>NW_026695305.1:600000-1127309 GCF_028974205.1 Penicillium antarcticum | reverse complement strand
ATGAAAGGATAGTCTTTTGGACGAGAGAAAACCACTCTCCAATAACCTTTGATCTTCGCATTTAGCCCGTTGATAATCGTAGCGTCGGAGAACTGCTAGATAGATCGGAATGCCTTTTTACGAATTCTGTGACCCAATTTTGCCGACTAAAGTAGTCGGGGTAGATCCACGCGACGCGAGTAAAATATTGGCTATTTTCGTACAGTTGAGTGCCGAGGGGCTCCTCCAAGAGAATCCATTGAGAGTATCCATTTTAGAAGCGATTCTTCTTCAATTTCCGTCAATTTATAGCCATTAGCGCGGGTTTCACGCGGTTTTTGGTGCCTCGAAGACGCGTACGAAGGGTTGATTCGGCACATTGAAACGCCGCGCTGTCATGTATAGAGGAGATTTCGTGATTCTGAATAGCCTGAATAGCTAATAAGATCTGCAAATTCTTCTTGTTCAATTGACTTCGAGAGGATTGCGTGTGAATTGGTGGCATAGTAGGTGGTTAAAGAAGGAAGGTCTAATTAATTGACGCGTTTTTGGTGGGTGGTGCAGTCGCATGGGTGCGCAGCCTGACTGGAAATACGTTATCTGGTAAATTTGATTATATATAGACTGCGGCATATCCTCTCCATTGGATATTGGGTCACATACCATATCCTCAATGGGGATATCCATGGATATCCACTTGGATATGAGGATATTTTGCGATATCCGCACTAGCATAAATCATCTACTTGGAGGTAGTCATGTGCCTCTTTATACAGCTTACCAATTTATTTTTCAGAACAAAAGATATACATGTTCGGTCATGACCATAATTCCGACCTTGTTTATCCTATTCGGCAATGGAAATATTACAGTAGTCTTGTATTGAGCAACATATATCGCCTTTATCATTACTTACAGTATTAATCTCACTTTTAAATGTATTAGAGGATATAGGTGAGTTTTGTTATTCTATAGTACTTTACCGTAGAAATATATATTTACTCTATATAGTAGTAGAGAATAGTTTTGAAGAACTAGTAGATACGATTGAAATCGCTGTTTATCTGTTGAATCTAATAAGCTCGATATGAAAAAAATGGTTTGATCTACCTTTAAAAGTGTATTAACTTCTTAAAGTGTAATTTGTATAACATTATGAAGAAATCTTGGTCGGAAGCTCTGATATTATAGACTTCTGATTTATTTTCCCCTGAAATTAATGCCTGAGGATAATTGAGAATATGGCAGCGGATATCCGCACAGATATCCACGGATATCCACGGATATCCTCAATTGTCCTCAAATATCCGCACTAGTGATTAGTAACAGCCAATCATCGCCATTGAAAGTTCAAGATATGTGGAAAACGCGCCCGTGAGTCGTGACTTTGTTTGCTATAAATTCTGATACTCCCAGCTAGTCTTACATGTACGTTTCTCTCTCTCTTTTTCTCTTAATGCCTATTCCTAGGTAACCTGTGATCAAGTACAATATGTCTTACTCACAGGCATCTCAGTCCCAGTACTCCTTCTACGCCGATTCAGATCTAGGTCTGAATCCCGACATACTTCATTCCGATGACATATTCGCTCTTATTAGCAGCCAGACTGTATTGACATCTGTGTCGCAAGTTTCATCTCTAACTGCACCTCTCTCGCTTCCTCGTGTTGGCCCCCTCTTCAGCAGTACTGGGTCCTCTATTCCTCTAAGCCTAGTCGGGAGATGGACAGAATCCCGAAGAGCTTTGTAACTTGGTGGCTAAACACAGAGTTTGATCAAAGCCAGATATACAAGACTCTCATCCGGTTGGGATGGAAAAAAGACGTCTAATATATGGGATAACTTCAACTATCAAGTTGCACATGAAAAGACTGGGTAAGTCAAAAGTTATGTGTACAACATGTCTCTGTACCCTTGTTCATCCAAGATTCCGCCGTGTTGGTTCATCGCCAATGAATGTGTACATATCAAGGCAGGCTCCTGTACTCGGAAGCCTGTCCAGGAAGATTGATCAGATGCTCAAACAAATGGTATGTTTTTCATCTATAACCTGGACTCTCAATATCTCTTACTTATTCCTTTATAAACTATCCTAAAGCCGACTTTCCCACAAAACCCATCCTTCTCCTCTACAGGAGCGCCCAGCAAAAGCGATACTAGACTTTATCTCTACCGCTCACCTACCTTTCCGAATCATTGAGCATACCCAATTCAAGGCTCCAGTAGAGGTTATCCAACAAGCCCCGAGCAAGGTCAATATCCCATCTGCGCGAAGTATGCGGCGTTATCTCGACTTCCACAGTCAAAAGCAGCCAAAAAGAGATTCTTAGAAGGCTTCCCAGATAGGAGTCGCCTTTCAATAGCCCTTGATTGCTGGACGTCGCCATTCCAGCAAGCATTTATGGCCGTCACAGGTTATTTCCTTGATCAAGATTGGAATTACTGTGAAGTTCTTCTTGGATTTGAGCATCTTCTACGGATCACATAACGGGTGAGAATCTGAGTAAGACCGTGATTCAGCTTCTGACTGATCATGAAATCACCGACCGCGTATTATCCGTGACCACAGGATACAATGCAACGAATAATAACACCCTGATGATGAATATCCAAGAGACAATTCAGTCACAAAGCCGATCGGATACGTTGATCTTCCGAGTTCCATGTATTGCGCATGTGATCCAGTTAAGCTTGAATGAGCTTTTTGGGAAGCTGAAAGTGACGCCACTGAATAAAGAGATTGAGCTGGAGTGGTCTGATGAACGAACCTATTTATTTCAGACTAAACAATCTAGCTCAACTAGACAAATTGCGGATACTCTAAAAAAGGTAAATTACTTCTAATCCTTAGTCTTTTTTAATTCATACTAATAAAAAGTCTAAGATCCGAGGTCTTGCTGTGTTGAGCACTGCAAGCCCACAACGCCGGGAGGCATTTATAGCCCTGCAAACTAAGGAGCCTCGTTTGATCCCTATCCAAGATGTCCAAACCTGATGGAACTCAACCTTTATGATGCTTAACCGTGCTAAAAGGCTACAACCATTTTATGATCAGTATTGTACACATCATACTCAATATCTCCACTTCAAACTTGATCAAGAAGAGTGGCGACAGATTGAATATCTTCTTCTTCTTACCAAGCCTTTCTTTGACTTCACTACTATGCTATCAAAGACTAGGGATGTTACTACACATAACATCTATAGTATTTATAATTAGCTTTTCTCTCACCTTGATGAAGCTGAGAGAAAATTGAAGAATAAAGGGGTTATCTGGAAGAAGAGTGGATGTTCTCAGGCTCTTCAGACTGCAAAGAAGAAGCTATCAAAGTATTACACTGCTACTGATCATGGGAATCGTACGGTGAAATATATGCACTTGCAACGATCCTTTGCCCATCAAAAAGCTTCGATATTTTGCATCAACAGACTGGCAAGGGGTGAATTGACTACGTCAAACACTACCATGGAGTCCTTAACCGAGAGTTTCATCGATGAGAAAGATATGCTTCATCATGATTCAGATACTATGGTCGTGCAAGATGCCACTGGAGAGGCCCGAGATGGACGACTATTATGGATCCTGATACCGCTTGCGCTTCTCAGAACCAGCCACAGGATAAGCTCTCAAAGCCTGAAGATGATGAGATTGCGAGGGTATCTTGCCCGCGGGATTGAGAGAGACAAAAGCCCCGAGCATTCTGGAAAGAGCATGAGAACGAGTCTTCTATTCTTGTAAGAATGGCACGGGATATTCTTTCTATCCCAGCTAGTGGTGCAGGCGTTGAGCGATTATTCAATTGCGCCTGCGATATCTGCCACTATCGTCGTGGCCAATTGAAACCAAGTACGATCCGAGGATTGATGCTTCATCAGCTCGCCACTAAATTTGAAGTTGATACAGAAGGAGTTTGAGGTTATGAAGGAGCATCTTTCCGCTGGAGAAGCTGTATTGTTAGATCAAGCTCGGAAACCAATACCCCAGCTTGAAAACTGTCGAGCCTATTAGTGATAATGAAGAGGAGGAACAAGAGCTAGGCATTGAGGATACACAATGGATAGAAAGCTACGATGAGAACTCAGAAGACGGGGGAGACTGATAATCGAAGTAAAGCAACTACAGCTTAAACGATCAAGAAATGATTATCCGAGGCTTCCGATGACGATGACGATGGCCTTCCAGAAATGCTAATAGATGAGGGCATACAAGGACGGTCGGGGCGGATTCGGAAGCAACCAAGATTACCTGATGGATTTCAGTTTGATCTCAGATAGTCTGCGTAACATGAATATGCTACAATTTTGTTTACCAAATTAAAATCTTCAATAATGATTACACTATGAGTACTTGAAAAATACAATAGAATCCGCACAAATAATGCACGCTCAAAAAGGTCATGAGTCCTGGCATGTTTGGCCTGTTTTATATCCATTGATATCCGTCAAATATCCGGAGGATATTGGGTTGCATACCATATCCAAAAAATTGAGGATTGCGGATATTAGGTGACATACTATATCCGCAATCTGCGGAGAGGATATGTGGATATCCGTGGATATTGAGGATGTTGCCGCAGCCTAAATTATATAATTAGGGTTCGAAAGAGCATCTCTGTTGTCTCTAATATGGAAGGCAAAACCTGGGCGGGTCTGTACCGCATGCCCCCAGTGAGCTCGCACTGGGCAGCAGTCCTTGCCAGGCTGCTGGGACGATGGATTCTTACCTTCTCGTGGTGTCCGGTGTATATCCCCGTTGGGGAGACCGAATTGAATCCGCCGTGGTTGTGCGGTCCGGCCCGGTGCGGGAAGCGACCGCACAACCACACCAAAATCAGGGATAACGGCATATGAAAACCATCCGACTTCTCCTTACCTGACTCGCACTCGGGCCCGATACTGGTCTTGCATTACCAGTGGAAGTGGTGTCGCCTATGGAGAAGACAGGACACCCCTGAGCTTGCATACGGTCTGGGATCGCATCGTGCGAGATGCGGCGAGGCGGTAGTGAACCGGTGACACAGGCAGTCAAGCTGATATCGGACAGACCTCGTTCAAGGCTCCAGAGGCCTCGTTAAGACTCGAACTTGTTAAGGCTCGGAGAGAGCGCTCGCTGGAGACCTCGTTAAGGCTCAGCCACGGGCAAGCTTCAGGGCGAGTGCTCTTCGGGACACGGGCACCACCGAGACACGGGCACCCTCTTTGGGAGACACACGGGCAATCTGGAAAATATTGGTATTTGACTGGTCGCAGCCGGCAGGACTCGTTAAGGCTTCGCCACGGGCAACCCGTCGATCCTGTTCAGACACCGGGGACCAAGCTTGGTTAGTGGAGAGCAACCGACATATAACGTATTCGATAAGCGAGCTGGCCACCCCATGCGAGCTGGCCACCCCATCAAAAACGCGCCGCGTAATTAGACTGTCTCTATTCAACCACCTATCATGCCGCCAATTCGCTCTCAATGCTCTCAAAAACGTGTAGAGCAAGAGGGTAGGATCTTATTAGCTATTGAAGCTATTCAGAAACAAGAATTTAGCTCTGTACGTAGAGCTGCAGCGGTTTTTGATGTCCCCCGCTCCACGCTCTCGGCGCGTCTTAATGGCATCACCTATGGCGCCGAAACTCGCGCCAACAGCCATAAATTGACTGTTTTCGAGGAGGAATCGCTTTATAATTGATCCTCTCACTCGACGATCGTGGAGCTGCTCCTCGGCCTCGTACAGTACGAGAAGCAGCTGATTTACTACTTAAAGCGCGCGGGTCAACTCCACCTATTACTGTCGGCGAAAATGGGTCGAAAACTTCGTTAAACGGCACCCTGACCTCTCTACTCGATTCTCGCGATCGTACGACTACCGGCGGGCTCAATGCGAGGATGAAAAGGCGATTTTAATGTGGTTTAACTTGGTGAAAGCTACGATCGAAAAGTACGGTATTGTCGGCGACGATATCTACAATTTCGACGAAACTGGCTTCGCCCTCGGCCTTACGGCTACTGCGAAGATTATTACAAGGGAGAACGTACGGTCGGAGAGCCGTTTTGCAACCTGGAAACCGCGAATGGGTGACCCTCAATTGAAGCCATTAGTGCGGGAGGGTGGGTGCTTCTGCCATGCGTCATTTTCAAAGGCAAGGGTCCTTACGGAGGCATGGTTCAAGGATACCAACCTCCCATTAGACTGGCGCTTCGAATTGAGTAATAATGGATGGACAACCGATGAAATAGGTCTTAACTGGCTCCAAAAGCTTTTTATTCCATCGACTACAAGCCGGACGAAGGGGAGGTATCGTCTTCTTATCCTCGACGGTCATGGCAGCCATCTTACGCCTCAATTTGACCCGATTTGCTCTCAAAACGATATTATACCAATCTGTATGCCGTCGCATTCCTCTCACCTCCTACAACCTCTCGATATCGGCTGTTTTGGGGTACTAAAACGGGCGTACGGGGAGCTAGTAGACTCGCAAATGAAGCTTTGCATTAGTCGTATCGATAAATGCGACTTCCTTACAGCTTATCCTCGGCCCGGAGAGAGGCATTTAAGCCGGAAACTATTCTTAATAGCTTCGCAGCTGCTGGCATCGCTCTTTTTTGATCCGAATCGCGTGATTTCGAAGCTAAATATACGCCTTATTACTCCTCCACCTCCTCCGAGTCGAGGAAGCGATTCTAGCCGCAATTTTACGCCGAAAACCCCGTATACAGTGAAGGGCGTACGCCGGCAAGCTTCCTCTATTAAGAAAATGCTACAAGAGGACCCTCGCGCGCCGAAAAAGCCTTTGAGCAGATCGTGAAAGGCTGCCATCTAGCTATACATGGCGCTACGATTATGCGCCAGGAAAACCGCGAATTACGTGCCGCCAATGCGAAAACAACCCCGAAAAGGAAGCGTACGAGGAAGCGAATAGCTCATAAAGGTGGAATATCGGTTCTAGAGGCTATGTCAATAGTTTCAGGACCGGAAATAGTTCATGAAGCTAGCTCAGGTCGAGATGGAGCTGTATCGCCGACGCCGAATCGGACCAATAAGAGGAGACCACAACGATGCAGCCTCTGTAAAAACCTAGGACATAGGAGAAATAGGTGCCCGGAGATGTCTGAATAGCTTCAATTTTACTGAATTTATGTTGTGGTTGAAAAATTCAATAATAATGGTAGATTTAATAGGTGGGTGGCCAGCTCGCATGGGGTGGTCAGCTCGCTTATCGAATACGTTGAGATATTTATAATAAAGCTTTGTTTCACTCAATCAATTATGCTTTTGATAAAGCATAATTATTCTCAGGTGCTGGATCAGTTCTAGATGCTGTACCAGAAATTCAAGATTTTAGAAAATACAGTGGTTTGAGAGAATTCTTACCTCTGACATACTCAGTTATATTAACGTATTTCACAAGCGTGCCGCCATCTCCAAAAGTGTTCGATTGCTTCAAAAATGCTTTGCGCTACTATAAATGCTCATCGATACACATCCACTAGCAGTGGGAATTAAGTTTAATTGTCGTGGTTGAAACATGAAGCCGCAATCTAACGCATTTACTATGTGTTTTGGGGATTGGCGGCTCGCATGTGAATTACGTTAGCTTCAATAAGGTTGATAGTTGTACCTTTCATGGCAGGACACAGGACTTTATTCTAAACATTTTACATGGGAATTTTTCTACGGTCAATTCTACTTAGCTAGTACTATGGTTTACTATATAGCTATTATAGGTGCTATGTTTACTGAACTTTATTCAGCTAAAGTTTGATATGTAATAACTTTCCTAGCTAATCCCAATGGACCATTATCTAGTTATAAACATGCATATGAAGGTAATATACCCTCAAATTTACCTTCAACGATCTTATCTATTCTGTCTACATTCTGTGGCTATCTAAATAAAGGTATTTTTACAGGTCGGGTACACATTGTTTATTGGTAAAAGCTTATTTGTTTATCCTAGCTATGCAATTATACATAGGTACTGAATTTGCCATATCTGCATTCTGTTTACTATTACCGTTTGCATTACAATTTCTTTTAAATAATGATTCAGTATTATTCTCTGAATTTTCACCTAAATCACTTATTAATTTTGAATTCTCAAGATTTGGTTGGAAAGTTTCATTTATTTTAATCAAAGATTCTATATAGAATTATGCTGTAAGAAATACACTATGCTATAGGCGTTCTTCAATCAGGGGGTCAAACAGCTAAAAGTCTTTCCACTTCTTTTACTTTATTAAATGATAACTTATCATCTAATAAATGACATGTACTATTATTTTGTTTTACCTAGTTATATTTCTTTTTAATCAGATATGCGCTCATAATGAAGTTTATGCTCAATACTATTGAGATTCATGGCGCATCCAGGCTAGATGCCTGACATATAAGGCATGAATCTAGTGATCAGCATTAGACCTACCAAGCAGAGTATGGATCAGGAGAAGGGTTCTCATTTATATAGGGTCTTTCACTTATGGAGAGAAAGATCAGATTTAAACAATCTCGTTGGCCTTGATATTGATGCGTCCCAATTCAGTAGACATCCAATTTCAACAAATACTATCTAATGCTCTGCCTTTAAGACGTGATACAGATATTCTGTTCTGTACTCGGAAAAACTCGGGAATAGGTATCATAATCTTATTTTACTAAAACAAGAGACCCGGGTAATGGTCAAGACTGGTAAAGGCATAGCACTTTCACTGTCAGTGCGGGGGTTCAAATTCCCTTAGATTAAAATAGATTAATCATATATAAGCGATTAGCACAAATTAATGTAGCCTTTATATAAGTTATGTTAAACAATATAAGTTATATCTATTCCATCTATACAATGCCTTCCCTGTTTATTATTAATAATTGCATTGTTAATATAAGTAATTATATTAGGTGGGTATAGTTCAGGCTATATGTGGCACATAATTCCATACCCTAGTTCAATACTACTATCATTATATAGCTATCCTTATTCCTTTCAAAGTCTACCTAGGTAGCTCAGTTATTTCAATTAGTTAAAGAAATGCATTATTTTTTAACAGAACTATTGTAGAACACAATAGTTTTAGATTCTTGTATTTCCTTTTTGCTTTATAGTAATGGAGATTAATGATAGTTCTATATTGAATAACACAATCGTAAGGAAATGAGAAACATATTAAAATTTGGTGTTAGTTTTAATTTTTAAATTATGAGCGAAAAGTCATAGTTAAATATATCACAATTAGAAAATAGTGCCAATTTTCTTTTTAAATATATAAGATTCAATTATAAAACCATGATAGCTTGCTGGTATGGTATAGCCTGTTAGATTTACATACATATATTTCTTCATTGAAGTAATTCATATATTGAAAACCATAAGACCATATCTTGTCTCAGTTAAATTTAAGTATAACTGTATGTTACTAAAGAATATTTCTTAAGGAGGAAACAGGTTAAGACACATATCGTGTTAGATTATTTCGAAACAACAATGGATTTTAATTAAGGAGAATTTGTTGTTTGTTAGATAATACCTTCAAAATTTAGTTAACTATAAAAATTTATAACGTAGTTCACGGGCGAATGGGCCACCGCAGAACATCACGTTAAATGCTGTTTTTGACAATCTTGTACCTCAACTATCAGGACCCGTTTAGATGGTAATCTTTAAGGTCATATATGGTTTAGTACCCAAGTGAAATTTAGGAGATTCTGGGGTGAAAATACACGATATATATATTTCTAGCTTATATGGCTAAATTACGACGTAATTTATGGTATTATTATTATGCGAATCTTAGAATCTTTTGAAATCCATATATATTATAGAGAGAGCCTACCTTTAGTAGTATACTTATGCTAGACTAAAGTTGTAGTTGTTGAGATATAAGATTGTCAAAATCAACATTTAATATGGTGTTCTGCGGTGGCCCACTCCGCCTGTGAATTACGTTATATCACTTGTGATTACTCATTCCAGGTTTTAGATTTAAAGGAGCAAAAAATTAATATATACAGATAGTCACATAATCAATCTTTCGGATTTAAGAGCCGAAATAGGAACATCTGAGCTACGAACCTAGATCTCTGCAAACTCGAGATTACTCAACTACAGTAACTAATCTGGGTAATGATAATGTAAATATTATAGCTACAAAGATAGATAAGGATAATGCTGATAATAATGATATCAAAAGCTAAATAATATTTTTGTATAACAAAATTGCTGGTTTATATAGGAACTCTGTATTTAATTTATTTTCAGGTTTCTTAGTACAATAGCAGTTGAATTTTGTATAGTGTGGGTCATAACATGATTCCCAATATCTCGTAAATAATTAGGCATAAGAACAACAGATATAGATAATAATACAAAGGAGTTGAAGTATTTAGATACTGAAGGCAGGGAATCTATCTGAAGTAGCAATATTAATAGAGAAGCCCCCTCATATAAATTCAACTCTATCTTGACCTATTTAAGTTTTTGGCTGTACGGTGGAATGTAATCATAAAAAGATATAGCCATCATGACTATAGGTATTACTGTGCCTATAGCTCATGTTGAGGTTATGTGCAAATAAATTAACAAACGTTGAAGCTTCGCTAGCATGGAAATTACGTAACAATTATCCGTTAACGTATTTCCCGGTCGAGCTGCGCACCCGGCCGAGCTGCACACCCCAAAACACCATATTAAATGCGATATTTTAGAACCGTATATCTCGACAACGACAAGCTTGCCCTATTTCATATCTAGTATATTGGGTATTCAGGATGTAATAAACTCTATATAAGAGTTTAAGGTAGATTCAATGATTCTTTTATTCCGTTTCAATAAAATACACTGTATTTTAACTATTTCAGCTAGAAATATATATCATTCAACAATCACACCTCTAAGATTCAGTGGGGCCCTAGAATCATGCGAGACATGCTACAAAGTGTTTAAAATTACCAAAAGACCCCATAATAGCCTATGGTTATTAAGATATGAAGTTGTAATTTATCGCATTTAATATGGTGTTTTGGGGTGCGCAGCTCGGCCGGGTGCGCAGCTCGACCGGGAAATACGTTATTCAAGGTTTCTGATATTGTGTTCCACAGAAATGCATGCTTATAATACATACCCGTCCAAAACTGTTTACCCATTCCACTTTTTTGGGGCTCCCCCTTCCAAAAAAATATATATCACTTGCTTCCTATTTAACTCCACCGTTTTATGGTCCATGATTATGCAGACCTTTCTTTTCTATCAACAAGCTTAATGGCCGGCCGCACTTTCAAAATCTCGCTCAATACTTTGTATAATAACTCTTAACCTTCCGTACTGCTTCCAAACGTCTACCCTTACTTAATATCCTCAAAGGATATCTGTCTTCGATTGATCTAATGTTTTCCAAGCTTCCACCAAGCATTTTTTTTTAAAAAAAATGTCAATCAAATCTCCTTTCTTCCCGTGCCAATAAGCTCTGGAAAGACCTCAAAAAGTTTCAATCTTAACTAGCACCATACCGGTTCACTTAGGTTTAAATCAGGCGAGTGCGCGGGCCAATCCTCAAAGTGTACTCCCCGCGGTTTAAACCGCACTTTTGTTAACTCTGCTGGGTGACTCTGCGCGTTATCTTGCTGAAATACTGTTCCAGAGGTGTAGATTGGTAGCAGTCTTTTATGGAGCGATTCGATAACCGAGTTTGCAGTATACCCCTCCCCAAATGCGAGTTTTCGTCCCGTTGCACAAATATGGATTCTGTTCGACCACCAAGCCAGGTTTTAGCCCAATATATTTGCAAAATATTCTTTACATAAACCTTTGCATTTACAAGATCTTTTCGAAGGCCTTCCGAGGTCTTACGGAAGCACCATTGTGATCGAAAGTTTGAGTTTCGTTGCACCGAATTCTCGTCCGAGAAGAACCACGACTGAAAGCTTTTACGGCGCCATTTTCTTCCAAGTTCTAGCGATTCTTTTGCAAGAGAAGGCTTATTTGGTATCTTGCTTTTCAACCGGCGTTTTGATAAACCCAATTGCTTCAAAATCCGCCGTATAGTGGACCGAGACGGATAACCGGGGATCGGCGAACTAGCAAAACAAAAAAATGACAACCTCGAGAGCCCAGCCTAGTGGGACAGCCGGCTCGAGGAAGTGATTCGAAGGTTTATTGCTCTTTATAGCGTTGAAGCGTATTGAAGACACTTTTAAGCGTACAGCCGAAATCATTGTCCAGTTTAGACTGCAAAACCCCTGGCTTATTAGCGTAGGTAAATAGCTGACTTATGCTCATGACTTAGATACGTAGGGGTGTAGGAAGAAAAAAATAAAATGGTGGGTGGTTGGGGGGTGGGGGGCAATTTTTCAGTGTGGCAGTGGGTAATAGCTTTGACTTATATCTACACACTAGATGTATAACTCATAGCTAATGTAACTCCTGTTATAATTTGAATCGTCAAACATGAAAGCTGATAATGATGCTGATTGTCAGGAATAACTAAACTAATATTTGCTGGTGTTGGCAAACTAATGAAGTTTGAAGTAACCAGTCCTAATCATAGGTAATTAATTGTTCTCATCTCTTATTTACTTTTTGCTTTCTTTTTATATAATTACGTTCTATCTTTATTTATATTTAAGCATGTAAGAATAATCATAATTAAAAATTAAATATAGATATGTTGTGGCACATAATTTCATTTAGGTTTTTTGTTATTTGCTGACATTAAGTATTAATGTTGTGGAATCTATACAATCTTTTGTTCGGTGCTTTATTCAATATAATCTAGCTAATTTTAATGCGTTATACTTCTAGCTAAATGTTATATTTTTTTAGATATGAGTTTCTTTATCTATACCGTTAGTGTGTTTCTTTGCTAAATATGTGTTCTCAGCTGCTTTACAAGAAGCCTTTTGAATATTTATTCTTACAAGTGGTTTAATCAGTATTTTAAGTCCTGTATATTATTCTTCTATTGTAAAGACTGTGTTCTACGACGAGGGTTTCCTGCTTTTAGAGAAACTAAATAGTTGGTATATTTAATTCAATTTTGACTTTGCTTTATCTGGTTCATTAACAATAACATTGCAATATTTACTCTAATTATACTTTTATTTACGCTTATGCCTGACGATCACATGTGTCTATCATATTAATTAGCCATTGTATTTATTGATTTGCCGTACTGGAACGTGGTAATACGTTTAATGTGATTTGAATAATGAACTTGAGAGCTACACACTAAATTGCTTTTATAAATCGGTAAATAGATTAACGTATTGTGTAAACGATTGGAACATGTAAGCGAGTGGAACAGCTCGAACACCACCTTAAATGCGAAATTTATTGACGATATATACCGATAACCAACCCTTTTTATAATCCACTATTGTGGTTAGTATATTATTGTAGTAAAACTAGATAACTTAAAGAGTTTTAATAGAATAAAATAATGATTGAAGTTATTACGGTAAAATACAGTGTATTTTTGCATTTTTATATGCATATATATATTTCTCGGCCCTAGGGTGTCCAAATTATCTGAGATTGTATGAATATAATTAATAACTTATATGTAATATATTTTTAGTGTTAGACTTCTAATTATGCTACGAGCGTGGAACTTAAAAATTGTAATTTATCACCTTAAAGGTGGTGTTCGAGCTGTTCCACTCGTTTACACAATACGTTATAAGTCGTCAGTTTTCGTTTTTCATCCTAATTTAAAAACGTTCAGTAAAAGAAATCTATTAAAATTATTAGAATTATAGATAGATAATAGATTTAAGATTTAAGTATTCAATGGAATACCTTGATTATATAACTTATTCAAATAGAATGCCTAATTACTATAATATAATCAATCGATTTAATTCACGATATATGGGTTCAAGGCAATAAATCATACTGGGGGAATATATTTATTGTTTTTCTTTTAGAATTTTAGATAAACTAAGATTTGCTATTTCTAATTAACCACGAAGACTAAGTAACTAAATTAATGTATTAGTCTCTATTAACCATATCCAAAACTTATAATAATTATTAGCGACAATAGGCCATAAAGTAAATTAGTATTTACTATAAAGAGTTATTATTAGGGTAGCTATAAGTTTATAAGTAGTATTCTGGTTGTTTTGAAGCCTACTATCCTTATCATTAAAGTCTCAAACAAAGGTAGAATTTCAGAGTATATATCTAAAAATACCAGTAGGACCATTTAAAATAAAGATAGGCTATCCAAATAGCCTCGGAGAATACCTGAATAAGGATTTCGATAGCCTTTCCTGAGTATAAAAGAAATAAGAAGAAGAGGAATGTTATTGCTATTCAAACGAACAGAACGTAAATACCATAAACTTATTACCCGCTATCTAGAGGTATTTTTCTGATTTTTTTTACTAAATCGAGGAACCGATATGATATTATTTCGACAACAAGCTGATGGAACTTTATTTAATTAATGTACGTATGGTAAGAACTTGTTTAGAATTAGTTAGCACTTATTGAAGCTCAAGTTTTTGTAGTTTTAACTTGATCATTTCCTTTTTCGTAAGTACAGCTAGGACTTCCCCGTTTTACAAGATTATAGCCTACCAGATATTCAAGAGGACTTTTTTTAATTATCGTGATAACCACGTCCCTAAGCGTATTTACTCCTTTTAACAAAGAAGCGGGGGTAAAATCTAGAAGTTTAATTGATGTATTCTATTCATGTATTAATTTATAAAAAAGATATTATGTTATAGAAAACTTCAAGTCTATCTACGGAATAACTATAATAAACTTATTACTAAAATTTCCTAGAAAAGTTCAAACTTAAACAATATATTTGATACATTTAACATTTATAGTACGTAGTACTTCTTATCCCCGTTCCATGACCCTAACTTACTTACACTCTAGTCCTCGCCTTAGTCAGTATACAATTTTTATAGCTAAATATCTTAATGCCTAGACCCCTAGTCGACTTTTCAACAATGGCATCTTATAGAGAATTAAGTAAGCTATCTGATGAAGGTGCGCTTAAAGGTGCGCTTAAAGTTACCATATTTAAATCAAGCATGTTACGATACTTTATAGTAAATTAAGGTCCCTAGTTCGGCTGCTCTAGTATATATGCTTTGCATATTTTTTTTAAGCGTCTTCCTTATTTAGTTCTTTATTCCCTCGCTATTAGAGTAAACAATAATAATTAGGTTAAGTAGATCTTCTATATTCTATTTAAGTATTCCCACTTACGAGGCTTAATCCAATACATTATACTGATAGTATAACGGTAGCGTTTTCTAGTTCTAGTTTTCTTAATACCGAGCGTAAAAGAATACCTAATAAATTGCCTAATATCGTAATTAATAGCTTATAACTATTATAGCATATATGCTATATACTAAATAAGTAAATACCCTAAAATAAGTTCTTAGTACTTTAAATATAGCCATGCTTTTAGTATCGAAAAAAGTTTATATAAAGTTTAGGGTTATAGTCATGTACTAACCATACTTGAGGAATAGAGATTTAACATCGAAGGTGTCTAGATCGACTAGGTTTTCCTAAATCTATTGATAAATTCATATAAAATAAAACTTTTAAAACCGCAAATAATAACAATGCCGGTCGAACTAACGACTCTTCTAGTACGATACGTGCTAGCATAGTAGGAGCTCATGATATAAAGAATTTAATAGGTGAAATAGTGGCCAATTGCTATGTCGTGTGCTTAACTGTCTATAATACGCGTGACCATTATGAGAGCCTAAATTATTTACGTCCAGACTCTAGTCTAGCACTCCTAGGAATTTTAGTACCTATACTAGGCGCTATCTCTATTAGATAGCCCCCTGATATCCTACGTAGTCCTATTAAGCGATTCATGTCAAGATACTAGGTGCCCTTAGTCGGACTATAATTCGACACAGTCTTAACGCTGTGAGGTGAGACGGTATAATTAAACAGCGTGTAGCTACCCGAAAACTGCTTTAGACTTACCGCGAATAGGTTAGTTTTGCGGAGAAGGGAAAAGTTCATATTTCTTGATTAATACCCCATCGAACGCAGCTCTAATCCTTCCGATCAGTAGCATACAATATTTTTTGAAAAGAAGCTTTTGAATGATGTCTTTTATTAAAATATTTTTTCTCTTTATATTATCACCACTTAGGTATCATCACTATCCTACCGTTATTTGAACAATCACTTATTAAGGTCTTACACTGATTACTAAGTAGCGGAATATGGGTGCGACTTTTCGACTTCACGTATTTCACATGCGAGCTGGACACCCCAGAGCACCATAGTAAATGCGATATATTCTACACTGATATCTCAATAACCACGGTTTTATTTTAATTCATTATTTTCCAATAGCCTTTGATGAGGCTTTTTATCATTATATATTAATTTTGAAAAGAATTAAAGCCTACAATGCTGCGGTATCAAAAATTACGTTGCCGGGAGCTAGAAATATATATATCTCAATCATGAAGGCATAGAAATTCATTACACATCTCATGGAGTCTAGATAGCACCTAAGAAATATTTGTTTATAAGGAAAAGTCCCTATAACCTATGGTTGTTGTGATACTATTTTGTAATTGATCACATTTACTATGGTGTTTTGGGGTGTCCAGTTCGCTTGTGAAATACGTTATGTAATTATACGTCTTATTAACATATTTCCCGGTCGGGCTGCGCACCCGGCCGAGCTGCGCACCCCACCAAACCTATCGATTTTAAATGCAATTATCTTAACCAAAACGCCATTAAATTCAATTAGCTAACTTCGAGGTCTAGTAGGGCATACAGTCATTCTATGACCCTGAATTCCACATACACTACACTTCGTTTTTGCCCTCGTACGCGGCTGAGAAGGTGCCGGAGCTGGCCCTGCCTCGTAGGGTATTGGTGCTAAAACTGCTTGATCTGGCTGCGCTATTAAGGTAGAGGCCTCTAAAACTGAGAGGCCGCCTTCGATAGCTATTTGCCTTGTAGATCTAGCGTTTTTTCGCTTCTTTTTCTCGTTTTCAGCGCGTAATTCCTTATTTTCCTGCGCTAGTATAGTAGCGTTATGCATTGCAAGCTGGCAGCCTTTAACAAGCTGATTTAACGCGCGATCTGAAGGGCTCGGTGGACTTCGCGATCTTGTACGAAGTAAAGCTCTAATTGAGGAAGCTTGCTTTTGTAATTGTACGTAGTTCGAAGGCGTTTTTAGCGACCACTCGCTTCCCTGGCTCGAGGGGGGTGTCGGCGTACGAAGGCGAATATCAAGCTTCGAGATCACTCGATCGGGGTTATAAGGCACTAAACCGGCGGCGGCGAAGCTATTCTTAATAGTCTCCGATTTAAATGCCTCGATTCGTGCGGACGGGTAGGCTTCGAGGAAGTCTAATTTATCGATGTGGTTGATTTGGACACGCATTTTTGACTCGATAAGCCGACCGTACGAGCGTTTTAATACCGCAAAACAACCGATATCGAGAGGCTGTAAAAGGTGAGACGAGTGCGAAGGCATACAAATTGCGATAATATTGTTCTTCTCGCAAATTTCGTCGAATTTCGGGGTTAAATGACTTCCGTGGCCGTCGAGGATGAAAAGTCTATACTTCCCCTTCGTACGCGAAGAAGTAGACGGAATAAAGAGCTTTCGAGCCACCGAAGTCCAATTTGATCGGAAGTCCACCCGTTAGAGCTAACCTCGAGTCTCCAATTGATCGGAAGGCTATCGAACCAAGATTCGATAAAGACTTTGCCTTTAAAAATCACGCACGGAGGAAGCGCCCACCCCGACGCGTTTATACACTCGATTGTAGTCACCCACGCGCGATTTCCGGGCTGTAAAAGCGATCTCCGACCGTAGAATTCCTTTCTCGTGATAACCTTCGCGGTCGTAATTAAGCCCATTGCAAAACCAGTCTCGTCAAAGTTATAGATATCATCGGGATCGATACCGTACGAAAGGATAGTCTTTTGGACGAGAGAAAACCACTCTCCAATAACCTTTGGATCTTCGCATTTAGCCCGTTGATAATCGTAGCGTCGTGAGAATCTGCTAGATAGATCGGAATGCCTTTTTACGAATTCTGTGACCCAATTTTTGCCGACTAAAGTAGTCGGGGTAGATCCACGCGACGCGAGTAAAATATTGGCTATTTCTCGTACAGCTGAGTGCCGAGGGGCTCCTCCGCGAGAATCCATTGAGAGTATCCATTTTAGAAGCGATTCTTCTTCAATTTCCGTCAATTTATAGCCATTAGCGCGGGTTTCAGCGCGGTTTTTGGTGCCTCGAAGACGCGTACGAAGGGTTGATTCGGGTACATTGAAACGCCGCGCTGCTTCGCGTATAGAGGAGATTTCGTGATTCTGAATAGCCTGAATAGCTAATAAGATCCTACCCTCTTGTTCAATTGAATTTCGAGAGGATTGCGTGCGAATTGGTGGCATAGTAGGTGGTTAAAGAAGGAAGGTCTAATTAATTGACGCGTTTTTGGTGGGGTGCGCAGCTCGGCCGGGTGCGCAGCCCGACCGGGAAATACGTTATCTGGTAAATTTGATTATATATAGACTGCGGCATATCCTCTCCATTGGATATTGGGTCACATACCATATCCTCAATGGGGATATCCATGGATATCCACTTGGATATGAGGATATTTTGCGGATATCCGCACTAGCATAAATCATCTACTTGGAGGTAGTCATGTGCCTCTTATACAGCTTACCAATTTATTTTTCAGAACAAAAGATATACATGTTCGGTCATGACCATAATTCCGACCTTGTTTATCCTATTCGGCAATGAAATAATAAGAAATAGTCTTGTATTGAGCAACATATATCGCCTTTATCATTACTTACAGTATTAATCTCACTTTTAAATGTATTAGAGGATATAGGTGAGTTTTTGTTATTCTATAGTACTTTACCGTAGAAATATATATTTACTCTATATAGTAGTAGAGAATATTTTAGCTGAACTCAGTAGATACGATTGAAATCGCTGTTTATCTGTTGAATCTAATAAGCTCGATATGAAAAAAATGGTTTGATCTACCTTTAAAAGTGTATTAACTTCTTAAAGTGTAATTTGTATAACATTATGAAGAAATCTTGGTCGGAAGCTCTGATATTATAGACTTCTGATTTATTTTCCCTGAAATTAATGCCTGAGGATAATTGAGGATATATAGCGGATATCCGCACAGATATCCACGGATATCCACGGATATCCTCAATTGTCCTCAAATATCCGCACTAGTGATTAGTAACAGCCAATCATCGCCATTGAAAGTTCAAGATATGTGGAAAACGCGCCCGTGAGTCGTGACTTTGTTTGCTATACCCCTGATACTCCCAGCTAGTCTTACATGTACGTTTCTCTCTCTCTCTTTTTCTCTTAATGCCTATTCCTAGGTAACCCGTGATCAAGTACAATATGTCTTACTCACAGGCATCTCAGTCCCAGTACTCCTTCTACGCCGATTCAGATCTAGGTCTGAATCCCGACATACTTCATTCCGATGACATATCCGCTCTTATTAGCAGCCAGACTGTATTGACATCTGTGTCGCAAGTTTCATCTCTAACTGCACCTCTCTCGCTTCCTCGTGTTGGCCCCCCTCTTCAGCAGTACTGGGTCCTCTATTCCTCTAAGCCTAGTCGGGAGATGGATGAATCCCGGAAGAGCTTTGTAACTTGGTGGCTAAACACAGAGTTTGGATCAAAGCCAGATATACAAGACTCTATCCGTTGGGATGGAAAAAAAGACGTCTAATATATGGGATAACTTCAATCAAGTTGCACATGAAAAGACTGGCAAGCCAAAAGTTATGTGTACAACATGTCTCTGTACCCTTGTTCATCCAAGATTCCGCCGTGCTGGTTCATCGCCAATGAATGCACATATCAAGGCAGGCTCCTGTACTCGGAAGCCTGTCCAGAAGATTGATCAGATGCTCAAACAAATGGTATGTTTTTCATCTATAACCTGGACTCTCAATATCTCTCTTACTTATCTTTATATACTATCCTAAAGCCGACTTTCCCACAAAACCCATCCTTCTCCCAGGAGCGTCTAGCAAAAGCGATACTAGACTTTATCTCTACCGCTCACCTACCTTTCCGAATCATTGAGCATACCCAATTCAAGGATCTAGTAGAGGTTATCCAACAAGCCCCGAGCAAGGTCAATATCCCATCTGCGCGAAGTATGCGGCGTTATCTCGACTCCACAGTCAAAAGCAGCCAAAAAGAGATTCTTAGAAGGCTTCCAGATAGGAGTCGCCTTTCAATAGCCCTTGATTGCTGGACGTCGCCATTCCAGCAAGCATTTATGGCTGTCACAGGTTATTTCCTTGATCAAGATTGGAATTACTGTGAAGTTCTTCTTGGATTTGAGCATCTTCACGGATCACATACGGGTGAGAATCTAAGTAAGACCGTGATTCAGCTTCTGACTGATCATGAAATCACCGACCGCGTATTATCCGTGACCACAGATAATGCAACTAATAATAACACCCTGATGATGAATATCCAAGAGACAATTCAGTCACAAAGCCGATCGGATACGTTGATCTTCCGAGTTCCATGTATTGCGCATGTGATCCAGTTAAGCTTGAATGAGCTTCTTGGGAAGCTGAAAGTGACGCCACCGAATAAAGAGATTGAGCTGGAGTGGTCTGATGAACGAACCCATTCATTTCAGACTAAACAATCTAGCTCAACTAGACAAATTGCGGATACTCTAAAAAAGGTGAATTACTTCTCATCCTTAGTCTTTTAATTCATACTAATAAAAAGTCTAAGATCCGAGGTCTTGCTGTGTTTATTAATGCAAGCCCACAACGCCGGGAGGCATTTATGGCCCTGCAAACTAAGGAGCCTCGTTTGATCCCTATCCAAGATGTCCAAACCCGATGGAACTCAACCTTTATGATGCTTAACCGTGCTAAAAGGCTACAACCATTTTATGATCAGTATTGTACACATCATCAATATCTCCACTTCAAACTTGATCAAGAAGAGTGGCGACAGATTGAATATCTTCTTCTTCTTACCAAGCCTTTCTTTGACTTCACTACTATGCTATCAAAGACTAGGGATGTTACTACACATAACATCTATAGTATTTATAACAAGCTTTTCTCTCACCTTGATGAAGCTGAGAGAAAATTGAAGAATAAAGGGGTTATCTGGAAGAAGAGTATGCTCCAGGCTCTTCAGACTGCAAAGAAGAAGCTATCAAAGTATTACACTGCTACTGATCATGAATCGTACGGTGAAATATATGCACTTGCAACGATCCTTTGCCCATCAAAAAAGCTTCGATATTTTGCATCAACAGACTGGCAAGGTGAAATTGACTACGTCAAACACTACCATGGAGTCCTTAACCGAGAGTTTCATCGATATAAAGATATGCTTCATCATGATTCAGATACTATGGTCGTGCAAGATGCCACTGGAGAGGCCCGAGATGACGACTATTATGATCTTGATACCGCTTGCGCTTCTCAGAACCAGCCACAGGATAAGCTCTCAAAGCCTGAAGATGATGAGATTGCGAGGTATCTTGCCCGCGGGATTGAGAGACAAAAGCCCCGAGCATTCTGGAAAGAGCATGAGAACGAGTTTCCTATTCTTGCAAGAATGGCACGGGATATTCTTTCTATCCCAGCTAGTGGTGCAGGCGTTGAGCGATTATTCAATTGCGCTCGCGATATCTGCCACTATCGTCGTGGCCAATTGAAACCAAGTACGATCCGAGGATTGATGCTTCATCAGCTCGCCACTAAATTTGAAGTTGAGCAGAAGGAGTTTGAGGTTATAAAGGAGCATCTTTCCGCCGGAGAAGCTGTATTGTTAGATCAAGCTCGGAAACCAATACCCCAGCTTGAAACTGTCGAGCCTATTAGTGATAATGAAGAGGAGGAACAAGAGCTAGGCATTGAGGATACACAACGGATAGAAAGCTACGATGAGAACTCAGAAGACGGGGAGACTGATAATCGAAGTAAGCAACTACAGCTTAAACGATCAAGGAAACGATTATCCGAGGCTTCCGATGACGATGACGATGGCCTTCCAGAAATGCTAATAGATGAGGGCATACAAGGACGGTCGGGGCGGATTCGGAAGCAACCAAGATTACCTGATGGATTTCAGTTTGATCTCAGATAGTCTGCGTAACATGAATATGCTACAATTTTGTTTACCAAATTAAAATCTTCAATAATGATTACACTATGAGTACTTGAAAAATACAATAGAATCCGCATAAATAATGCACGCTCAAAAAGGTCATGAGTCTTGGCATGTTTGGCCTGTTTTATATCCATTGGATATCCTCAAATATCCGGAGGATATTGGGTTGCATACCATATCCACAAAATTGAGGATTGCGGATATTAGGTGACATACTATATCCGCAATCTGCGGAGAGGATATGTGGATATCCGTGGATATTGAGGATGTTGCCGCAGCCTAAATTATATAATTAGGGTTCGAAAGAGCATCTCTGTTGTCTCTAATATGGAAGGCAAACCTGGGCGGGTCTGTACTGCATGCCCCCAGTGAGCTCGCACTGGGCAGCAGTCCTTGCCAGGCTGCTGGGACGATGGATTCTTACCTTCTCGTGGTGTCCGGTGTATATCCCCGTTGGGGAGACCGAATTGAATCCGCCGTGGTTGTGCGGTCCGGCCCGGTGCGGGAAGCGACCGCACAACCACACCAAAATCAGGGGATAACGGCATATGAAAACCATCCGACTTCTCCTTACCTGACTCGCACTCGGGCCCGATACTGGTCTTGCATTACCAGTGGAAGTGGTGTCGCCTATGGAGAAGACAGGACACCCCTGAGCTTGCATACGGTCTGGGATCGCATCGTGCGAGATGCGGCGAGGCGGTAGTGAACCGGTGACACAGGCAGTCAAGCTGATATCGGACAGACCTCGTTCAAGGCCCAGAGGCCTCGTTAAGACTCGAACTCGTTAAGGCTCGGAGAGAGCGCTCGCTGGAGACCTCGTTAAGGCTCAGCCACGGGCAAGCTTCAGGGCGAGTGCTCTTCGGGACACGGGCACCACCGAGACACGGGCACCCTCTTGGGAGACACACGGGCAATCTGGAAAATATTGGTATTTGACTGGTGGCAGTCGGCAGGACTCGTTAAGGCTTCGCCACGGGCAACCCGTCGATCCTGTTCAGACACCGGGGACCAAGCTTGGTTAGTGGAGAGCAACCGACATATAACGTATTCGATAAGCGAGCTGGCCACCCCATGCGAGCTGGCCACCCCATCAAAAACGCGCCGCGTAATTAGACTGTCTCTATTCAACCACCTATCATGCCGCCAATTCGCTCTCAATGCTCTCAAAAACGTGTAGAGCAAGAGGGTAGGATCTTATTAGCTATTGAAGCTATTCAGAAACAAGAATTTAGCTCTGTACGTAGAGCTGCAGCGGTTTTTGATGTCCCCCGCTCCACGCTCTCGGCGCGTCTTAATGGCATCACCTATGGCGCCGAAACTCGCGCCAACAGCCATAAATTGACTGTTTTCGAGGAGGAATCGCTTTATAATTGGATCCTCTCACTCGACGATCGTGGAGCTGCTCCTCGGCCTCGTACAGTACGAGAAGCAGCTGATTTACTACTTAAAGCGCGCGGGTCAACTCCACCTATTACTGTCGGCGAAAAATGGGTCGAAAACTTCGTTAAACGGCACCCTGACCTCTCTACTCGATTCTCGCGATCGTACGACTACCGGCGGGCTCAATGCGAGGATGAAAAGGCGATTTTAATGTGGTTTAACTTCGTGAAAGCTACGATCGAAAAGTACGGCATTGTCGGCGACGATATCTACAATTTCGACGAAACTGGCTTCGCCCTCGGCCTTACGGCTACTGCGAAGATTATTACAAGGAGAACGTACGGTCGGAGAGCCGTTTTGCAACCTGGAAACCGCGAATGGGTGACCTCAATTGAAGCTATTAGTGCGGGAGGGTGGGTGCTTCCGCCATGCGTCATTTTCAAAGGCAAGGTCCTTATGGAGGCATGGTTCAAGGATACCAACCTCCCATTAGACTGGCGCTTCGAATTGAGTAATAATGGATGGACAACCGATGAAATAGGTCTTAACTGGCTCCAAAAGCTTTTTATTCCATCGACTACAAGCCGGACGAAGGGGAGGTATCGTCTTCTTATCCTCGACGGTCATGGCAGCCATCTTACGCCTCAATTTGACTCGATTTGCTCTCAAAACGATATTATACCAATCTGTATGCCGTCGCATTCCTCTCACCTCCTACAACCTCTCGATATCGGCTGTTTTGGGGTACTAAAACGGGCGTACGGGGAGCTAGTAGACTCGCAAATGAAGCTTTGCATTAGTCGTATCGATAAATGCGACTTCCTTACAGCTTATCCTCGGGCCCGGAGAGAGGCATTTAAGCCGGAAACTATTCTTAATAGCTTCGCAGCTGCTGGCATCGCTCCTTTTGATCCGAATCGCGTGATTTCGAAGCTAAATATACGCCTTATTACTCCTCCACCTCCTCCGAGTCGAGGAAGCGATTCTAGCCGCAATTTTACGCCGAAAACCCCGTATACAGTGAAGGGCGTACGCCGGCAAGCTTCCTCTATTAAGAAAATGCTACAAGAGGACCCCTCGCGCGCCGAAAAAGCCTTTGAGCAGATCGTGAAAGGCTGCCATCTAGCTATACATGGCGCTACGATTATGCGCCAGGAAAACCGCGAATTACGTGCCGCCAATGCGAAAACAACCCAGAAAAGGAAGCGTACGAGGAAGCGAATAGCTCATAAAGGTGGAATATCGGTTCTAGAGGCTATGTCAATAGTTTCAGGACCGGAAATAGTTCATGAAGCTAGCTCAGGTCGAGATGGAGCTGTATCGCCGACGCCGAATCGGACCAATAAGAGGAGACCACAACGATGCAGCCTCTGTAAAAACCTAGGACATAGGAGAAATAGGTGCCCGGAGATGTCTGAATAGCTTCAATTTTACTGAATTTATGTTGTGGTTGAAAAATTCAATAATAATGGTAGATTTAATAGGTGGGTGGCCAGCTCGCATGGGGTGGTCAGCTCGCTTATCGAATACGTTGAGATATTTATAATAAAGCTTTGTTTCACTCAATCAATTATGCTTTTGATAAAGCATAATTATTCTCAGGTGCTGGATCAGTTCTAGATGCTGTACCAGAAATTCAAGATTTTAGAAAATACAGTGGTTTGAGAGAATTCTTACCTCTGACATACTCAGTTATATTAACGTATTTCACAAGCGTGCCGCCATCTCCAAAAGTGTTCGATTGCTTCAAAAAATGCTTTGCGCTACTATAAATGCTCATCGATACACATCCACTAGCAGTGGGAATTAAGTTTAATTGTCGTGGTTGAAACATGAAGCTGCAATCTAACGCATTTACTATGTGTTTTGGGGATTGGCGGCTCGCATGTGAATTACGTTAGCTTCAATAAGGTTGATAGTTGTACCTTTCATGGCAGGACACAGGACTTTATTCTAAACATTTTACATGGGAATTTTTCTACGGTCAATTCTACTTAGCTAGTACTATGGTTTACTATATAGCTATTATAGGTGCTATGTTTACTTTATTAAATGATAACTTATCATCTAATAAATGACATGTACTATTATTTTGTTTTACCTAGTTATATTTCTTTTTAATCAGATATGCGCTCATAATGAAGTTTATGCTCAATACTATTGAGATTCATGGCGCATCCAGGCTAGATGCCTGACATATAAGGCATGAATCTAGTGATCAGCATTAGACCTACCAAGCAGAGTATGGATCAGGAGAAGGGTTCTCATTTATATAGGGTCTTTCACTTATGGAGAGAAAGATCAGATTTAAACAATCTCGTTGGCCTTGATATTGATGCGTCCCAATTCAGTAGACATCCAATTTCAACAAATACTATCTAATGCTCTGCCTTTAAGACGTGATACAGATATTCTGTTCTGTACTCGGAAAACTCGGGAATAGGTATCATAATCTTATTTTACTAAAACAAGAGACCCGGGTAATGGTCAAGACTGGTAAAGGCATAGCACTTTCACTGTCAGTGCGGGGGTTCAAATTCCCCTTAGATTAAAATAGATTAATCATATATAAGCGATTAGCACAAATTAATGTAGCCTTTATATAAGTTATGTTAAACAATATAAGTTATATCTATTCCATCTATACAATGCCTTCCCTGTTTATTATTAATAATTGCATTGTTAATATAAGTAATTATATTAGGTGGGTATAGTTCAGGCTATATGTGGCACATAATTCCATACCCTAGTTCAATACTACTATCATTATATAGCTATCCTTATTCCTTTCAAAGTCTACCTAGGTAGCTCAGTTATTTCAATTAGTTAAAGAAATGCATTATTTTTTAACAGAACTATTGTAGAACACAATAGTTTTAGATTCTTGTATTTCCTTTTTGCTTTATAGTAATGGAGATTAATGATAGTTCTATATTGAATAACACAATCGTAAGGAAATGAGAAACATATTAAAATTTGGTGTTAGTTTTAATTTTTAAATTATGAGCGAAAAGTCATAGTTAAATATATCACAATTAGAAAATAGTGCCAATTTTCTTTTTAAATATATAAGATTCAATTATAAAACCATGATAGCTTGCTGGTATGGTATAGCCTGTTAGATTTACATACATATATTTCTTCATTGAAGTAATTCATATATTGAAAACCATAAGACCATATCTTGTCTCAGTTAAATTTAAGTATAACTGTATGTTACTAAAGAATATTTCTTAAGGAGGAAACAGGTTAAGACACATATCGTGTTAGATTATTTCGAAACAACAATGGATTTTAATTAAGGAGAATTTGTTGTTTGTTAGATAATACCTTCAAAATTTAGTTAACTATAAAAATTTATAACGTAGTTCACGGGCGAATGGGCCACCGCAGAACATCACGTTAAATGCTGTTTTTGACAATCTTGTACCTCAACTATCAGGACCCGTTTAGATGGTAATCTTTAAGGTCATATATGGTTTAGTACCCAAGTGAAATTTAGGAGATTCTGGGGTGAAAATACACGATATATATATTTCTAGCTTATATGGCTAAATTACGACGTAATTTATGGTATTATTATTATGCGAATCTTAGAATCTTTTGAAATCCATATATATTATAGAGAGAGCCTACCTTTAGTAGTATACTTATGCTAGACTAAAGTTGTAGTTGTTGAGATATAAGATTGTCAAAATCAACATTTAATATGGTGTTCTGCGGTGGCCCACTCCGCCTGTGAATTACGTTATATCACTTGTGATTACTCATTCCAGGTTTTAGATTTAAAGGAGCAAAAAATTAATATATACAGATAGTCACATAATCAATCTTTCGGATTTAAGAGCCGAAATAGGAACATCTGAGCTACGAACCTAGATCTCTGCAAACTCGAGATTACTCAACTACAGTTAGACCTGGCTTTGAACCGCCCATAGGTTCCAAATCTCAGAACCTGAACCTAACCTCTTGAGGTTAGGTTCCAAACTTTTAACCTGGACCTAACCTTAACCTCAAGGAGGGTCGTTGAGGTTCAACCTCATGAACCTACATGAACCTGCATATGCATAATTTTTTGACGCTTTTCCTCTTTTGGCTGGATAAAAGTGATGATTCATCTCGGATTTTTACAGCTGTTTTGTTGACCTGCCGGCGTTCGTCTGATTACTCTGTCAACGTGGTGAATTATGAGGAAATAATTGTTCAGAAGTAAACAGAAGACAAAGCCACTGATAAATTACAAGTAATATTCGATGATATCGACGTGGTAGGTGGTCAGTAGTGGTCATCGGCGAAATTGCATGTAAAGATGCAGATATATATATTTTGAACACTGTAACCCATGTGTATCTTGACCAGCAGAACTACATGTTATCGAGAAAACCACGAAAATTTAGATGAAATCCCCTCATTTTTATACAAAACAAATCGTTATGCCTCCCTCTATGAACTTGTCTCGAAGGATTTAGGTCAAATTATCTACATCTGTCGTGAATCCAGTTCAAAGATTCTCATCGTTAGACTTAGCCATTTAAACAAGACGATTTTCCTAAGTTAAAGTTAACCTCCAGGTTCTATGCGGGTAAGTCAGGTTAAGTTCTAGGTTCTGTACGGATAGATGAGGTTAACTTTCAGGTTCTATGCGGGTAAGCGAGGTTCTCTTCTAAAATGATCCACTATAATAGCCAATCAGACACAGGTCGGTAGATATAAAAGACGATAGATCAATTCTAGCACGCAGAACAGGGTCAAACGGATCCCCCAAGAATATCGCGCATCTTTTCGAAAGAACGAATAAGTAAGATTCTTATTCTCTTCCTCCTCAGTAATCATACCTTCTACTGGTTTACTAAATCTATCATGTCTCAGCCCTTCGGCGCCTACACGTCGTCTAGCTTCGATACCACGGACGGTTTACCATTAGACGCGCTCCAATACCTTCTCCCCGACGATTCCATATCCCAGCGCGACAGCCAGAGCCAACTACTATCCGAAAGCCAGCTTGATTCAGTTCCAGACCTTCCAGACTATCGATCTTGCGTGGCTTATCAGGCCCCAAGCACCCTACCGCGAATCAAGCCCGATCGTATTAACGAATTCATTGTTTGCGCGCCAGAAATGACCGCGGAATTCGTTAAGTGGTGGCTTGATACTGGCTATGGCAAGTCGAAGCGGATCAACTGGGATGGGAACCTAACAAGCCGTCGAGCACAGTGCTGGAAAGGGTTCCAACAAGTTGCAAATGCCAAAGATGGCAAGCCAGGCGTTATGTGTAATAAGTGCTGCACAGTTCTCACGCATCCAGCTACAAATCATACTGGAACTTCATCGATGCAGAAACATCTCGATGGGCCAAGGTGCCGAAAGCAGCTACCGAAGAAAGGTGCTAGTAGTATCCGACAACTACTTAGTGACGCGGTATGTTCTACAGGGTCTGAATCCTATATTGGTACTAACGATGAACTCACTATCCTATAGGCCGGGAAAAAGACCAGCGCCTACCTTTACACAACAAGTATGGGAGCAGATGCTTCTTGATCTAATCACTACATCGAATTTACCCTTTCTGTTTGTCGAGCATCAAAAATTCCGTGACCTCTTTTCCTTCGCACGGCTAGCACCCGAACCACCTAGCTTTCCGTCAAGAAAGGTGATTCGCGAGCGCCTCCGGGGTTTCGTGCTACAGTATCAACAGGAGACACTACAAACGCTTCCACCTGGTGCAAAGCTATCACTCGCACTGGACTGTTGGACTTCACCATTCCAGGACGCGTTCATGGCTATCACAGGATACTTCCTAGACAAGGAATGGGAGTATCGCGAGGTCCTCCTTGGGTTTGAGCCACTTTCTGGAACTCATTCTGGCGTAAATCTTGGCAAAATTGTTCTCCAGATTCTACAGAATCATCAAATCACTGATCGTGTACTGGCGGTAACAACTGATAATGCGTCTAATAACAAGACGCTTATCACTGCGATTAATAATTCAATCCATGAACTACAGCTAAAGACGGATTCAACGATTATTCAAGTGCCCTGTCTTGCTCATGTCATCCAGTTAAGTCTGGTTGAATTACTTGGTAAAATAAAGGCCTCGCCAAAAAATGACAACACTGAATTGGAATGGTCCGAGGATCGTGTTAGATCACTGCGTGCGCGCCAGCAGAAGCGAGATATCACCGATACCCTGAACAAGGTAGGCTTCTCTTGAATAACATTCTCTATATTTAATACGCTAACTATTATGACAGGTTCGAGGCCTTGCGGTTTTCATTAATGGAAGTCCTCAACGCAAAGAAGCATTTCTGAAACTTGAGTCCAATGGGCAAAAACTTATTCCAATCCAAGATGTTTGTACGCGGTGGAATTCAACGTTTCTTATGCTCCGCCGGGCTAAAAGGCTTTCTACCACCTTTGACGAGTACTGTTCGCTCTATCACCAACCCTATTTTGCATTAAATGCGGAGGGGTGGCGGCAGATTGACTATCTACTTCATATACTCCAGCCCTTTTTCACATACAGCACACTAGTCTGCCAGACTAATGACTCGAGTATTCACCTTATCTTTAGTATTTACAACAGGCTCTTTGATCATCTCGAAAGATCGATGCATCAGCTTCGTCGAAAGAGAGTTGCCTGGAAACAGCTTATGCTTTCCTCCCTTGAGGCTGCAAAAGATAAACTGTCAAAGTACTATAGTATGACGGACCTTGTTGAAGGTGATCTCTATGCTATTGGAACGATCCTAGATCCGTCTAATAAAATGGAGTTCTTTTCAACAAGTGATTGGGCCCCAGATGACACAGGAAAAGACTACACAAAGGAATATCGTCAGAGCCTCCAGTCTCTTTTCGAGAAATACCGCCTACGTACACCATCAAATATATCACTATCGGATGGTATATCGTTCCCAGCCAAATCAGCGCTCGAAAGGATTCTTAAGGACAATTCCTTACAGCGATCAACCAGTCCATATCAGGATGAGCTTACCAAGTACCTCCAGAGTGGTAAGTGAGTGAGCCGCCGATATAAATCATAATACTAATGTTCTTAGCCACCGTCAATGAATCCGCTCAGGTCTTCTGGAGAAACCACGAGAGAGAGTTCCCTATTCTTGCAAGCATTACTCGTGATGTGATGTCCATCCCAGCGACTGGTGCCGGTGTTGAGCGTCTTTTCAACTCTGCCCGGGACATTTGCCACTATCGCCGGGGGTCGTTGAGCCCAGAGACTATCCGCGATATCATGTTATACATGTGTACAACAAGGTTTGATACCAAGGAGGAGCAGCGACAGGTTCTCCAAGAGTATCTTTCAGAGCAAGAGATCGCAGCTTCGTCCGAAGAACTTCATATTGGAACACATTGTGCCGAGGCTATCAGTGACACTGAGGAAGACATGGAGATGCACCTTCATACCCCGGCCATAGCACCACTCTCAGCCGTTGCCGCTGGAAAGCGGCCGGCTATCAATTCTGAAGACGAGGAAGACTCTGATGCCGATGACATTACGGATCCAGAAGAGACCTCAGCATTACCATTACCTGATACGCAGCAGCGTGTATCAGGTAGAATGCGGAAGAGGTCGAGACTCTTGGATGGATATATAGTTTAAGTTTTAACAGGTAAAGTCTAAGAAATCTATGTTCTAGATATAATGTGTGAATTACTGATATCTAAAAGCCCTATCGAAGATAAAGCTATAACATGCAATATAAGACATACAGTATGCTTCTGTAAGGCTATACAGTAATCAAATTTTGGTTTGCAGTTACAATAGAATACAGCCTGTTTCGACATATTTTATGCAACTAAGCCCGAGTCACGTTTTTTAGGTGTTTGTCATGTTTGTTTAACCTGAGGTTCACCCGCGGGTGAACCTGATGAGGTTCGTTCCTCGGTTGGAACCTCCCTCAGGTTCGAAAACCCAGAACCTGACCCGCCCAAATGGAGGTTCAGGTTAGGTTCTTCAGGTTCACCCGCGGGTAAGTGCCAGGTCTAGCCCGCCAAGAACCCATAAACCCATAGGTTACCCGCTACACTTAATACATTCCCTTCAAGTTGGTCCCGAAGTACTGACGGCCATCGAAAAAAGCTTGTACGGTATATAGAAGGCTTTGTAGAACACTATAACTTAATAAGCGTATTAACTGACGGCCGTCAAAAGTACTAGTGCGATTGCTTATGGTCTATAGCACCCTTTTGTGACGGCCGTCAGAACTTTGATGCCTTTGTTATAAATATCCACTGAGTTCACTGCACGTCTCATATATATATTTCCTATCTACAGAGCAGTATTCCAACAAGCATTTTTTTCACTACCACAATTATATAGAAAAACGCCGAGAGCAATGTCTATAGCATTACCACGAGTCCACGACTTACTATTCTGAAAACAAGGCAATTTCCTGAAATTTCACAAAAGAAAGAGAGGCTTTCGGGGAAGAACAGCAGACGTGACTGGAACAGAGGTAAATAACCGTAATTTAATTGACTTAATCAGCAGCTTTATCCATCTTGGCACGGCCTATTTTAGGATAGTTATGCTGCAACGGGTTCTTGGCGGGTAACCCGCGGGTACCCGCCAAGAACCCGTAAACCCGTGGGTTTGGGTTTGGGTTTTGGGTCCATACCCGACCCATGGGTATGGTTCCTGAAGTCGTACCCAAACCCGACCCAAAGCGAGGTCTAAGCAGATGATATCACCGTCGCCCACGCCGTTCGTTCGTTAGTCTTGTTGGGTAGAAAAGAAGCTTTTGATATGTGATGGGTCGAAGCAAGTCTTGATTCAAACTAGCTAAGCCGTCATGCTGTCTTTCAAAAGCTTAAGGAAAAGAAGATCTACGTGGCCGTGCAGCGGTGTAAATATGCACAGTCACGTGGTTAGCACGTGATGTATACGGGCCCTGGCCCGTTACAGTTTTTAGTCATTTAAGTTTGTTCATATCTATGCTATTTTTAACGGGAAACAATTTAGTCATGTTAGTTCATATTTATTATAAAACTTCCGAATCACTAGAATAGCAGCAAATCAAAGTTCTTTATCAGCTCTATTAATTAATAGAGCAGGTGATTGTTTATTCAATGTAGGCATGTTTGCTACTTTATGATCCTTTGAAAATATAGATTTTAGTACGGTATTAGCACCATATTATGATAATGAAATTATAATTACAATTATATATATATATGTTCATTAAAAGGTGCTAAAGCTAAAATTTTCAAGTTAGTTTACATAGTTGACTACCTCAAGCTATAGAAAGTCCTACACTAGCATCAGCTTTAATACATACAGCTACTACGGCTACAGGAAGAGTATATTTAGTAGTGAGATCATCACCATTGATTGAATATAGTCCAGCTGTAATAGTTTTAAACGCTTATGATTAGGTCCAATAACTAAAGTATTCAATATTTTTATTCATAAATTATCCTAACAAGATATAACGTATTCGATAAGCGAGCTGGCCACCCCATGCGAGCTGGCCACCCCATGCGAGCTGGCCACCCCATCAAAAACGCGCCGCGTAATTAGACTGTCTCTATTCAACCACCTACCATGCCGCCAATTCGCTCTCAATGCTCTCAAAAACGTGTAGAGCAAGAGGGTAGGATCTTATTACTATTGAAGCTATTCAGAAACAAGAATTTAGCTCTGTACGTAGAGCTGCAGCGGTTTTTGATGTCCCCCGCTCCACGCTCTCGGCGCGTCTTAATGGCATCACCTATGGCGCCGAAACTCGCGCCAACAGCCATAAATTGACTGTTTTCGAGGAGGAATCGCTTTATAATTGGATCCTCTCACTCGACGATCGTGGAGCTGCTCCTCGGCCTCGTACAGTACGAGAAGCAGCTGATTTACTACTTAAAGCGCGCGGGTCAACTCCACCTATTACTGTCGGCGAAAAATGGGTCGAAAACTTCGTTAAACGGCACCCTGACCTCTCTACTCGATTCTCGCGATCGTACGACTACCGGCGGGCTCAATGCGAGGATGAAAAGGCGATTTTAATGTGGTTTAACTTCGTGAAAGCTACGATCGAAAAGTACGGCATTGTCGGCGACGATATCTACAATTTCGACGAAACTGGCTTCGCCCTCGGCCTTACGGCTACTGCGAAGATTATTACAAGGAGAACGTACGGTCGGAGAGCCGTTTTGCAACCTGGAAACCGCGAATGGGTGACCTCAATTGAAGCTATTAGTGCGGGAGGGTGGGTGCTTCCGCCATGCGTCATTTTCAAAGGCAAGGTCCTTATGGAGGCATGGTTCAAGGATACCAACCTCCCATTAGACTGGCGCTTCGAATTGAGTAATAATGGATGGACAACCGATGAAATAGGTCTTAACTGGCTCCAAAAGCTTTTTATTCCATCGACTACAAGCCGGACGAAGGGGAGGTATCGTCTTCTTATCCTCGACGGTCATGGCAGCCATCTTACGCCTCAATTTGACTCGATTTGCTCTCAAAACGATATTATACCAATCTGTATGCCGTCGCATTCCTCTCACCTCCTACAACCTCTCGATATCGGCTGTTTTGGGGTACTAAAACGGGCGTACGGGGAGCTAGTAGACTCGCAAATGAAGCTTTGCATTAGTCGTATCGATAAATGCGACTTCCTTACAGCTTATCCTCGGGCCCGGAGAGAGGCATTTAAGCCGGAAACTATTCTTAATAGCTTCGCAGCTGCTGGCATCGCTCCTTTTGATCCGAATCGCGTGATTTCGAAGCTAAATATACGCCTTATTACTCCTCCACCTCCTCCGAGTCGAGGAAGCGATTCTAGCCGCAATTTTACGCCGAAAACCCCGTATACAGTGAAGGGCGTACGCCGGCAAGCTTCCTCTATTAAGAAAATGCTACAAGAGGACCCCTCGCGCGCCGAAAAAGCCTTTGAGCAGATCGTGAAAGGCTGCCATCTAGCTATACATGGCGCTACGATTATGCGCCAGGAAAACCGCGAATTACGTGCCGCCAATGCGAAAACAACCCAGAAAAGGAAGCGTACGAGGAAGCGAATAGCTCATAAAGGTGGAATATCGGTTCTAGAGGCTATGTCAATAGTTTCAGGACCGGAAATAGTTCATGAAGCTAGCTCAGGTCGAGATGGAGCTGTATCGCCGACGCCGAATCGGACCAATAAGAGGAGACCACAACGATGCAGCCTCTGTAAAAACCTAGGACATAGGAGAAATAGGTGCCCGGAGATGTCTGAATAGCTTCAATTTTACTGAATTTATGTTGTGGTTGAAAAATTCAATAATAATGGTAGATTTAATAGGTGGGTGGCCAGCTCGCATGGGGTGGTCAGCTCGCTTATCGAATACGTTGAGATATTTATAATAAAGCTTTGTTTCACTCAATCAATTATGCTTTTGATAAAGCATAATTATTCTCAGGTGCTGGATCAGTTCTAGATGCTGTACCAGAAATTCAAGATTTTAGAAAATACAGTGGTTTGAGAGAATTCTTACCTCTGACATACTCAGTTATATTAACGTATTTCACAAGCGTGCCGCCATCTCCAAAAGTGTTCGATTGCTTCAAAAATGCTTTGCGCTACTATAAATGCTCATCGATACACATCCACTAGCAGTGGGAATTAAGTTTAATTGTCGTGGTTGAAACATGAAGCTGCAATCTAACGCATTTACTATGTGTTTTGGGGATTGGCGGCTCGCATGTGAATTACGTTAGCTTCAATAAGGTTGATAGTTGTACCTTTCATGGCAGGACACAGGACTTTATTCTAAACATTTTACATGGGAATTTTTCTACGGTCAATTCTACTTAGCTAGTACTATGGTTTACTATATAGCTATTATAGGTGCTATGTTTACTTTATTAAATGATAACTTATCATCTAATAAATGACATGTACTATTATTTTGTTTTACCTAGTTATATTTCTTTTTAATCAGATATGCGCTCATAATGAAGTTTATGCTCAATACTATTGAGATTCATGGCGCATCCAGGCTAGATGCCTGACATATAAGGCATGAATCTAGTGATCAGCATTAGACCTACCAAGCAGAGTATGGATCAGGAGAAGGGTTCTCATTTATATAGGGTCTTTCACTTATGGAGAGAAAGATCAGATTTAAACAATCTCGTTGGCCTTGATATTGATGCGTCCCAATTCAGTAGACATCCAATTTCAACAAATACTATCTAATGCTCTGCCTTTAAGACGTGATACAGATATTCTGTTCTGTACTCGGAAAACTCGGGAATAGGTATCATAATCTTATTTTACTAAAACAAGAGACCCGGGTAATGGTCAAGACTGGTAAAGGCATAGCACTTTCACTGTCAGTGCGGGGGTTCAAATTCCCCTTAGATTAAAATAGATTAATCATATATAAGCGATTAGCACAAATTAATGTAGCCTTTATATAAGTTATGTTAAACAATATAAGTTATATCTATTCCATCTATACAATGCCTTCCCTGTTTATTATTAATAATTGCATTGTTAATATAAGTAATTATATTAGGTGGGTATAGTTCAGGCTATATGTGGCACATAATTCCATACCCTAGTTCAATACTACTATCATTATATAGCTATCCTTATTCCTTTCAAAGTCTACCTAGGTAGCTCAGTTATTTCAATTAGTTAAAGAAATGCATTATTTTTTAACAGAACTATTGTAGAACACAATAGTTTTAGATTCTTGTATTTCCTTTTTGCTTTATAGTAATGGAGATTAATGATAGTTCTATATTGAATAACACAATCGTAAGGAAATGAGAAACATATTAAAATTTGGTGTTAGTTTTAATTTTTAAATTATGAGCGAAAAGTCATAGTTAAATATATCACAATTAGAAAATAGTGCCAATTTTCTTTTTAAATATATAAGATTCAATTATAAAACCATGATAGCTTGCTGGTATGGTATAGCCTGTTAGATTTACATACATATATTTCTTCATTGAAGTAATTCATATATTGAAAACCATAAGACCATATCTTGTCTCAGTTAAATTTAAGTATAACTGTATGTTACTAAAGAATATTTCTTAAGGAGGAAACAGGTTAAGACACATATCGTGTTAGATTATTTCGAAACAACAATGGATTTTAATTAAGGAGAATTTGTTGTTTGTTAGATAATACCTTCAAAATTTAGTTAACTATAAAAATTTATAACGTAGTTCACGGGCGAATGGGCCACCGCAGAACATCACGTTAAATGCTGTTTTTGACAATCTTGTACCTCAACTATCAGGACCCGTTTAGATGGTAATCTTTAAGGTCATATATGGTTTAGTACCCAAGTGAAATTTAGGAGATTCTGGGGTGAAAATACACGATATATATATTTCTAGCTTATATGGCTAAATTACGACGTAATTTATGGTATTATTATTATGCGAATCTTAGAATCTTTTGAAATCCATATATATTATAGAGAGAGCCTACCTTTAGTAGTATACTTATGCTAGACTAAAGTTGTAGTTGTTGAGATATAAGATTGTCAAAATCAACATTTAATATGGTGTTCTGCGGTGGCCCACTCCGCCTGTGAATTACGTTATATCACTTGTGATTACTCATTCCAGGTTTTAGATTTAAAGGAGCAAAAAATTAATATATACAGATAGTCACATAATCAATCTTTCGGATTTAAGAGCCGAAATAGGAACATCTGAGCTACGAACCTAGATCTCTGCAAACTCGAGATTACTCAACTACAGTTAGACCTGGCTTTGAACCGCCCATAGGTTCCAAATCTCAGAACCTGAACCTAACCTCTTGAGGTTAGGTTCCAAACTTTTTAACCTGGACCTAACCTTAACCTCAAGGAGGGTCGTTGAGGTTCAACCTCATGAACCTACATGAACCTGCATATGCATAATTTTTTGACGCTTTTCCTCTTTTGGCTGGATAAAAGTGATGATTCATCTCGGATTTTTACAGCTGTTTTGTTGACCTGCCGGCGTTCGTCTGATTACTCTGTCAACGTGGTGAATTATGAGGAAATAATTGTTCAGAAGTAAACAGAAGACAAAGCCACTGATAAATTACAAGTAATATTCGATGATATCGACGTGGTAGGTGGTCAGTAGTGGTCATCGGCGAAATTGCATGTAAAGATGCAGATATATATATTTTGAACACTGTAACCCATGTGTATCTTGACCAGCAGAACTACATGTTATCGAGAAAACCACGAAAATTTAGATGAAATCCCCTCATTTTTATACAAAACAAATCGTTATGCCTCCCTCTATGAACTTGTCTCGAAGGATTTAGGTCAAATTATCTACATCTGTCGTGAATCCAGTTCAAAGATTCTCATCGTTAGACTTAGCCATTTAAACAAGACGATTTTCCTAAGTTAAAGTTAACCTCCAGGTTCTATGCGGGTAAGTCAGGTTAAGTTCTAGGTTCTGTACGGATAGATGAGGTTAACTTTCAGGTTCTATGCGGGTAAGCGAGGTTCTCTTCTAAAATGATCCACTATAATAGCCAATCAGACACAGGTCGGTAGATATAAAAGACGATAGATCAATTCTAGCACGCAGAACAGGGTCAAACGGATCCCCCAAGAATATCGCGCATCTTTTCGAAAGAACGAATAAGTAAGATTCTTATTCTCTTCCTCCTCAGTAATCATACCTTCTACTGGTTTACTAAATCTATCATGTCTCAGCCCTTCGGCGCCTACACGTCGTCTAGCTTCGATACCACGGACGGTTTACCATTAGACGCGCTCCAATACCTTCTCCCCGACGATTCCATATCCCAGCGCGACAGCCAGAGCCAACTACTATCCGAAAGCCAGCTTGATTCAGTTCCAGACCTTCCAGACTATCGATCTTGCGTGGCTTATCAGGCCCCAAGCACCCTACCGCGAATCAAGCCCGATCGTATTAACGAATTCATTGTTTGCGCGCCAGAAATGACCGCGGAATTCGTTAAGTGGTGGCTTGATACTGGCTATGGCAAGTCGAAGCGGATCAACTGGGATGGGAACCTAACAAGCCGTCGAGCACAGTGCTGGAAAGGGTTCCAACAAGTTGCAAATGCCAAAGATGGCAAGCCAGGCGTTATGTGTAATAAGTGCTGCACAGTTCTCACGCATCCAGCTACAAATCATACTGGAACTTCATCGATGCAGAAACATCTCGATGGGCCAAGGTGCCGAAAGCAGCTACCGAAGAAAGGTGCTAGTAGTATCCGACAACTACTTAGTGACGCGGTATGTTCTACAGGGTCTGAATCCTATATTGGTACTAACGATGAACTCACTATCCTATAGGCCGGGAAAAGACCAGCGCCTACCTTTACACAACAAGTATGGGAGCAGATGCTTCTTGATCTAATCACTACATCGAATTTACCCTTTCTGTTTGTCGAGCATCAAAAATTCCGTGACCTCTTTTCCTTCGCACGGCTAGCACCCGAACCACCTAGCTTTCCGTCAAGAAAGGTGATTCGCGAGCGCCTCCGGGGTTTCGTGCTACAGTATCAACAGGAGACACTACAAACGCTTCCACCTGGTGCAAAGCTATCACTCGCACTGGACTGTTGGACTTCACCATTCCAGGACGCGTTCATGGCTATCACAGGATACTTCCTAGACAAGGAATGGGAGTATCGCGAGGTCCTCCTTGGGTTTGAGCCACTTTCTGGAACTCATTCTGGCGTAAATCTTGGCAAAATTGTTCTCCAGATTCTACAGAATCATCAAATCACTGATCGTGTACTGGCGGTAACAACTGATAATGCGTCTAATAACAAGACGCTTATCACTGCGATTAATAATTCAATCCATGAACTACAGCTAAAGACGGATTCAACGATTATTCAAGTGCCCTGTCTTGCTCATGTCATCCAGTTAAGTCTGGTTGAATTACTTGGTAAAATAAAGGCCTCGCCAAAAAATGACAACACTGAATTGGAATGGTCCGAGGATCGTGTTAGATCACTGCGTGCGCGCCAGCAGAAGCGAGATATCACCGATACCCTGAACAAGGTAGGCTTCTCTTGAATAACATTCTCTATATTTAATACGCTAACTATTATGACAGGTTCGAGGCCTTGCGGTTTTCATTAATGGAAGTCCTCAACGCAAAGAAGCATTTCTGAAACTTGAGTCCAATGGGCAAAAACTTATTCCAATCCAAGATGTTTGTACGCGGTGGAATTCAACGTTTCTTATGCTCCGCCGGGCTAAAAGGCTTTCTACCACCTTTGACGAGTACTGTTCGCTCTATCACCAACCCTATTTTGCATTAAATGCGGAGGGGTGGCGGCAGATTGACTATCTACTTCATATACTCCAGCCCTTTTTCACATACAGCACACTAGTCTGCCAGACTAATGACTCGAGTATTCACCTTATCTTTAGTATTTACAACAGGCTCTTTGATCATCTCGAAAGATCGATGCATCAGCTTCGTCGAAAGAGAGTTGCCTGGAAACAGCTTATGCTTTCCTCCCTTGAGGCTGCAAAAGATAAACTGTCAAAGTACTATAGTATGACGGACCTTGTTGAAGGTGATCTCTATGCTATTGGAACGATCCTAGATCCGTCTAATAAAATGGAGTTCTTTTCAACAAGTGATTGGGCCCCAGATGACACAGGAAAAGACTACACAAAGGAATATCGTCAGAGCCTCCAGTCTCTTTTCGAGAAATACCGCCTACGTACACCATCAAATATATCACTATCGGATGGTATATCGTTCCCAGCCAAATCAGCGCTCGAAAGGATTCTTAAGGACAATTCCTTACAGCGATCAACCAGTCCATATCAGGATGAGCTTACCAAGTACCTCCAGAGTGGTAAGTGAGTGAGCCGCCGATATAAATCATAATACTAATGTTCTTAGCCACCGTCAATGAATCCGCTCAGGTCTTCTGGAGAAACCACGAGAGAGAGTTCCCTATTCTTGCAAGCATTACTCGTGATGTGATGTCCATCCCAGCGACTGGTGCCGGTGTTGAGCGTCTTTTCAACTCTGCCCGGGACATTTGCCACTATCGCCGGGGGTCGTTGAGCCCAGAGACTATCCGCGATATCATGTTATACATGTGTACAACAAGGTTTGATACCAAGGAGGAGCAGCGACAGGTTCTCCAAGAGTATCTTTCAGAGCAAGAGATCGCAGCTTCGTCCGAAGAACTTCATATTGGAACACATTGTGCCGAGGCTATCAGTGACACTGAGGAAGACATGGAGATGCACCTTCATACCCCGGCCATAGCACCACTCTCAGCCGTTGCCGCTGGAAAGCGGCCGGCTATCAATTCTGAAGACGAGGAAGACTCTGATGCCGATGACATTACGGATCCAGAAGAGACCTCAGCATTACCATTACCTGATACGCAGCAGCGTGTATCAGGTAGAATGCGGAAGAGGTCGAGACTCTTGGATGGATATATAGTTTAAGTTTTAACAGGTAAAGTCTAAGAAATCTATGTTCTAGATATAATGTGTGAATTACTGATATCTAAAAGCCCTATCGAAGATAAAGCTATAACATGCAATATAAGACATACAGTATGCTTCTGTAAGGCTATACAGTAATCAAATTTTGGTTTGCAGTTACAATAGAATACAGCCTGTTTCGACATATTTTATGCAACTAAGCCCGAGTCACGTTTTTTAGGTGTTTGTCATGTTTGTTTAACCTGAGGTTCACCCGCGGGTGAACCTGATGAGGTTCGTTCCTCGGTTGGAACCTCCCTCAGGTTCGAAAACCCAGAACCTGACCCGCCCAAATGGAGGTTCAGGTTAGGTTCTTCAGGTTCACCCGCGGGTAAGTGCCAGGTCTAGCCCGCCAAGAACCCATAAACCCATAGGTTACCCGCTACACTTAATACATTCCCTTCAAGTTGGTCCCGAAGTACTGACGGCCATCGAAAAAAGCTTGTACGGTATATAGAAGGCTTTGTAGAACACTATAACTTAATAAGCGTATTAACTGACGGCCGTCAAAAGTACTAGTGCGATTGCTTATGGTCTATAGCACCCTTTTTGTGACGGCCGTCAGAACTTTGATGCCTTTGTTATAAATATCCACTGAGTTCACTGCACGTCTCATATATATATTTCCTATCTACAGAGCAGTATTCCAACAAGCATTTTTTTCACTACCACAATTATATAGAAAAACGCCGAGAGCAATGTCTATAGCATTACCACGAGTCCACGACTTACTATTCTGAAAACAAGGCAATTTCCTGAAATTTCACAAAAGAAAGAGAGGCTTTCGGGGAAGAACAGCAGACGTGACTGGAACAGAGGTAAATAACCGTAATTTAATTGACTTAATCAGCAGCTTTATCCATCTTGGCACGGCCTATTTTAGGATAGTTATGCTGCAACGGGTTCTTGGCGGGTAACCCGCGGGTACCCGCCAAGAACCCGTAAACCCGTGGGTTTGGGTTTGGGTTTTGGGTCCATACCCGACCCATGGGTATGGTTCCTGAAGTCGTACCCAAACCCGACCCAAAGCGAGGTCTAAGCAGATGATATCACCGTCGCCCACGCCGTTCGTTCGTTAGTCTTGTTGGGTAGAAAAGAAGCTTTTGATATGTGATGGGTCGAAGCAAGTCTTGATTCAAACTAGCTAAGCCGTCATGCTGTCTTTCAAAAGCTTAAGGAAAAGAAGATCTACGTGGCCGTGCAGCGGTGTAAATATGCACAGTCACGTGGTTAGCACGTGATGTATACGGGCCCTGGCCCGTTACAGTTTTTAGTCATTTAAGTTTGTTCATATCTATGCTATTTTTAACGGGAAACAATTTAGTCATGTTAGTTCATATTTATTATAAAACTTCCGAATCACTAGAATAGCAGCAAATCAAAGTTCTTTATCAGCTCTATTAATTAATAGAGCAGGTGATTGTTTATTCAATGTAGGCATGTTTGCTACTTTATGATCCTTTGAAAATATAGATTTTAGTACGGTATTAGCACCATATTATGATAATGAAATTATAATTACAATTATATATATATATGTTCATTAAAAGGTGCTAAAGCTAAAATTTTCAAGTTAGTTTACATAGTTGACTACCTCAAGCTATAGAAAGTCCTACACTAGCATCAGCTTTAATACATACAGCTACTACGGCTACAGGAAGAGTATATTTAGTAGTGAGATCATCACCATTGATTGAATATAGTCCAGCTGTAATAGTTTTAAACGCTTATGATTAGGTCCAATAACTAAAGTATTCAATATTTTTATTCATAAATTATCCTAACAAGATATAACGTATTCGATAAGCGAGCTGGCCACCCCATGCGAGCTGGCCACCCCATGCGAGCTGGCCACCCCATCAAAAACGCGCCGCGTAATTAGACTGTCTCTATTCAACCACCTACCATGCCGCCAATTCGCTCTCAATGCTCTCAAAAACGTGTAGAGCAAGAGGGTAGGATCTTATTACTATTGAAGCTATTCAGAAACAAGAATTTAGCTCTGTACGTAGAGCTGCAGCGGTTTTTGATGTCCCCCGCTCCACGCTCTCGGCGCGTCTTAATGGCATCACCTATGGCGCCGAAACTCGCGCCAACAGCCATAAATTGACTGTTTTCGAGGAGGAATCGCTTTATAATTGGATCCTCTCACTCGACGATCGTGGAGCTGCTCCTCGGCCTCGTACAGTACGAGAAGCAGCTGATTTACTACTTAAAGCGCGCGGGTCAACTCCACCTATTACTGTCGGCGAAAAATGGGTCGAAAACTTCGTTAAACGGCACCCTGACCTCTCTACTCGATTCTCGCGATCGTACGACTACCGGCGGGCTCAATGCGAGGATGAAAAGGCGATTTTAATGTGGTTTAACTTCGTGAAAGCTACGATCGAAAAGTACGGCATTGTCGGCGACGATATCTACAATTTCGACGAAACTGGCTTCGCCCTCGGCCTTACGGCTACTGCGAAGATTATTACAAGGAGAACGTACGGTCGGAGAGCCGTTTTGCAACCTGGAAACCGCGAATGGGTGACCTCAATTGAAGCTATTAGTGCGGGAGGGTGGGTGCTTCCGCCATGCGTCATTTTCAAAGGCAAGGTCCTTATGGAGGCATGGTTCAAGGATACCAACCTCCCATTAGACTGGCGCTTCGAATTGAGTAATAATGGATGGACAACCGATGAAATAGGTCTTAACTGGCTCCAAAAGCTTTTTATTCCATCGACTACAAGCCGGACGAAGGGGAGGTATCGTCTTCTTATCCTCGACGGTCATGGCAGCCATCTTACGCCTCAATTTGACTCGATTTGCTCTCAAAACGATATTATACCAATCTGTATGCCGTCGCATTCCTCTCACCTCCTACAACCTCTCGATATCGGCTGTTTTGGGGTACTAAAACGGGCGTACGGGGAGCTAGTAGACTCGCAAATGAAGCTTTGCATTAGTCGTATCGATAAATGCGACTTCCTTACAGCTTATCCTCGGGCCCGGAGAGAGGCATTTAAGCCGGAAACTATTCTTAATAGCTTCGCAGCTGCTGGCATCGCTCCTTTTGATCCGAATCGCGTGATTTCGAAGCTAAATATACGCCTTATTACTCCTCCACCTCCTCCGAGTCGAGGAAGCGATTCTAGCCGCAATTTTACGCCGAAAACCCCGTATACAGTGAAGGGCGTACGCCGGCAAGCTTCCTCTATTAAGAAAATGCTACAAGAGGACCCCTCGCGCGCCGAAAAAGCCTTTGAGCAGATCGTGAAAGGCTGCCATCTAGCTATACATGGCGCTACGATTATGCGCCAGGAAAACCGCGAATTACGTGCCGCCAATGCGAAAACAACCCAGAAAAGGAAGCGTACGAGGAAGCGAATAGCTCATAAAGGTGGAATATCGGTTCTAGAGGCTATGTCAATAGTTTCAGGACCGGAAATAGTTCATGAAGCTAGCTCAGGTCGAGATGGAGCTGTATCGCCGACGCCGAATCGGACCAATAAGAGGAGACCACAACGATGCAGCCTCTGTAAAAACCTAGGACATAGGAGAAATAGGTGCCCGGAGATGTCTGAATAGCTTCAATTTTACTGAATTTATGTTGTGGTTGAAAAATTCAATAATAATGGTAGATTTAATAGGTGGGTGGCCAGCTCGCATGGGGTGGTCAGCTCGCTTATCGAATACGTTGAGATATTTATAATAAAGCTTTGTTTCACTCAATCAATTATGCTTTTGATAAAGCATAATTATTCTCAGGTGCTGGATCAGTTCTAGATGCTGTACCAGAAATTCAAGATTTTAGAAAATACAGTGGTTTGAGAGAATTCTTACCTCTGACATACTCAGTTATATTAACGTATTTCACAAGCGTGCCGCCATCTCCAAAAGTGTTCGATTGCTTCAAAAATGCTTTGCGCTACTATAAATGCTCATCGATACACATCCACTAGCAGTGGGAATTAAGTTTAATTGTCGTGGTTGAAACATGAAGCTGCAATCTAACGCATTTACTATGTGTTTTGGGGATTGGCGGCTCGCATGTGAATTACGTTAGCTTCAATAAGGTTGATAGTTGTACCTTTCATGGCAGGACACAGGACTTTATTCTAAACATTTTACATGGGAATTTTTCTACGGTCAATTCTACTTAGCTAGTACTATGGTTTACTATATAGCTATTATAGGTGCTATGTTTACTTTATTAAATGATAACTTATCATCTAATAAATGACATGTACTATTATTTTGTTTTACCTAGTTATATTTCTTTTTAATCAGATATGCGCTCATAATGAAGTTTATGCTCAATACTATTGAGATTCATGGCGCATCCAGGCTAGATGCCTGACATATAAGGCATGAATCTAGTGATCAGCATTAGACCTACCAAGCAGAGTATGGATCAGGAGAAGGGTTCTCATTTATATAGGGTCTTTCACTTATGGAGAGAAAGATCAGATTTAAACAATCTCGTTGGCCTTGATATTGATGCGTCCCAATTCAGTAGACATCCAATTTCAACAAATACTATCTAATGCTCTGCCTTTAAGACGTGATACAGATATTCTGTTCTGTACTCGGAAAACTCGGGAATAGGTATCATAATCTTATTTTACTAAAACAAGAGACCCGGGTAATGGTCAAGACTGGTAAAGGCATAGCACTTTCACTGTCAGTGCGGGGGTTCAAATTCCCCTTAGATTAAAATAGATTAATCATATATAAGCGATTAGCACAAATTAATGTAGCCTTTATATAAGTTATGTTAAACAATATAAGTTATATCTATTCCATCTATACAATGCCTTCCCTGTTTATTATTAATAATTGCATTGTTAATATAAGTAATTATATTAGGTGGGTATAGTTCAGGCTATATGTGGCACATAATTCCATACCCTAGTTCAATACTACTATCATTATATAGCTATCCTTATTCCTTTCAAAGTCTACCTAGGTAGCTCAGTTATTTCAATTAGTTAAAGAAATGCATTATTTTTTAACAGAACTATTGTAGAACACAATAGTTTTAGATTCTTGTATTTCCTTTTTGCTTTATAGTAATGGAGATTAATGATAGTTCTATATTGAATAACACAATCGTAAGGAAATGAGAAACATATTAAAATTTGGTGTTAGTTTTAATTTTTAAATTATGAGCGAAAAGTCATAGTTAAATATATCACAATTAGAAAATAGTGCCAATTTTCTTTTTAAATATATAAGATTCAATTATAAAACCATGATAGCTTGCTGGTATGGTATAGCCTGTTAGATTTACATACATATATTTCTTCATTGAAGTAATTCATATATTGAAAACCATAAGACCATATCTTGTCTCAGTTAAATTTAAGTATAACTGTATGTTACTAAAGAATATTTCTTAAGGAGGAAACAGGTTAAGACACATATCGTGTTAGATTATTTCGAAACAACAATGGATTTTAATTAAGGAGAATTTGTTGTTTGTTAGATAATACCTTCAAAATTTAGTTAACTATAAAAATTTATAACGTAGTTCACGGGCGAATGGGCCACCGCAGAACATCACGTTAAATGCTGTTTTTGACAATCTTGTACCTCAACTATCAGGACCCGTTTAGATGGTAATCTTTAAGGTCATATATGGTTTAGTACCCAAGTGAAATTTAGGAGATTCTGGGGTGAAAATACACGATATATATATTTCTAGCTTATATGGCTAAATTACGACGTAATTTATGGTATTATTATTATGCGAATCTTAGAATCTTTTGAAATCCATATATATTATAGAGAGAGCCTACCTTTAGTAGTATACTTATGCTAGACTAAAGTTGTAGTTGTTGAGATATAAGATTGTCAAAATCAACATTTAATATGGTGTTCTGCGGTGGCCCACTCCGCCTGTGAATTACGTTATATCACTTGTGATTACTCATTCCAGGTTTTAGATTTAAAGGAGCAAAAAATTAATATATACAGATAGTCACATAATCAATCTTTCGGATTTAAGAGCCGAAATAGGAACATCTGAGCTACGAACCTAGATCTCTGCAAACTCGAGATTACTCAACTACAGTTAGACCTGGCTTTGAACCGCCCATAGGTTCCAAATCTCAGAACCTGAACCTAACCTCTTGAGGTTAGGTTCCAAACTTTTTAACCTGGACCTAACCTTAACCTCAAGGAGGGTCGTTGAGGTTCAACCTCATGAACCTACATGAACCTGCATATGCATAATTTTTTGACGCTTTTCCTCTTTTGGCTGGATAAAAGTGATGATTCATCTCGGATTTTTACAGCTGTTTTGTTGACCTGCCGGCGTTCGTCTGATTACTCTGTCAACGTGGTGAATTATGAGGAAATAATTGTTCAGAAGTAAACAGAAGACAAAGCCACTGATAAATTACAAGTAATATTCGATGATATCGACGTGGTAGGTGGTCAGTAGTGGTCATCGGCGAAATTGCATGTAAAGATGCAGATATATATATTTTGAACACTGTAACCCATGTGTATCTTGACCAGCAGAACTACATGTTATCGAGAAAACCACGAAAATTTAGATGAAATCCCCTCATTTTTATACAAAACAAATCGTTATGCCTCCCTCTATGAACTTGTCTCGAAGGATTTAGGTCAAATTATCTACATCTGTCGTGAATCCAGTTCAAAGATTCTCATCGTTAGACTTAGCCATTTAAACAAGACGATTTTCCTAAGTTAAAGTTAACCTCCAGGTTCTATGCGGGTAAGTCAGGTTAAGTTCTAGGTTCTGTACGGATAGATGAGGTTAACTTTCAGGTTCTATGCGGGTAAGCGAGGTTCTCTTCTAAAATGATCCACTATAATAGCCAATCAGACACAGGTCGGTAGATATAAAAGACGATAGATCAATTCTAGCACGCAGAACAGGGTCAAACGGATCCCCCAAGAATATCGCGCATCTTTTCGAAAGAACGAATAAGTAAGATTCTTATTCTCTTCCTCCTCAGTAATCATACCTTCTACTGGTTTACTAAATCTATCATGTCTCAGCCCTTCGGCGCCTACACGTCGTCTAGCTTCGATACCACGGACGGTTTACCATTAGACGCGCTCCAATACCTTCTCCCCGACGATTCCATATCCCAGCGCGACAGCCAGAGCCAACTACTATCCGAAAGCCAGCTTGATTCAGTTCCAGACCTTCCAGACTATCGATCTTGCGTGGCTTATCAGGCCCCAAGCACCCTACCGCGAATCAAGCCCGATCGTATTAACGAATTCATTGTTTGCGCGCCAGAAATGACCGCGGAATTCGTTAAGTGGTGGCTTGATACTGGCTATGGCAAGTCGAAGCGGATCAACTGGGATGGGAACCTAACAAGCCGTCGAGCACAGTGCTGGAAAGGGTTCCAACAAGTTGCAAATGCCAAAGATGGCAAGCCAGGCGTTATGTGTAATAAGTGCTGCACAGTTCTCACGCATCCAGCTACAAATCATACTGGAACTTCATCGATGCAGAAACATCTCGATGGGCCAAGGTGCCGAAAGCAGCTACCGAAGAAAGGTGCTAGTAGTATCCGACAACTACTTAGTGACGCGGTATGTTCTACAGGGTCTGAATCCTATATTGGTACTAACGATGAACTCACTATCCTATAGGCCGGGAAAAGACCAGCGCCTACCTTTACACAACAAGTATGGGAGCAGATGCTTCTTGATCTAATCACTACATCGAATTTACCCTTTCTGTTTGTCGAGCATCAAAAATTCCGTGACCTCTTTTCCTTCGCACGGCTAGCACCCGAACCACCTAGCTTTCCGTCAAGAAAGGTGATTCGCGAGCGCCTCCGGGGTTTCGTGCTACAGTATCAACAGGAGACACTACAAACGCTTCCACCTGGTGCAAAGCTATCACTCGCACTGGACTGTTGGACTTCACCATTCCAGGACGCGTTCATGGCTATCACAGGATACTTCCTAGACAAGGAATGGGAGTATCGCGAGGTCCTCCTTGGGTTTGAGCCACTTTCTGGAACTCATTCTGGCGTAAATCTTGGCAAAATTGTTCTCCAGATTCTACAGAATCATCAAATCACTGATCGTGTACTGGCGGTAACAACTGATAATGCGTCTAATAACAAGACGCTTATCACTGCGATTAATAATTCAATCCATGAACTACAGCTAAAGACGGATTCAACGATTATTCAAGTGCCCTGTCTTGCTCATGTCATCCAGTTAAGTCTGGTTGAATTACTTGGTAAAATAAAGGCCTCGCCAAAAAATGACAACACTGAATTGGAATGGTCCGAGGATCGTGTTAGATCACTGCGTGCGCGCCAGCAGAAGCGAGATATCACCGATACCCTGAACAAGGTAGGCTTCTCTTGAATAACATTCTCTATATTTAATACGCTAACTATTATGACAGGTTCGAGGCCTTGCGGTTTTCATTAATGGAAGTCCTCAACGCAAAGAAGCATTTCTGAAACTTGAGTCCAATGGGCAAAAACTTATTCCAATCCAAGATGTTTGTACGCGGTGGAATTCAACGTTTCTTATGCTCCGCCGGGCTAAAAGGCTTTCTACCACCTTTGACGAGTACTGTTCGCTCTATCACCAACCCTATTTTGCATTAAATGCGGAGGGGTGGCGGCAGATTGACTATCTACTTCATATACTCCAGCCCTTTTTCACATACAGCACACTAGTCTGCCAGACTAATGACTCGAGTATTCACCTTATCTTTAGTATTTACAACAGGCTCTTTGATCATCTCGAAAGATCGATGCATCAGCTTCGTCGAAAGAGAGTTGCCTGGAAACAGCTTATGCTTTCCTCCCTTGAGGCTGCAAAAGATAAACTGTCAAAGTACTATAGTATGACGGACCTTGTTGAAGGTGATCTCTATGCTATTGGAACGATCCTAGATCCGTCTAATAAAATGGAGTTCTTTTCAACAAGTGATTGGGCCCCAGATGACACAGGAAAAGACTACACAAAGGAATATCGTCAGAGCCTCCAGTCTCTTTTCGAGAAATACCGCCTACGTACACCATCAAATATATCACTATCGGATGGTATATCGTTCCCAGCCAAATCAGCGCTCGAAAGGATTCTTAAGGACAATTCCTTACAGCGATCAACCAGTCCATATCAGGATGAGCTTACCAAGTACCTCCAGAGTGGTAAGTGAGTGAGCCGCCGATATAAATCATAATACTAATGTTCTTAGCCACCGTCAATGAATCCGCTCAGGTCTTCTGGAGAAACCACGAGAGAGAGTTCCCTATTCTTGCAAGCATTACTCGTGATGTGATGTCCATCCCAGCGACTGGTGCCGGTGTTGAGCGTCTTTTCAACTCTGCCCGGGACATTTGCCACTATCGCCGGGGGTCGTTGAGCCCAGAGACTATCCGCGATATCATGTTATACATGTGTACAACAAGGTTTGATACCAAGGAGGAGCAGCGACAGGTTCTCCAAGAGTATCTTTCAGAGCAAGAGATCGCAGCTTCGTCCGAAGAACTTCATATTGGAACACATTGTGCCGAGGCTATCAGTGACACTGAGGAAGACATGGAGATGCACCTTCATACCCCGGCCATAGCACCACTCTCAGCCGTTGCCGCTGGAAAGCGGCCGGCTATCAATTCTGAAGACGAGGAAGACTCTGATGCCGATGACATTACGGATCCAGAAGAGACCTCAGCATTACCATTACCTGATACGCAGCAGCGTGTATCAGGTAGAATGCGGAAGAGGTCGAGACTCTTGGATGGATATATAGTTTAAGTTTTAACAGGTAAAGTCTAAGAAATCTATGTTCTAGATATAATGTGTGAATTACTGATATCTAAAAGCCCTATCGAAGATAAAGCTATAACATGCAATATAAGACATACAGTATGCTTCTGTAAGGCTATACAGTAATCAAATTTTGGTTTGCAGTTACAATAGAATACAGCCTGTTTCGACATATTTTATGCAACTAAGCCCGAGTCACGTTTTTTAGGTGTTTGTCATGTTTGTTTAACCTGAGGTTCACCCGCGGGTGAACCTGATGAGGTTCGTTCCTCGGTTGGAACCTCCCTCAGGTTCGAAAACCCAGAACCTGACCCGCCCAAATGGAGGTTCAGGTTAGGTTCTTCAGGTTCACCCGCGGGTAAGTGCCAGGTCTAGCCCGCCAAGAACCCATAAACCCATAGGTTACCCGCTACACTTAATACATTCCCTTCAAGTTGGTCCCGAAGTACTGACGGCCATCGAAAAAAGCTTGTACGGTATATAGAAGGCTTTGTAGAACACTATAACTTAATAAGCGTATTAACTGACGGCCGTCAAAAGTACTAGTGCGATTGCTTATGGTCTATAGCACCCTTTTTGTGACGGCCGTCAGAACTTTGATGCCTTTGTTATAAATATCCACTGAGTTCACTGCACGTCTCATATATATATTTCCTATCTACAGAGCAGTATTCCAACAAGCATTTTTTTCACTACCACAATTATATAGAAAAACGCCGAGAGCAATGTCTATAGCATTACCACGAGTCCACGACTTACTATTCTGAAAACAAGGCAATTTCCTGAAATTTCACAAAAGAAAGAGAGGCTTTCGGGGAAGAACAGCAGACGTGACTGGAACAGAGGTAAATAACCGTAATTTAATTGACTTAATCAGCAGCTTTATCCATCTTGGCACGGCCTATTTTAGGATAGTTATGCTGCAACGGGTTCTTGGCGGGTAACCCGCGGGTACCCGCCAAGAACCCGTAAACCCGTGGGTTTGGGTTTGGGTTTTGGGTCCATACCCGACCCATGGGTATGGTTCCTGAAGTCGTACCCAAACCCGACCCAAAGCGAGGTCTAAGCAGATGATATCACCGTCGCCCACGCCGTTCGTTCGTTAGTCTTGTTGGGTAGAAAAGAAGCTTTTGATATGTGATGGGTCGAAGCAAGTCTTGATTCAAACTAGCTAAGCCGTCATGCTGTCTTTCAAAAGCTTAAGGAAAAGAAGATCTACGTGGCCGTGCAGCGGTGTAAATATGCACAGTCACGTGGTTAGCACGTGATGTATACGGGCCCTGGCCCGTTACAGTTTTTAGTCATTTAAGTTTGTTCATATCTATGCTATTTTTAACGGGAAACAATTTAGTCATGTTAGTTCATATTTATTATAAAACTTCCGAATCACTAGAATAGCAGCAAATCAAAGTTCTTTATCAGCTCTATTAATTAATAGAGCAGGTGATTGTTTATTCAATGTAGGCATGTTTGCTACTTTATGATCCTTTGAAAATATAGATTTTAGTACGGTATTAGCACCATATTATGATAATGAAATTATAATTACAATTATATATATATATGTTCATTAAAAGGTGCTAAAGCTAAAATTTTCAAGTTAGTTTACATAGTTGACTACCTCAAGCTATAGAAAGTCCTACACTAGCATCAGCTTTAATACATACAGCTACTACGGCTACAGGAAGAGTATATTTAGTAGTGAGATCATCACCATTGATTGAATATAGTCCAGCTGTAATAGTTTTAAACGCTTATGATTAGGTCCAATAACTAAAGTATTCAATATTTTTATTCATAAATTATCCTAACAAGATATAACGTATTCGATAAGCGAGCTGGCCACCCCATGCGAGCTGGCCACCCCATGCGAGCTGGCCACCCCATCAAAAACGCGCCGCGTAATTAGACTGTCTCTATTCAACCACCTACCATGCCGCCAATTCGCTCTCAATGCTCTCAAAAACGTGTAGAGCAAGAGGGTAGGATCTTATTACTATTGAAGCTATTCAGAAACAAGAATTTAGCTCTGTACGTAGAGCTGCAGCGGTTTTTGATGTCCCCCGCTCCACGCTCTCGGCGCGTCTTAATGGCATCACCTATGGCGCCGAAACTCGCGCCAACAGCCATAAATTGACTGTTTTCGAGGAGGAATCGCTTTATAATTGGATCCTCTCACTCGACGATCGTGGAGCTGCTCCTCGGCCTCGTACAGTACGAGAAGCAGCTGATTTACTACTTAAAGCGCGCGGGTCAACTCCACCTATTACTGTCGGCGAAAAATGGGTCGAAAACTTCGTTAAACGGCACCCTGACCTCTCTACTCGATTCTCGCGATCGTACGACTACCGGCGGGCTCAATGCGAGGATGAAAAGGCGATTTTAATGTGGTTTAACTTCGTGAAAGCTACGATCGAAAAGTACGGCATTGTCGGCGACGATATCTACAATTTCGACGAAACTGGCTTCGCCCTCGGCCTTACGGCTACTGCGAAGATTATTACAAGGAGAACGTACGGTCGGAGAGCCGTTTTGCAACCTGGAAACCGCGAATGGGTGACCTCAATTGAAGCTATTAGTGCGGGAGGGTGGGTGCTTCCGCCATGCGTCATTTTCAAAGGCAAGGTCCTTATGGAGGCATGGTTCAAGGATACCAACCTCCCATTAGACTGGCGCTTCGAATTGAGTAATAATGGATGGACAACCGATGAAATAGGTCTTAACTGGCTCCAAAAGCTTTTTATTCCATCGACTACAAGCCGGACGAAGGGGAGGTATCGTCTTCTTATCCTCGACGGTCATGGCAGCCATCTTACGCCTCAATTTGACTCGATTTGCTCTCAAAACGATATTATACCAATCTGTATGCCGTCGCATTCCTCTCACCTCCTACAACCTCTCGATATCGGCTGTTTTGGGGTACTAAAACGGGCGTACGGGGAGCTAGTAGACTCGCAAATGAAGCTTTGCATTAGTCGTATCGATAAATGCGACTTCCTTACAGCTTATCCTCGGGCCCGGAGAGAGGCATTTAAGCCGGAAACTATTCTTAATAGCTTCGCAGCTGCTGGCATCGCTCCTTTTGATCCGAATCGCGTGATTTCGAAGCTAAATATACGCCTTATTACTCCTCCACCTCCTCCGAGTCGAGGAAGCGATTCTAGCCGCAATTTTACGCCGAAAACCCCGTATACAGTGAAGGGCGTACGCCGGCAAGCTTCCTCTATTAAGAAAATGCTACAAGAGGACCCCTCGCGCGCCGAAAAAGCCTTTGAGCAGATCGTGAAAGGCTGCCATCTAGCTATACATGGCGCTACGATTATGCGCCAGGAAAACCGCGAATTACGTGCCGCCAATGCGAAAACAACCCAGAAAAGGAAGCGTACGAGGAAGCGAATAGCTCATAAAGGTGGAATATCGGTTCTAGAGGCTATGTCAATAGTTTCAGGACCGGAAATAGTTCATGAAGCTAGCTCAGGTCGAGATGGAGCTGTATCGCCGACGCCGAATCGGACCAATAAGAGGAGACCACAACGATGCAGCCTCTGTAAAAACCTAGGACATAGGAGAAATAGGTGCCCGGAGATGTCTGAATAGCTTCAATTTTACTGAATTTATGTTGTGGTTGAAAAATTCAATAATAATGGTAGATTTAATAGGTGGGTGGCCAGCTCGCATGGGGTGGTCAGCTCGCTTATCGAATACGTTACTGCCGGATGGAGCGTATGGAGGACTTTCTGCAAGACACGGTCGGCCTGGCGGAGGGAGACCTCCTCAGGTAACGCGAAACGAGAGTGAAAGCTCTCGCGGGGCGTGGTGTACAATGGCAGCCACTGCGGCAGGGTCGGGGCCTGCCAAGAGACTGTCTGTATAGCCCGAGAGGACGGATGCGCGTGTCGGTGTACAAAAAGCCGGGAGTCAACTACCCCACTCGCACTGGGGGCCTGAGATCGACATTGGTCGGTTGAAGCGGTGTCGTCCTAGTTGGCTCGCCCGTGATGTATGCTTAAGGAGCAAACTGAGAGACACCCAGGGTGAGAGGTGTGGTGTGTTGTGATATGAGGCTGGTGCAGATCAGGAACCAAGCCGTACCGTCGGAATTAGCTCCGAAGTGTCTATATAGACGACTAAGTTGATTTCTAATCAACTTGGCTCATTGTTGTATATATAGGCTCATGTATCCCTCGGAAATAACAACTCAATTCATACCTCTGAACTACAACAGGTTATGAGCCCGGGAGCATAATCTCGGCTGCCGTCTCTACTCATCTGAGAATCATCTCATCAATCTTGATTATATATCTACCCCGCTTTCGCAATCATCACTATGTCTGCTCTGGTCCATGACTCTCCTGACCGAGCCGTCACGGCCATCGAACCTCTGACGGGAAGCGATAACTTCGCGACCTGGAAACGTCTCATGACCTCCTACCTCAAAGCCAGGCAGGTCTGGGATGTCGTGTCGGGCGACCTTCAGCGTCCCGACTGTCTCTTCAAGTACGCCAAACCTATTACGGCGGACATCCACCCCTTGGTGGAGCCCCACCTCAATGGGGCGGTGAGGCAGCGAGCCATTGAAGCGCGCCTCGAAGTGGAGGTCCAGGCATTCGAGCGCCACCGTGAATGGTCGCGCCGCGAAGCCGAGGCCTACCACACCATCTTCCGGTACCTGTCCCCCCACATCAGCATTCATGTCGCGGGACTAGAGACGTCCCGTGACCTTTGGAATGAACTTGAAGAACGGTACCGGCGAATGGAACTCGCCACTTTCTGCGAACTGTTTGCTCAACTTCGCGAGACAACCGGCGAACGATGTGCCAGTGCGCGTGATTTTGTTGATCGCGTACGGCTGCTTGTACATCGATTGAATGCCATTGCTCCAGGATCAATCGGTGACAAGACACATATTGCAATTCTGCTCACGCAGATCGGACCGGAATACATCCTGGTTGTGGATGCGATCCAGAATGACAAGGATCCGGTCAACCCGACCACGATCGGAAATCGGCTGTCCAACGCCGAGCAGACGGTCCGACGAAAGGAGTCTCCCGTGCCCCCGCAGGGAGTCCCAGGACCGTCAATAAATGCAGTGCAGAGAAATCCCAAGAAATGTACCTACTGCAGGAAGCGCGGCCATGTGGTCGCGGAGTGCTGGAAGAAACAGCGCGAAATTCACCCGCCTAGGGACCATGCCCTGAAGGCTGAACGGAGTGCTTCCGGCTCACCAAGAAACAACATGCAAAATATACTGTCAAGCCAGAGAGAAGATCGGCAGGGCCCGCCGACTTCCAAGAGACCGAGGATCAATATCGTGAGGGCGAGGGTGACGACCCTCTATACCCACGCACCGCAACCCCGGTGGATCCTGGACTCGGCCGCCACCAGCCACATCTGCTGGGACCGGAGCTGCTTCAGCAGTCTGCGGCCCCACCGCGAGATGCTGGACACGGCGGGCGATCCAGTGGAAGCCGAAGGGATTGGTACGGTGAAGCTCACGCTCCGGGGGAAGTTCAACCAACCCCTGGTGTTAAAGAATGTATACTTCGCGCCACGCGTCGGGATGAACCTGATCAGCGTGCCGAAGCTGTTGCGAGACCGCTACTCGGTGGTGGCGCACCCACAGAACGTCTTTGTGCAACGCCGAGGACGGACCGTGGGGACTGCCTACCATGCGGAGGAGGATCTGTTGATCCTGCGGTGCCATGTGAGCAGAAGATCTCGAGAGCGAGTCCAACTGGCGAGGGCGCCGGCGACCTGTGGCCATGCAGATTCCCTGGAACCGCAGGCGGTGGCCATGGACGTCGACGACCCTCAGGAGTCAAGTGACGCAGAATGCGCAACGTCAACCTCTGAACTCGGTGGTGAAGCTGTGATACTCGAGGAAGATGCGTGCAAAGGAGTGGACCAGGCCTCCGAAGCGTTGTGGCACGCTCGGATGGGACATCTGAACCGGGGAGACTTGAGGGTGGTCCTCCGGCAGACCGGCACTCCGTACCGACCGCTAACGCAGGCGCAGCTGCTGGCAACGCCGCAGTGCCCAGCGTGTATGTCGGGTAAGCAGCATCAGAAGAGGAACTCCCGTGCAAGACGGCCACGTCTGCATTCAACGAGAATCTTTGAAATGATCCATTCGGACATCATGGAGATGCCGATCGCCAAAGATGGCTCCAGGTACGTGATCACCTTTACTGACGATTATTCTCGTGGCTCGTGGGCATATGCCATGAGATGGAAGCATGAAGCGCTCCAGAAGTTCCGACTATTTGCGGCCTGGGTGCACCGACAGTTCGGTGCCCAGATCAAGAGGTTCCTCACCGACAACGGGAGAGAATACCTGCCGATCGGAGCACACCTCGAGACCCAGGGAGTTGAGTTTGACACCTCGCCACCATACTGCAAAGGACAGAATGGTCTGGCCGAACGCACGAATCGCACTATCCGGGAGCGGATCAACACGCTCCTGTCTGATGCGAACCTTCCTCCTTCCTGGTGGACCGAGCTTGTGGACACGGTGGTCTATCTGAAGTTGCGCGCGCCAGCATCGATTTTGCAGAAGAAGACCCCGTACGAAATCATTTACGGGAAGCCGCCCTCGCTGTTGCATCTGCGACGGATTGGCTCCCGCGCATGGGTGTTGATCCCGAAAGAGCATCGAGCCAAACTTGGACCCAGATCCTCCGAGTGCCGATTGCTAGGTTACAGTGAACCGAACCAGTACAAGCTGTATGAAATTCATTCAGGTAAGACAGTATTTTCCCGTGATGTCGAGTTCGATGAGAGGACCCCAGTGGCGCCACTCATCGAGGGGGAAACAGGCAACGACCTCCCGGACAACGCTCCTCCATCACCTGTCTTTTCACCAGTGGTGCCACCTCCATCTAGCGCACTGCCTACGCCACCAGCATCGCCTCCAGGTTTGGCTGAACGACTGAAAACGCCATCTCAGCATGTGGAAACATTTCCACCGGTCAATCCAATCGAACAGGAAGCAGAGTCCACACAGGACCTCGGCTATTCCATCTATGGCCGCAGAAGAAGACCCTCACGGCGCTTACTGGAATCACTTGGCAAAGTGTACACCGCAGGCGCACTGAATACTGCATCTGCGCGCACAGTCGATCCGTCGACTTTCCACGAGGCCGTGTCGTGCCCGAATCAACTGGAATGGTGGGCAGCCATCCAGAAAGAATATGCGTCTCTTCTCGAACACGGAACATGGGAAAAGGTTCTACGAACAGACGTACCCGCCGGAGATCATGTGATCGGCTGCAAATGGGTCTTTAAGACCAAAACCAACGGAACGCGCAAAGCGCGACTGGTCATCAAAGGCTACCGGCAGAAGCACGGCATCGACTACCATGAAACATTTGCTGCGGTGTCACGGATGGACTCGGTCCGCTGCATCATCGCCAGCGCCGTGTTACGAGGATGGAAGCTTCACCAATTTGATGCGGTCACTGCATTCTTACATGGTGACGTTGACTCTTCCATCTACATGGAGTTGCCTGAAGGCTTCGAAGAACCGGGATATGTTTGCCGGCTTCGTCGTTCCTTGTATGGACTCAAGCAGGCCCCGCGGATTTGGTACCAATGCGTCCACCGCGTTCTGGCCGCTCATGGCTTCACCATGGCACAATCGGACAACTGCGTGTTCTATAAATCCAATTGCGTGATCTGCGTCTACGTCGATGACTTTCTCGTTGCTGCATCAACCTCGCACGAGATAGACCAAGTGCAACGAGCACTGGAAAAAGAATTCCGATTGAACGACCTTGGAACTCCACGTTCGTTCCTCGGGATCCAATTAGACTACCATGCCGACGGAGCCGTTTCCATTCACCAACAACAGTACATCCAAAAGGTTCTTTCCGACTTTGGCATGGAAACCTGCCAGGCGAAATCTACCCCTATGAATCCCAAGCAAGACTTGAATCGCCGCCCAGACGAAGAACCTCCGGATGAGGAAACAAAAGCACGATACGCAACCGCCATCGGTTCATTGATGTATCTGATGGTCGGAACGCGGCCGGACATTGCGTTCGCGCTGGGCACGTTGAGTCGCTTCACGTCTCAGCCGCAATCGCACCATCAGGTTGCCCTGCAGCGATTGCTTCGCTATGTCAAAGCCACGCAATGCCATCGCATTACATACCGCAGTGGTCAGTTGATCGGATACACAGATGCCGACTTCGGTGGCTCCGTCGTCACTGATGGGGCATACTCCACGTCTGGCTATGTGTTCCAACTTGCAGGCGCACCAGTCTCCTGGTCGTCCAAGAGACAGGGGGAAGTGGCCACGTCGACGACTCATGCCGAGTACATTGGACAATACAATGCCCTTCTACATCTGCAGTGGCTCCGCACCTTCCTAGCAGAAACGCAAATGTACCGGTCCCCGGTCACCAACATCATGGCTGACAACCAGTCCGCTATTGCCCTCTCGCGCAATCCCGAGTTCCACAAACGGACCAAACATTTCAACGTGAAATTCCATTATCAGCGAGCAGTGCTGAATGCTGGCGAGATTGGTCTTCAATATGTTCCTACTCAGGAACAGGCCGCTGACGGTCTCACCAAGCCGTTGGGACCTACGGCTTTTGCCAAGTTCTGTAGTCTTCTAGGAATCGAAGCCTTGGAGACTCGGAGGCAACAAACGTGACAGCGCAGGCGCTCTTTCCACTTTATTTTCCCACGAAGGTTTTTGAGTGGTTTTACCGAGGCTTGCCTACACAGCGTTAATCCAGTATCGCCTTGCCAGCAAAGCGATCCTGAGGGGGAATGTTGTGATATGAGGCTGGTGCAGATCAGGAACCAAGCCGTACCGTCGGAATTAGCTCCGAAGTGTCTATATAGACGACTAAGTTGATTTCTAATCAACTTGGCTCATTGTTGTATATATAGGCTCATGTATCCCTCGGAAATAACAACTCAATTCATACCTCTGAACTACAACATGGTGAACCTCAAAAGACCAGAAGCCTCATTTATCGGGTGAAAAACTGGGGTAGTGGTCTATGCAAGTAGACCTGTCGAAGCTACTTAATGTCTTTTGGGCCAAGACCTTCAGCTTCCGCGACAACGATCAGTGCGTGTGTGGCGCGCAAAAAACAGTCACCCACGTAGACCTCGACATGGTCCGGTTCCGGTTCCATGATTTGAGACCCGGACCGCCAAGAGAACCGCTAGGAGAACCGCCAAGTGGTATAAAAGTGCATTAAACACGATTCATAAGCAAATAAATTCCTTATTAGGAGGTTTTATACTGAAGAAATTTCTTGGCGGTTCCTAGAGTTCGAAGGTTAGGACCGCCAAGACAAGTCTTGGCGGTTCTATGTCGAGGTCTACACCCACGTGCTGGTGGACTGCCCAAATTTGAGGGAAATTCGACGAAAGTTAAGGACTGAAGCTGGGGACGCGTTTAACAGCGTATCAAGTTTGCTGGGAGGCTCAACTGAAGGTGAGAAAGGTAAACCAGACACCGTGTCGCGGGCTAGGACGGTCAAAGCTGTCCTAGACTTCGCTGAGGCGTCACAACGATTCAAAAGCCGCGCGCCATGAGGGCAGCCTAACAACATGAACGGCAAACAGGCCACGAGAGGCCTTGACGAGGCTCCAAGTTCGTTTTCAGGAAGTGGAACATCAGACATGTACATACACGGTGATACATAGTTGTTGTAGCCTGTATATCGCTTTGCGAGAGGTCAGGGTAAATGATATCATCCATCCATCCATCCATCCATCCGTCTGTACTGCATGCTGAGAAGCGATTAAATTAAAACAAGTTATGACAGAGAATGCTTTCGATCCTTCCGGAATAAAGTGAGTCGCACATGATCTTAAAAACCGTGGACATAACGAAGAAAAATAATGGTCACTTTGATCGAGAAAACCGTGGTCAGCTTGGAAATCATGGTCAAGGTAAATCACAACTACACTATTTAAGTCGGTCTGAATCTCTGAAAGGCGGCAAAGCTTGATTTCCTTTTTTCATAAAATACCAAATTATCATCAATGCACGGGTCTCCATCTTCTGGTATGCCTATGCAGGGGTTTACCTGCCCTCACTGTTTCATGCCATGTTTTTTCAGTGAACCTGCGTCCCTTTCCAATCCTTCATTTGGGGGTTCAGCTTTTGGTGCCCCTGCGGCATTTTACAAGCCTCCATTGGGGGGTTCGAATATCGGTAAACCTGCGGCCTTTTCCAAGCCTTCATTTGGGGGTACAGATTTTGGTGCCCCTGCGGCCTTTTCCAAGCCTCACGAAAGCTCGCCCAAGTCAACATCCAACGACACAGTACATGTTGTGAAGTTGCCGCGGGAAAGATTGCGACCGGATCATCATGAATCCTTTGAGAGAGCCACCCCGTATCTACGTATACTGTACGAAGGATTTGTCCAAAACCCAAAAGTGACGCTCCAAAGGACATTTAGTAAAGAGAGAAAGCGTTCTGCGGCAGCGTCTGCAGCCATTAAGGAACTCGATCGCATCAGTGGGGGAATGCAATCGAGAGAATTGCAAGAATTGCACGCTGGAGGAGAGACGGGCCCTTTCTGTATCGAGTGGGAAAGATTTGGTGAGTTATGGCATTTGGCTTTTGATCCACCTCTACAGTCAGATAGGCAGGAAGTTGAGAAGGAAGTGGAGGAGAAACTGCTGAACCATGTTGAAAGATTCGTATATCCATATGGATGGGCAAAGCTACCCCCACACTATCCCTGATATATCTGTATTGAGGTTGGAAACCTGCTAGGTCGCGAATGATATGTTCAGAATGCTATAGGTTTACCAATGCTACTTAAATGAATTATATACTATATTCAGTTTAGTTGAGTCTTATTGATTCTAGATTTTTAGCGGTTATTTGTTCCAACACCCTTCTTAGCTCCTTGATGAGCCCTATTATCTCCGGAAATTCCGATGTTTTTCTGATATGAGCTACTTTTTTCCATAGGAATTGTGTTATTAAAAGTGAATGGACACTAAAATTATGGATAGAGGACAATATCTACATGGATTAAGATATCCTGAAAGTGGATGGCCGAGAGTGTGACTATTTGACCGATGTGATGGGAGACTATGACCGAGTCTAAGGTGACAACTCGATGAACCGTAGCCGAGCATTACGTTCTTAAAATGACATGGTTCAGATTGACTGCCCTCCCTAGAGCAGTTTCGTGATGTTCCAACTGACTTCGGCTTCCAGTGTCCGAGGTTAGGAGGCAATTCTATAAGTGCCCGTAGCAGGTCACTATGCCTAAAATAGTATGGTTCAGATTGACTACCTTCCACAACCTGATGTATAGTGGAGGATATACAACCCTAAAGATTCCTGTCAAAGAAATTGCTAGAAAGCTGCACCTTGCCAGGTATGAGAACTTCAGTCAAGATCACAAGTTAAAGCACCCTATTCCGCTCTCTTCAAACTCGCCGATCAGAGCATTTCGACTCAGCTCTTCCACACGGTCTTCACGCAATTGCCGAACCAAAAGCAATGCAACGATGAATATGATGACGAGACATTCAATACGCTCGCTCGTGAGTTTGCCAGCAAGGTACCGGAGCAACTATTCAGCCCAGCAGAAGTTCTTTTCGTGAGGCATCCCGGCAAAAGAATGTGTCCTTTTCATATACTCTTTAAGGTTGTCTTCTTGCTCTTGTTTATTTTATTTTGAATTTTTTGTTACCTTTTTCTTGTCTTTTCTTTTCTGAAGTACTGGCCCCACTACATCCCCTGACGAAACCGTGATCATCTCTAAAACCGTGGTCATCTCTAAAATCGTGGTCAGGCTAACTGGAGGCTATATATTTAAGTCTGTTCGGATCTCATTTGAACGGCAGCAACAATTGGCTTTTGTCACGTTTAATACTTTACTTATCCTACTTGCTCTCAATCAAGTCATTTGAAAGAAAAAGAAAAAAAAGACATCTGAAAGCAGCTGCCCCTGCCCCCGGACTTCACGAAAAAAAGAAACACCAAAAAAAAGGAGAATTTATTGAGAAAAGACAATATGCCGACGCCCGATCTCAAAGACTTTCGCGCACAATTGGAAACCCCAGACACTGAGCGCCCTACACCCCAGGCTCCAGCTCAGGGAACAGCCACGGGTCATGTACCCGTGCAGGCTGCCGCCCAAGCTCCTGCCCAGACTCCCGCTCTTGTCACGCCCGAGCCCCAACAGCATCAGAGATCTAGTTCCGCAGACACTGACATGGAGGAGGATGAGGAGGATCTCAGTCACAACGAGAAATTGCTTATAATCAGAGCAATCTCTGACGCATCTGACGACCCAACCACGTTTAAGAACGCACTTGATAATGCTCTTCCGTTTGCCGTGGATTTCAGAAAGCTACAAGCGCTTCTCCATCCCGACAAATATCACGGAGAGGAAAAGATTCAAGCTCAAAAGGCTTTCCAAAGTATGTGTACCGTTACAGATGTCGTTGGAATATTGACTAATTACATCAGAGCTATTATCATTTCGCGAAAAGTCTGGAGGTCTTCTCCCGGGCGAGGCCGATAGGCATACTAATTTCTATTACGGGAATGATGCGAGCCGCCCAGTAGAACATGTTGAAGGCCGGCTATCCTCGTACCACAAAGATGCGCATGAGCGAGCAACCCCGCATCTCAAAGTGCTTTTTTCTGCATTAGAAAAAAATACAAGACTGAATCCTCAGGCGAACTTGGAAGGCCTAGACGAAAAGGCCAAGGCCGCTGTTGCCGCGCTTGACAGCATCAACGCCGAGATGAGGGTTGGAAACGAACGAATGAAGAAAGACCCTGATCTCGGGACGATCCGGTACCCTGATTTATTTGGGCGCTGGAGAGTATTTTTCCTGCAACCGGAGCTGATACCTACGCAAAGCGCTGCGAATTTACAATGGTGTGAGAAATTTCATTATCCAAATGAATGGGCCAATTTCGGCGCATCGGAGTCTTCTGCCAATTCGTCTGCCAATTCGCAGCCGCAGGCTGGCGCAGACATACCAGGAAACAGTATTCAGCTTTGGAATTCTACTGGTGGACAGACGCGTACAATCGCTATCGTACCAAGAAAGACAACGCGCTCTATAAATCCCGGCTACACATCAAGCGGTGAAACGATACGCATGATTCAATGGCTTGGCAAAATAAGTGCCCGCTTTGTGGTGGAAGGTGCGCAGTAGTAGGGTGCGGCTTGTATCAAGCGCTGCCGCAGGGGGTCAACCGGCATTGGACGGAGCTACCAGGGCTAATATCCCAAGCACACTTCGTGAAGAACAACATATCCGAGAACTTCGCGATCAAGTCAGAGCCGGTGGTCAATAAGGTCTTAACTGGCTGGCTGTCGGAGAATTAGAACCGGGAAAAAGCAGGCTTCCATTCATCGTGGCTGGCTTTTGGCACCAGGGGCCAACCACTCCGCTGCGGGGGGAAGGTGTTCCACGGTCTGCTCTCAAAAAGATACTCGCACCCCGTGAGGCAGACAGACTGATTGCCGAAAACATGATCGGTGACCCTGGATACTCCGTGAAAGAGGCACTTGCAATCCTTTCCCCTGTTGCGAATAGTCATTACAGATCAGGAGCACCATTGGCACTTCCCGACAAGGAGCAAAATTTCTATCCGTGGTTCCCATCCATGCCTCAGCAGTTTCCTCCTGCTCTGAATGCGCCGCAAGTGCCTCATTTCCAACAGCCGTCAGCCTCTGCCCAATTCCCATTCTCACCACAATATCAACAGCCATCAGCTCCTACCCAATTCCAGTTACCACCACAGTTCCAACAATCATTTCTACCCAGGCGCTTTCGCTGCTCCTCAGCCCTTCTTCGATTTTTCGAAACAGGCACCCGCTACCCAAATTCCACAGCGGGAAGAGGAGCTGTGAGTCGTTAATGGCTATGCGCTAGATAAGTTCCAACTCGAGGATAGTAACAGTACTTCTAGCCACGTTGATGGTCATACAAGGAAAACCATAAAGCTGCCATGGAGCACCTTGAATAACACAACGGAGGAACTCAATACATGTCTGTGTTCTATTTAGTTATCTTGGAGAATCCATTCATCGCCTTTCATAACCCAACCACCAGTAAGGATGATTGTCCAATATGCACATAAATATATTCGTAACAAGGTTTATTCCGAAGCTAAATGGGATTTGCACAATCTATTCAGTCCAAAGCCCTCTCACCTTCCCCCCTCATTTTATTCTAGTTCTAAAGAGCCGTGGTCTTCCATGCCTCCCACTCCTCTTTTCCAAGGTTCAAGGCCCGCTTGAGTCCTGCGAAGTTATACGGAAGTGTCTGCATATCTAGGAAAGAGCTCTCAGACCCATGAGCGAAGAAAAACCTTTGAGCCATTCCGTCCTCGATGACACACCTGGCAAGATCTTCACGGACCCTTTCGCGAAAGATGTTAGCTAGCCGCAATTTATCCTCGCCTAGCACGTTAAAGCCATTGTAGAACTCAGTCACCGGCCACGCAAAAATATATACGACGGGCTCATCATGTAGGCGACCACCAAGGAAGAGTCTCACGGCTTGCGAAACCGTGGTCTGAAAACCGTGGTTGACCACGGTTTTTATGTTCCTCGCATAACAGTTATTTAAGGTTGACACTGCTATTTTCAACTCCTCTCAATACACCGAGAATGTTGAAAAGCCTTCCTACAAACTTCGGCCAAATGCTGGCCGGTCTCTATCAAGACCAGATTCGGAACGCCGATTAAAAGGCTAAAGCAGTCAAAGTTTCCGAAGGCAAGCCTTCTTCACTACGATCGTTGATGCTGGCTCTAACCACATAAAAGGTCGCTCACAGAGACTTGATAAACCAAAACTATCTCAATATCATCTAGAGGCACGCCATAAAGCGACTCCATACCTATATACCCTATATTTCACCATGGTCGACAATCCATTTGTTTGCTTTTACAACCCGATCTCAGAAAGCCAAATTCCACCTAAAGCAGCAAGAGACGCCATCAGGGAGCTTGACAGAATCAATAGCCGCTTAATGGACAGAAACATTGCCAATGGTTTAGATCTTGGCCTCGGTCAAATCCAGTGGCAGCCCTTTGTCGCAAAGTGGAAAACAATCCTTTTCATGTTAAACACTCCCCAGCCCGGAGAACCGGAAACAAAACCATTTATGCTCGCCCTTTCAGATATGTGCAAAGAATACGACTATCCAAGCGCATGGGCCTGTCTACCTCCTAGGGAGCCAGCAGAGACGCATGGAGTTAACAAGATAAAGACCGAGTAAGGAATTGGTCGACTTCTACCTAAATCGCTTAAAAGTCGTGCAATTCCACTAGCCTTAGTATAGAACAGATGTCGAAATGTATGGATCTAGTAGCTCGAGATCGCTATGCTATACCGCTTAATATAATATATTCTTTTCATGATAGAACAGGATGGTGCTTAATTACGCTCGAGATATCGGCTAAAAGTTAGACAAGGGAATGGAATTATGTACAATGCCATATAAGTTCATGGGGCCTTCGATTTATGCAATTTCGGAAGCTAAAGAAGGAACTACTGTGGTTTGTTCGCACTACGGGGCAGTGGACTAATATTTTGCTCAAGTAAAGGACCCGGTGCAGCCTCAATTCACTGACTGCACATGGTGGGAATGCCCCTCGAGTTTATCTTCCGGCCACGTCAGAAAAGATGTGGTCGTGCGAGGAGCCGCAACTGGACCTGCTCTTCGACCGACCGGCCGGCCTAGATTGCAGGCGCTAAGAATGCACTTCCCCTGCGCCACTCATTCTCCGTCACTGGGGTCATCTGCTTCATGGAAATATTTGGTGGCGGGGTCGCTAACATGCACACTCTGTGGCCCACTCATTGACGACAACACGGATTAGATTATGGGAAGGCTCTATGCCTATTTGCCGTTTGATATTGACATTCAATCCTATACATTTAGGTCTTGTTGCCCTCGATACCTATTAATAAAGTACGGGGGTGGTGAATGGTAGAGACACCTCTAGGATGCTAAGCGCCGACACGCCATGACCACGATTTCCGTGACCACAATATCCATGACCACGATTTCCATGGCCACGATTTCCATGACCACGATTTCCCCGCGACTTTCTGCTCAGAACAGTGGTTTCTGCCCATCATGCGTGACACAGCAATAATATTTAAACTCCCTAGCTCTACATAATGCCTCTGGTCTTATACACAACTGAGGAACAATTTGTCAAAATGCCGAAGCTACTCTCACGCATTGCCCGGAAACTCGGGATGTTAGGAGTCTATATCATTATTGTTCGAAAGAATTCCGGTTCAATTCGTGTAATTGAATCCAAATTCCCCCTCAGACTCGATAATAGATGTATGTTGCCGTTCTGTATTTATCTTATGGCTATTATCCGATCTGATCTCTTACAAGTTGATGTACACCTTTCTATGCCGTACGACTACCGCACACAGGGTTCGAACAGTCATCTCTATCAGAAGGAAATTGCTTAAGATGGCGCCTCTTGATCACAGCGTCGCCGTATGGGGGGATCTGTATCAGCTTCTGCAAACGCTCTTTGACCTTCCAGTCGACGTGAGGGGCTCTAGAGGGCAACGATTCGACGCAGGTGATTTGCTCGCTCGTCTCAGCCAGAGTGGGCAAAGGGCCGCCGAACTGGTCCAGGAACATCCTGGCGGCTGAGCAAGAAACTTAGCCTAATAAACATTTCGAGTGTGTGATTTGCTCGCTGTTCGTCTGGTGTAATTACAGGTCAACGCGCCGGTCTGATAAACACAACGTAGCGACAGCTAGGGCTCAATGGGACCACGTGATGTTGACATCAAAACTCTACTATTCAAGCAAAATATACCTTATCTAGTACTTCCATAATTGAAAAGAAAAGAAAGAGAGAATTGTTCATCAACGGCTAGATATTCGGTGGCCAAATTCACATCGTTGGGCTAACAGCGATCACAAAATTCTTTGTAGCTGATTTTGTAGCCAATCACCAGCGTTATTGTCCAAATTATCCACAAGATGACGCTTAAGGTCCTCCCCGCTATGCGAATAAATCATGCGGTTGATTGATATGCGCATGTCACTGGGGGGCAGGAAATCCATCATCAGAAGACTGTATAGCAAGACCATACATTCCAAGTCCGTATTGCCAACACTCTGCCCCACTAGATCCTCAATAAATGCCGAAGGGGCATACCCTATATGCTGAGAAAGAATACTGGATAGTAAATGGGCAGTAATGGGCCCATCATCACATCGGGTCAAAGAAACGATGTACGAGGTGACAGCGCTGTATTCAATCATGAACTGGGGGTTGTCCATTTCATCGACTAAATAGTTAGTTAGATATCTGCTACACGTGAGATCAAAGAATAACATACAGAATTGTCTTATAAGGCGTGGTAATCGTGAAGTGAGAGGTGTTATTGACATGGCTTAGGAAAAAGAGGTAAAAAGCCAATTGACTGCAATGCTTCGCAGAAAAATTACCTGGGAAAAGAGACACTTTATAGCTTTCGTTGGCTCTTGGTTAATTGGTGCCTCGGGCATAAAGTACACCTTTGATATCCAGAATATTCAAATCAAATCAGGAAATTCTTCTAGTTTGTCAATTTACCAACAACCAAAAAACCAGAAAAAGAAAAAAACAATTTCTGGAGTGATAAACATTTAGTGTTCAATTGGTCCAAAACAACTATACTCCTTGATTAATAGGAGTAAACGATATAGATCACTCTCGAACTTACAGGTTCCACATATCAATATAGTAGTTAGATAGAGACTGAGAGACATCTTAGTCCTGTGATATGATCAGTTTCTTTAATAGGATAATTGGATAATTTAAAAAATCGTAACAGACATACAAACACGGCCAGTGAAGTAATACCTTACTATAGGCCAAAGCGGAAGTGTAAGCGGAAGTATAAGAAAACAGAAAATGAGGAAAATATAATAGCCCACAAGGGTGGACACTAGGAGGTTGCCAAATGTGTCGTCATCCATAATTAAGAATAGATGAAATTATTTTCTTTGGATTCCAGATGGTTGATGTACTAGGAAGTCAAGGTGCTTTTATAATAGAACTACAGACTATTTTTTATAATTAATACAATATAAAGTTCTCCTGCGACTCCGACAAAATAGAAATTAGCTAGTATTTTATAGAAATACAGACATTTCTCTTGGCTTCGGCTTGCGCTATTATTTGATCGCACAATAGCACTCAACTAGTTTTTTAAGTTCCTTCCGGGACATAAAATTAAAACTTTCTCTCTTTTAATACCATATTTCCGCTTAACATAGTCCTACTCCTCCTTTTCTATAAGATCTTTTGCTCTTTCAATCTTGAAGTGAAGTTTCACCATGTCAAACATTGATGGCACTATTCCATCAATAAAGTGATAGCCATAAACATAACCTTTAGAGTTGTCGTTGTACCTGACATAGAACTTCATAGAAACATTGTTTTGCGTCCAAACTGTACAGTCGTATCTCTTAAATTCAGCGATTTTGTCGAGGATTTGAACGTTCAAGACTGGTCCTTGTAGCTGGGACATCGCTTAGATCTACATTGTCAGCATTTCCAGAAATGCCCGCTGAGCTACCTGGTCTTTACTTACAAGGCTCTATATGATTGAAATAGCCAATTGATAGTGAATTTGGCCTCCTTGCCTTCTCAGGGTACTTAAGGTGAATTGGGGTAGAAAAGGGTTCTGGAAGGAAGACAAATCGTATTTAGCAAGGGAGCACATTAGTGATATATATTCGGAGGAGTGGATTATACTATTGTCGTTCACAGTTTCTTTGTTTCCGCCTTTTGTGCCCTGCTCTTGAGTTTCTCTGGCGGACGGGGAGTTGTCTTGAATAAATAAAAAGGACTTAATCCAGCTGGGGAGCAGTCCTCGTAGCGAGGAAGGTGGAATACAATCCATGAGTGTTTTCTGACAAGCTGATCTATCTGGCGATGTAGATATGAGGATTTTTGGCTAGCAGAACAGCGCCAATGGGGTTATATACTGGCCAATCGACCGTTTTTATTGAAATAGTGATTAATTTGGATAACAACGTCGTCAATTTCCGTTTTCAGAATTGTAAAGAGCAATAGCCTAGCGGTATATTTCTTTCCCCGCTTGATAATGGAATTTGTTGAAAAGACTTTAATTTTCTGAATTGACGGCGAAAATAGAGAGAGAAGCAACGTAGTACATTATTTTCCGCTATCAAATCACCGGATCCTTCCCGCACTCAGCCTCCGAGAATGTATCATATATCCTCCGAGAGCTCATCATCTGTTTGTGGATACTCTTTAAGAGGATCCCGCATCTCATCATGCGTTGAATGCATCCCACAACGGCTCCGTTGCCGGAATAGTTTTCCCACACCAATGTAATTATTCGTCCAATTTCGCTTGCTGATATATAGAACAGGCATAAAAATGGTTCAAAAGTCAACTCTCAGTCACACGATATCTCGATGCTTAATTATCTTGTATCTTTGTGCAGTAATTGCATTTCTTATTCCCACAGGGTTTACGAAGCTCCTGGTATCGTCTCTTTATTCCCTGGCAAGGATCCTCGAAACAGAACTGCATGCATACTCCTCCCGCTCCCCACAGGATAGGTAGATATAATACACCTCCCAACACATTGGATAGAATCTAGAAGCTTTCGTCAAATCATTGAATAAATATGGATAATATAGGTTTGATAATCCGGCTTAGACTCACGATTTGCTGTTCGGTAGATTATTGTGCGATTTGCAGGACGTGCGTATAATCCAATGCTACTTTTGAATTAGCATTGATCCATGGGCAATATTTGGCTGGGTAATTAAGATAAATATTTCAATGTTCCACGAGGGCTCTTTGGGATTTTCATGTGTGCATATTCCCATTATGATGAGATATTTAGAGGGGCTGGGAGAATGATGCCAAACAGAAGGGAGAAAAATAGAAGGGAGAAAGACATACATTTGGAAATAGGCCTTAAGAAGGGAGGAGTGGCTCCAAAGGTGCTGTGCGGTTGAAAGAATTCTCCTCTAAACTCATGGGGGCGACGGGGTTATACCCTCCATGTTCATTTGATGGAACAAACGCTCTCTGAGGTGATTGCAAATATATCTCCATAGAGGAATGTCCAGGGAGAATCAATGTTGCGGAAGATCGGGCTGATGAAGATAGTGGATATGGTGTTCTATCGCAACGTACAGTGGGCGCTGGGCTTTCTGTATCCCTGCTAGGATTTTGTGTATCTCTGCATAAGAAGAAACTCAGAAGTCTCATCGCGAGATACATGAGTGCTGTTTATCTGAATGTGTTTTCGGATTTCTTCTTGCTATCAAAGGTGTACTGTTATAAGTTCTTGGTCTTGATAATGTAGAGTATCTTGTTCATCTATTTGAATACCCCGAAAATATGGGAATCAACTCTCCCTGTTTGAAATGGAATAGTTTTTAGTTTTGACCTATGGACTCAGCCTAAGTCAACAATTATCACTTGGCTTGGAAAATATAATATGTTTTCTATTCATCCAATCAATAATAAAGTAAAGTATAACAGACACACCGATACCATGATCGGAAACTATAATACTCGATTATTTACTTGACTTTGACGTATTAACAATATTTGACATAGCAGATCTATACTCCATAAAGGGCTTCACCTTGTGAAAAGGAGTCAGGTTCAAGTAGTAATCCACCAATTTGGACAGAGCTGTCCACATCTAAGACGTCGGTCACTATGTATTATATGCGTGTAAGAATAGATCATACATACCAAGTCGCCCCTTTTCGTACTGTTCCTCCTTCCCTGAAGATTTGGAATCGCCTTAGAATGCTCGGTTACTTTTGAACAAAGCAAATACGATTCATTTCATATTCACACTTGATCACCAGAAAAGACTCAATTTAGGATAAGCGAAAAGTCAAAGTCTGAAGAGCTCGTTCCACTCATCCTTTGATATTTCTCCTGAAGCATTGTCTTCACACTGTCGTAAGGCGATCTCAGGAAATCAATCAAGCCCGGTGATGCTTCAGAAGATGAAGCATCAAAATGCCAAGTCATCAGCGCTAGCATAAGAACAGTATCATAACTGAGAACGCGTAATATATCTCCCAAGTAGACGTCGAGACGAGGTTCCTGGGATCTTCTGCTCCTGAAAATGTCACAGAAATCTAGCAACTTTCTAACATCTCCACTAGGGTTTTCTGGACTGAATCTCAAGAGTGGCGGAGATTCAATTCTCAAAGAGAGTATTTTTTTCAAAGCTATTCCTGCCGGCCCATACAGGAGATGGACGTGAAGCGGAGCGGGCTTCCTTTGTGAGCATGTCATCGTCACCAGCGAGAGAGGCGGGTACTCACCATAACTGGATGTTTGGTTTAATGACAATGTGCAATCAAAGGCCGCCTAAGCAGTAGAAATAGACCCTTTATAACCACCTGGTCCGTCTTGACTGCTCAAAATGATATTGACAAATACGGGAACGTTTTAAGAAATTCTATTATCAAGCAGAGAGGGAAATTTAACGCTAGGCTGCTGCTCTTTATAATCAGCCGATAATCCTAAATATCATGGAGGAACGTCAAGGGAGGATCATTATGTTGTCAGTTGCGGAAGATCGAGTCCGATTTGAATGTGTTATTAGCCAATAGGATTGAACTAGGAAGCCACTTTGCCGTGGCCTGCAATAGCCCAAGCGTTTTTTGTCCTATCATTATGTCTTTGGGCTGAGCAGATTCTTTGTCTTGGCTCGCAAAGGACAGCGAATAAGAGTATTCTCTTGGACAATACATGCACTAGGCATGAACTGACCGATATAAGAAGCAACGTAGTATATTATCTCTGCTATCAAAAATGCTAAAACTAAGCAACGCAAGAGAGAAGAAGAATAAAAAGAAAGAAGTAAGCTATGTATGAGCATCTACCAAATCATCGGATCCTTCTCGCACTCAGTTTCCGAGCGTATATCATATGATACAGATATATCCTCTGAGACCAAATCATCTGTGCATGAATAGTTTGTTATGGGATCCCACTTAAAGCATCCCATCACCTTTTGAATGCCTCCCACAATGGCTCCGTAACCGGAAAAGTCTTCCCACGCAATATCGATCCTCCATATTCCATCTTTGTGTCGGATAACTTTGAGCATACCTGATCGCTCTGGTAGATCAGTCCTACGATAGCTCAGGATATTCGATCCATCCAAACGAAGCACCACACGGCTTTGAAGGTTTGCTGTAATATAACAAAGAAATCGTTCTTCTGTGCATTGGCAGCTGTCGTGAAGCATGGAATTCAGACGTTCCCGAAGGGACTTTCCAGCCTGGCCGTTTAACGCGGAAGCGGGGCACATCGTCATCATCGCCCCATAGATCTGAGGGGCGGTAAACAGGGTCTCGCCCTTAGTGTTATATAACCGGTTGCAACAATTTGTAAGTTGTTGCTGGGACATAAGACCATAACTGCGTTCACCAATATTTGTGAAAATGACAATGGGCACTGTTTTCATTAGCTTCGTATATATCTGCAAAGTCTATAACACATACTCAGCTGCCCCCATTCATTGTGTTGCCACAGAGTGAAATCATGACGTGGAGGTGGATTTTGCCAATCATAGGAGCCGAAAGATTGCGGACTGTTCTGGGCTTCGACTGCAGGTATGGGATTCAGGTCTCATGGGCTTCTCACGAAGGGAGCTTTAGAATCATCCATTATATAGATGTAATTGCGTTATCGATGCAGATGGGGGAAGAGGGAACAATTTATATGTTCCTAGATGAACAAATCCCCATAGGCAGACATACAGCTCTGCTGAGGATTCTGGTCTTAATTGACTTGATACGTGCTAGAGATAGCAATTATCACGATGGTTCAGTTAATCACATGACACAGCCCTTCAAATTGTACAAAGATAATGCTAATCAAAATTTTCTGCGACATACTTCGGTTAATATGGAGGGAACGAACCTTATGATGAAGGGGAAAACTATCTACAGCTCTTTCCTACTGTTACCTACATTATGAATACCTATAGGAATATGCGAAAATGTGAATTCGATTCTTTTATAGGATATCACCGTTCTGATAATGTATGTACGCACAACATTAGGCAGCAGGAAGCAGGCAGCACCTGAACACAAATTACATGCTTGTAATCCTCAGACAAGTGTATTAAAAGATATCTTAAGCGCTGAGCGATAACCAACTGCCTCTAACCACTTTCTATACGCGACCGGAATCACGTTGTTTGCCTTTTTATGAAGAGTCTCTTGTTGTTCCCAAGAAACATTGTCCAGGAACAGAGTCTCATTGAGATTCCACTTAACATAACCCGGATTACTATCGTTAAAAAGCACATAGAACACAGCATAAAGAGTGTGAGGATCTTCAATGCCGGCTTCTACCCCAACAAACCCCAGAAAATTTTTTATTTCTCTGAAGATAACTCCGTCGATGAGATCCACCTTCAAAAGCCAAAAACTGCGGTCAGCAATCTGTAGTCATAGTTCCTATAGCCGCTATTGATCACACCTGCAATTGAGTTTTGAAAAACTTGGAAAATGTGGCTGAATGACGGTCACAGCAATTCCGGCGAGAGAAAGCCATCCATGCTTCGCGCTCATAGAGATGATTTTCTCGTTGACATTGTATGGTTATATTGGCGTGATGAAGTTGCTCCTGAAGCTCTCGTACTTCGTCTCGAAGCTTCGACATAGATTCAACTTCCTTCTCGTTCTTGTCTTGAAGCTTAATGGCGTAATCAACCAGGGTCACGATTTGCTGGGCTTGATCCGGTCTCGTGTCATTCATATTCAGATGCGCTGCCATTCTAGCTGAAAATAATTATGGATGTAATTAGGGAGATTTCATAGATATAGATATATCTTCTCTTAAATGAACAAAGATACTGTCGCATAGGAATCTTACAAAGAGTCCAGGGGTAGAATATTGTCGTGGTATTTCCAACTTTGGGTTTTCCTGTCTGTGACTCAAGAGAGACTATTCCTAATTATAGTACTGGAAAACTTTCACCTGGGGCTGTTTGGGACTTTCAATGCCCTAGTATTTTATAAACACGAGACAGATCCTATTTGAAACCACTGCCGGCAGTGGTTCAGAGCTAGGGTGAAATCTAGCTCTGAGACTCTGACCAGTCAAATATTAATGTCGAACTGAGGGGTGGTATTTTACCACTAAGAACAGGGATATTCATCAAGTACCCATTCTGTCTCTGTCTCTGTATGGTAAACGGGGTACGCTCGGCATACCAGCGTCGTAACACGCTAGGAACGACTCCTGAGATCTGTTAACGCTTCAACAGCAAGATCCAGATAGAACAACATCAATGCATCTCAATGGGACACCTTAATACTAGCACATACCAGTATCTGTCAATCCGACAATTAAGCAACCAATCCGGTAATGATTCACGGATTTTTTATTGGGCCACCTGAGGTCAGCTGGGTGATACGTCCCCTCAATATTCTGACCAATAAAATACGATACTTGTACTACTGGTTCTAGATCCCACCACGGGCATGTAACTAGACTTCGGCGGCAAGGAACCAGATGATGAGTCGATGGAATGTCTGCGACTCGAACAGGCGCAGTCTGAGGCAGATGAGCAGTATCAGGCTTGCCAGGAAGCTATTGGAGTTGGACATGAGGGGTGGGTGCCTGTTGCACACTATGACGAAGCAAAAGCGTGCGAGAGAAAATTGAGAGCGGACGCTCTCGATGCGGCTGAAACAGAGGAGGAGAGAACAAGGATTCGAGAAAATTGGATTTTCGATGACTTCAGCGAGGAAGATTATACGTGAGAAGGGTAGCCAAGAATAGTCGTGAAACAGATTACCAGAATAATTACGAGTGCCCTGCGCACCTTCAACTCGATGGTGGTACGTTTGCATGCCAGTTTAGTGAGGTCATAAACGCACAGTATTACTGTATGATGCTGCGCCCAAAACGCAGCGTCACGCAACATGAAAACCGGCGCTAGATGAATGGTTGGTAAGCTTCCTAGAAGCGAGCCGTCTCTATGCGATGAGACATGTCTACGGATGGAAAAAATACCAACCGGACACCGTAGCTTTGGTCTGGAATCGTTTGGCCCCCAACATCACCAACATAATTGCTTTTGATCTTGACCCAAATGGCCCAGGCTTTCTGGACGACATGTCGACTCTGACTTTATTCGCTGCTCATTTTGTGACTATACTAAAAAAAAGAGGGCTCTGACAGGGTTCCCCTCTCAGCCGGTTGAGAGGCGCAGGAGTTCTCTGCAATTTGAATTACCTCATATATTTCAGTACGGTCGCTTCGGACGCCCCTTCGTAATCAACTATGGAACAGCAAGTTGCTTCTCGCAACCACCCTCGAGCACAATGGACATCTCTTTAGCCCTTGAAGTTCTTCGGAATGCGCCACCTGAAGCCTTGCAAAATCACAGACAAGAAGCTATTGAAGCGTTTCGAGATATTGAAGCGCGACTAAATGAGCTTGATTTCCCAGAGTCAGATTCATCTATCCCAGCTTTCACAGCGATTGCCAATGGATCTGGTAGTCATGAAGCCGGGAGGGCCGCCTCCACTCAACTACCATCTTCAGTCGAGCAGCCCACCTTAACTGTTCAAGACAAAAGCAAACCAAGTCATTCGATGAATCTTCTCACTACCTTAAATAAAACTGCTTCCTGGGTGTGGAAATCTACGAAGCGTCGACCAAACGAGGTTCTGGGTATCAAACGCCCTCGATTTTGCGATAGAAGGATTGCCGATGTTCGCAGGATTGAGGGTTCTTCCCAGGCCGAACCTAAATACAAATTATTGAGAGTCCTCGCTCAGCGATCTCTGGTTCTTCAAGGTGAGAAGGCCGGGTACTTGGATGTCGAAAATTATTGCAAAGTGGCCTCTTCAAGGGGAAAGGACAAGGCCAAGAGAGGGCGTGGGGGGACGATCGCCGAATATGTGAGAGAAGAACTTGAAATTGAGAAGGAAGACCAAGTCTTAGCTATCCAAGCAATTTCAGGTGGCATCAAACAATTAGTTACGGAACGACTGCTTAGAGAAAGGCTTGAAGAGACAGGGCAATACGGGAGTGCATCGGGAATTTCTGCCTTCACAGCTCTTGCCGTCAGGCCGTTCCGATATCTGAAGCACGAAGAGATCCCAGAGTTCTTGGATCGCCTCCTGGAGTCTGATTCAATGAATCTGTCTGCATTGGTGGACGAACCAAGGATGGAGCATTCTTTACCAGTTTCAATCAAAGAAGTTATTCAAAAGTCTTCAGAATGGCTGGATGAAATGCAGGTATATTATAATAGTGAGTTTGATATCTTCGAATTTGATGTGTCACTGATTTTCTTTTCTTTTCAGCACTTCTCGATATTCGGGATGACTTCGACGAACAACAATTAAACGAGCGGACACGTAAACGCCCCAAATCTTCTGTTGATGGCCTTGCGACCCGCTCCACGGAATCACAATCATTTTCGGATCGGCTGAGTGTTATAGAACCGTCTTCACCTGACTCTGATGAAACTCAAAGTCACCCACCCAACAGTCCACAAAAGAGTCCAGATTCGTTCAACAGGGTGCTTGAACAGCCTGGGTCAAATTTTTCTGAGTCTCCTTCAAGCATCGGCCTGGAGAGTTCTCTACTTCAAGACCGATTGGAAAGCAGCAACTCAAGCCGGCTCGGTGGTATCAGCAATCCTGACCACGAACAGACATCGGCCGGCATGATAAATATGGTTGATGTACAGGATATGATGCAACCAATTCTGCCAATCCCAGCGCAGGTCTGTCGCCTACCTTCAAATGGGGATCCGCCTCAGGCTGGTGTCGCTCCCGTGATCAACGTTCCTGAGATGGCACAAGCCGTATCGTCACAGGGAGAGCAGCAACAAATGCAAACGACCGGAATGGTCAACATTTATGACATGGTCCAGCCAATTTTGCCACAGATATGTACATCACTCGGAGAGCAGCAACAAATGCAGACGACCGGAATGGTCAATGTTTATGACATGGTCCAGCCAATTTTGCCACAGACATATATATCACTCGGAGAGCAGCAACAAATGCAGACGACCGGAATGGTTAATGCTTATGACATGATCCAGCAAATATTGCCGGCCCAGAATCTCGAGTCCTTCGAAAATACCAACATAGTCAACATATACGACATGCTTCAACAAATCCCGCCAGCGCAGGCTTCTGCATTAGCTGAGGAGCAATGTCGAAGTGAAACCAATATGACGAGATTTCACGACATTTGTCAACCAATATCCACAGCAGGATTTGTTCATCCATCAAATACGCAACTTCATTATCCGTTCCAATCAACACCGGCTGTGGAAAGACAGAATCCGATAATACATGGTCCTCTTGCTATGCAACTGGAGAAACATAACCACAATATGGCTACTCCACATAGCCCGATCATACTGCCAGTCTCCGCAGTGTAAATGTAGTTGGCTTGGTCTCATTTATTTGAATCAGAGGAACAGAATTGTTGTTACATGAGATCATTTGGGTACAAAAAATATAGCTGCTGTGTGCATGCGAACCTCTGGATCAGTGATCTCAACGTAAAAGCACTCTTCCAAGGCCCCTTCGCGCATAACATTCTCAGAAAGTGGAATGAGAAATCCTTTCTTTCCCGCGGTTCCGACTGTTGTAGGAACTGCGAAGTAGAGTAAACGCCAACGCCAGTTCTATTCGAACATTAATCTCCATTACCACTAGAGTGCTCGAGACACATACCTCTGGATCTGGAATAGGCAGTTGGCCCGACATGAGAGAGATCTGTTCCGCAAGTAATGTTCCTCCGTACGTCTTGTTCCCGTTTGCCTCCGTTTTCAGAAGTTCCGCATGATTCTCAGCAGGTTCACCAGATAAATCCGGAATCATCGATTTGATTTTGATGCGAATAGATTCCGCGAGAGGCGGGAGAGGTCTTTTAGATGGATTCATGTTGTCAGGGGTGTAAGATTAGCGGGACCGTCACTAGGAAGAGGCAATGCAAGCCTCATATATTAACAACAAAAAGGTCACATTGGAAACTACGCTTTCACATACCTTTAATACGTAACGAAAGGGACATAAGTCGTAGCTTCCATTTAGAACGATAATGTCGATATGGAAGTGAGGGGCAGCAAAGACCAATTTTGTATCTTGTGAGGGGTAACGGAAGTTGGGCATGAAAGCACGTGATGTCGCATCACCAGACCTGAGATGTAGGCGCTGCGAATTGATCCATATCACCTTTGTTATTGAAAGCTACTAAAGAATACACACAATGCATTCGAGCAAGGCGATACTTATATGGTGTCGCGTTACATTTCATCATGAGCATTAGTCTCGCGTCGGCGACATAACTCAAAAGAACTGTGAAATATTTTTATCTCCTTTATGGAACTTCTTTTGGCTCAAATTCTCTGCGTGATACGACGGTGAGTCAATTGTTGTCATTGGCCATTCGGTTGTTGCGCCCGCATTATTTATGTTCCCTAGTCATTTCTCCTGTCCTTCGTAAGGGACACATGCCACTGCTTCATCACCAGCAACCCCGCTGCGTGTTGACTCTAACTGCATTCAAATTAATGGAGACTAACGAAGATTTTGACACACGTCTCGTCTACGAGCCTCTTGAGGGAGTCGAGAGATTTGAGAACTATCGACCAGGGGGCTATCACCCCATTCAAATCGGGGATCACTTTCACGGTCGATATCGAGTTGTTCATGAGCTAGGACATGGGTCATATTCAACTGCGTGGCTGGCCCGTGATGAACAATTCAATAATCCACATTATAGTAGCCACTGCTGACATCCACATATTGTTAGCCTATAAGCTACTTATTTTTTAGTGGAACATACTCATACACAGCGCCTACTGAAACTTCACTAATCCCTAGTCATAATCTGGGACTATGAGTCTATGATTTTGCTTTGCTCCATAGGACGTGGTAATGTCTATTTCTATGGCAACACCGCAATACTTAAGGCTCAATGCAGCCCTGGAGACGACCAACTAATTTCTTATTATCCTCAAAATTTTATTCTGTCTAATATTCCTTATATTTTGTCTCCATCTTACTCGCACGCTATCTCCGAGCTTCACTTGCAATGTCATCGATACGTCGGAACTTCTCGACTACAGCTCGCGCTCTCCTTAAATTCATATGGAAGGGGACGGGCTCTAACTCCCAATACGAGGATCGTATTAAAGCAAAACTTGCCAAGAATCCGAAATTAGTCGATGCTGATAAGGTGGAAATTGCGTATGTCTCTCGAAGAGTGTCACAGTGTTACTGAATTCGCCGAGTACTAATGAATCTCAGTGGCGACGAACACACCTCGCCAGCAGACCCTAAGCCTCGCGTGTCTGGGCAAGTGTTCAAAGACAACCGCCGACTTACGTCTCTCCACGCATATCACGACGGAACGATCATATACTCCAAGGACAGTATCAACAAAGCACAAGAGGACTAAGCTGCAAATGCGAAGTGACAACAATTTGTATACCTCGGAATGATAGGGTGGTTGATACGGGCTTGTATAATGCTGCTGGGAACCAGGCCTACTGTGGACAAGGTCATTTGACGTATAATTTACCCAACCATAGCGTGAACATGGATCTCGAAGGAGGCAAAGAAGCCTTATCATAAGTCGTGCTGTGACATTCTTATATAACAGATTGTTGATGTTCATAGATGTGGAAGAATGGATATGTAGCAGTTTCCCATTCGTCGTTGTCAATGGTAGTTCTCTTTCTGTGCAGCAGTGTTGATGGTGAAATTAGGACCGAGTCAAAAAGAACACCGTACTATACTGCTATCAGACATGCCCACAGACTTTGTTCAAAGCATGGGCACTATGCCCCTGTATGCTGAAGTGCTTCGTATTTTGACAGAGAGTTGATGCTGGGCCCTTTGCCGCGATTTTGACATGAGCTCCCTAGTGATTGGACCCGCATATTTTTAGCGCTGCGCTAATGCACAAGATATAATGCGACATATGACTAGCCAGCCAATCCTTAACCGCCCGCGTTCCACTTGCGGCGCGAGCTTACGGGATCCCAAACTAGCCATACTCAGGCTCAAAGTTCGGACTACACCGCCTACGGGATCCAAAACAAGCCATATTCGCTCCAAGTTCTGACTACACCCTTCTCTCTATAAAACCATATGAACCTGTGTCAGTCTTTTTGGCTTTGTGCAGCATAATGACGCGGAATCTTCCTAATATTCTCATGCATCCCTTCAAGGCGTTTCGCCAGTCGCCCTGGGCATTTTCGTCCGCCCTTCCATCCCGAATCGACCCGTCCTTGCTGATTGAAGAGGAGAACTCTCCCTACTACGAACCAGCCTATTTTTATCCGGCGCAGATCGGTGAAATACTTAATGACCGGTATCAAATTGCGACCAAGCTTGGCCACGGAAGCAGATCGAGTGTGTGGCTTGCAAGGGACCTTCACCAGTTCGTATTAGCCTAATCACATTTTGAGGTACATATTGACAGTTTAGGTGGCGCTGGTCGAACGAGCGATATGTGGCTCTTAAGATTAACTCCAATAATTCCCACGCACGGAAAACTGCTGGTGGCGTTGAGCTGGAGGTTCTGCGACATATAACGAGAGCGAACCCTCAACATGAGGGTTGGCGTTTCGTTCGAAAATTACTTGACTCGTTTTCTGTCGAGGGGATGTCAGGGAGTCATGTATGTCTCGTCTTCGAACCTTTACGTGAGTCACTGGGAAAATATTGCCAACGATGGCAAGATCACGTGATGCCACCGGAGATTTTCAAAATAATCCTCCAAGAAATACTCCAAGCGCTTGATTATTTCCACACTGAATGTCATATCATTCATACCGGTAAGAATTCTTATTTGTCTTAGTTAACGATATGGTTCTCATTCAGGAGTAACAGACCTAAAGCCGGATAACATCATGGTACGACTGGAAGATCGTGAGCTCTTATCCCAGAATGCTCGAGATGAGTTTGAAAACCCGCTACCTCAGAAGCATTGCAACGACGGACGCATCATCTATCTATCCCGTAAGGACTATGGACCGCTAAAGGACATCATCGGACTGATTGAAGTCGTCGACTTTGACCTAGCAGTCCAAGGTGATATTCTTCAGGATGGCTGTATCCAGGCGGAGGTATATCGTGCGCCAGAGGTCATCCTTGACAGAGGGTACACGTATAGTGCTGATATATGGAGTCTGGGAGTTATGGTACACAGTATCCCCCCCTTCAACATACTAGCACAGACAACTAACTATTGAATGAAGCTATGGGATTTTCTAGAAGGACGGACACTGTTTGAATCAGTTGATCCACGCACCGTTGAATTCTATGATGACGAGACGCATCTTTTGTATATAACGTCGCTTTTGGGTCCTGCCCCTAAAGACTTTGTTCGCCGCGGCAAGAGGACATCAATGTTTTATACGGCTACTGGTAAGTGAGTCTTTCAATCAATATCTTATATATAACTAACACTACATTTCAGGAACACTCAAAAAGGAAGATCTTGTCCCTAGTAACTTTAGCTTTGAAAGCACCATCTCCAAGTTTGATGGGGAAGAAAAGAGGATGTTTATTAGCTTCGTCAACCGGATGATCAAATGGAAACCCGAAGAGCGAAGTACGGCGAAGGAGCTACTACAGGATCCATGGCTTCATAATGATTATCCGCAAATATGAGGCTGTCTTCCATCTTTGTTCAGCGATTATTCCGTCAAACCCGGCGATGGTAAGCTAATATCTGAGGGGCGTTGTTGCGGAATTAGTCTGGCGACGCATATATCTTATGTACATAGTTCCGAGTAATCATTCTACCATTCCTACACTTTCCAAATAGGGCTGGCACTCGTTATCTCCGTTGGTTCGGCAATCTTGTGTCTGCATGCTTCTTTATCCCAGCTAAACCAGTGTCAGCTATATTCCTAAAAAAAAAAAACAGCAAAAAGTACTTGTGAAAATTCAGCAACTTTTGAAATCATGTAAGATCGGGCAGTTCTCATGCGAGCAGGCAGCTTCCAAGTACTGGATATCTTTAGCCAATATCGGAACTCAGCACAACTCGACAAAAATCAATATTCGATAAACAATCATAAAGACCCTAGTATCTAGCTACTGTCCACATTCACTGGGACCACTGTTGGTTACCTTATGTGGCACTAAGCATGACGACAAATCATCTCACTAAATTGACATCAAACAACGAAAACGGAGGACGTGGCCAACTTGGTCAAATCAAATTCACATTTTGTTCCAGACTCAATGCTAGCAATAAATATTTTGCCATCTAGTTGGAATGAGTTTGGGGTGTTAGGAAAAATCGGAATTGATAAAAAGGATAAAAACAATACGGAGACGAGCATTGCCATAAATTGCAACGAACCAACGCAAGACGAGTTCACATTCGAGTTACTGACTGTCTGGCCCTTTTGATCAATCGTTCAGATCGTCTCGGTTTAAGGGAGAGGCCATCGGTATCTGAAAGATTGCGTTTGGTTGACCATCTGCCACAAGAGCCATGCTGTGGTTCTTTTGCAATACACTCATTGGTGCCATTTAGTGTTTCCTGCGTATGAAATTGATCCGTTCTCGAGCAGGTGTCAAACACACCGCAACTCGGTTGCGAATTGTCTTCGTAGTTGTTTTGATCAACTTCTAGCAATGGTCAACGAAAAACATGTTACGAGCTAGGGCCTAACACGTACCTGCTTGGCTACTTTGGCCATAGAGAACTACGGAGTGATCTTCCATCACCTTAGGCGCTCTGTCCTTGGTTGCTTTATCATCCAGGCGGGGACAATTCTGCTCAAGGATTCGAGGCTCTTCGGGACACTCGCAGGTTAGCTGTGGAGTGGGGATAGAACAGAAAGAGAGCTAACGTCTGCACGCTCGTCTGCTGGGGCAGGAAAGTTTTCATCGATCAATTTCTCCCAGAATTCTGGTGTAGCCATGACCTCAGTGTCGGCGTCAGAACCAAGCTGCTCTGCCTCATCATAGCCACAATCCTCGTCAACATAAATCACTATAGGGTTGGAAGCCGAGCCCAAAGGAGCAGGATCATCTCCAATCACTATGGGATTGGCCTCAGTGCCTGACTCAGGAGCATCGATGAGTTCGTGTATGACCAGTGTAGGCCAGTCCGAACGCTCATCGGGGATTGATACTTCGCAATGTCAAGTTAGCAAAATAAACAATGGTTATGGAAGGTCCCTCACCGATGGCTTCGTGCACGTTGTTTGTGAAAGAGCTCATACTGACTGGAGCGGGAAGAAGAGGCGGAAATGAATGCTTAATGATTGATGTACGGCAAGGCTGAGGGCTGTGATCAAGACTCAAGACCTAATCCAATTCTTGACTGTTTTTTATCGGAGAAACAGAGTGCGGGATACATGGCTTTATACCTTCGTTCTGACCGGTTGCGCCTTGTTCAGCCTACAGGCTGATGCGGGCACGTTAGTCCAAGTCTCAACTTCAGACGGCAAGGCTCAGCAGGATCGCTTCCAGACGAGGCCTGTCTGCCAATCGTCTCCATGTCCAATGCACAGTGCATAGTAAAGGTACCACACGAATGACCAGCTTACTCGTCCATTGGCCCAAGACCACATCACACAGCGCTGTTGCTATTTACGGAGGACTGCACTCCTGCTCATCGACCTCGCCCAGTAACATCGCCACCGTTTCGACTGAGCTCTGTTTGTCAGTCGTTCCGTGGCCCAGGACAGAAGACGAAACATGCAAAACGGTCCAACACGGAGACTAAGGACCCCCTCATCATCCCCAGTCCGCGCGACGCAGATACACAGAGCGCCTTCGATGACATGGGTCGGGACTGCGTAGATCTCCGGGATGAGGACGACCGCGACCCCGAGATGATACCATAATGATGCTGCTATTCCTGGAGAACTGCAAGTACGCGCATCGTCTGCGCCCAATGTCATCACCATTGGATTGATTGAGCTCTGCTCGCCAGTCGCTCCATAACTCGGGGCAAAAGACGAAACGCGGAAGAGCGGACCAACATGGAGACACACGCTACCTCCATCTCCAGTCCGCATGACCTGTTCCTTGTCCTTCTATCTGGTCCTCTGTGCCAATCGATCGTGAAGTCAATGAGTTCGGTCACAAGGCGTCCAGTCAATTGAGCTCTACTTGCCAGTCATTACGTAACCAATTGCTGTGGATGAGACGCTCATGAGGTACTCACCGAGAGATCAAAGCTGCCTGATCGCCTCCAGTCCCACAGGTAGCTCGTGTTGAAGGATTCACCCCCTGCTGTCTTATCCGTCCATCTCAGCGTGTCTGCCAATGGATAACCACGTCAAAGGGGTCGTCAAGGACAAGGCGTACTTGGCGAGCTGAGTTCCACTCAGCTATTTCTGAAAATGGAACGACGGTACGAAGGATCGAGGGGAACGGAGGCGTGCAAACGGTCTGGGGAGCATTGGAGCGCCTCAACATGGCCGCTGTGGAAGCTTCACATCATGAAGCGCAGGGAAAGGAGGAGTTGATCATGTTATCCAGCTTTCGCAGACGCTTGTATCGCTGGCTTGCGCGAATTGTAGGGAGGAGCGTCCGGTCGAATATGCAATTGATGCGTTTTAACCAACATTCCCCTCGGTCCGAAATCGATTGGACACCATCAGCCACAAGGCTCTCACTCTCGTACTGCGCCCCAAGGCAGATCCACGGACCCGCCGCACACAGGCAATTGTCCACAGAGGGTCTAGGGCGACTAAAACCAAAAGGGCGCAATGGATCGACGATGGACCGGCCGGCTAACGTGTCCGTGAGGCAGAGGCGTGGTTCGGCGTGGCGGACCAAAGGCAAAATTGCCTCATGTCGAGCATGTTCGGCGATTCTGCGTAGAAAAGGACATGGGTGAGGCAAAGCTGCGCACAGAGCGCTCGAGAGGCCGAACGAGGGCAAAGGACTGGTCAGTTCGCGCCGGTGACCGAGGGGCGGTGGGGCTCGGCGAGCTAGATCAATGGCAAAAATGCCTCACTGGCAGGACGCACACAGGACGCAGATAGCAAGAAAGGGGCCGTAACGGGCGAAACGTTCGGCGAGCAACAGTCGGGGCGATGAAGGCGACTTTATAGAGACACGCACGGCGACGTCAGTCACGTGGAAGGAGCTAGACCCAAAGAGGCACGCTAAACCAAAACTGGTAATTCGCCGTCACCGCAGAGTACCCCGTTAAACTGACGCGCTGCATCACGAATTGATAGGATTTCTTGCTTCTGAATAGCTAATAAGATCCTACCCTCTTGCTCTGTACGGTTTTGAGAGGATTGAGTACGAATTGGTGGCATAGTGGGTGGTTGAAGAAGGAAGGTCTAATTAATCGAGCGATTTACGTTGGGTGGCCCGCTCGGTAGGGAAATACGTTAACGTGATTCCCAAGCGAGCGGGCATCCCAAGCGAGCGGGCACCCCACCTTAAATTTCCATCCCCCGAGCAACCCACTGTTTTCAATCACGCATCATGCCCCCAAAACGAACTCAAAAAGCTCAAAAATTGCTTGAGCAAGAGGGCAAGATCCTACTGGCTATAAAATCTATTCAAAATGGTCAAATTACCACGATTGCTGCAGCAGCACGCTCTTTTGAGGTGCCCCGCTCTACTCTCCAAGCCCGGATCAATGGGAGAACCAATCGGTCTGATACACGGGCTAATGGCTATAAACTCACTAAAATTGAAGAAGAATCAATTAAGAGCTGGCTAATAAGCATGGATCAACGAGGTGCTGCTCTTACGATCAGTATGCTAGCAGATATGGCCAATTTATTGCTAAAAGAGCGCGGAGAGACCCCGGTTCAGAGAGTGGGCAAAAATTGGCCAACAAACTATCTAAATCGGCACTCCGAGCTTACTAGTCGATTCTCTCGCAAATATGACTATAAACGTGCTCTGATGGAGGACCCAAAGGTCATCACGGAGTGGTTTAACCTCTTTCAAAACACTATCATCAAGTATGGAATATTATCAGATGATATCTATAACTTTGATGAGTCAGGGTTTGCGATGGGAATCAGTGCGACGACTAAGATCATTACTCAGTCAGTGTATACTGGTCGGAGAGGTGTTTTACAACCTGGAAATCGTGAATGGGTGACTGTGGTTGAATCAATTGGCGCCTCTGGACACGCGCTTCCACCATACATAATCTTCAAGGGAAAAAACTTCATGTTACGATGGTTTGATGACCTTCCAAAACACTGGGCTATCAATCATAGTCCAAACGGATGGACGAGTGATGAAATAGGTGTTGATTGGCTCCAAAAACACTTCATTCCGCATACAACAAATCAAACCAAAGGAAAATATCGTCTTTTGGTCCTTGATGGGCATAACAGTCATCTCACACCTCAATTTGATCAAATTTGCGCTCAAAACAACATCGTACCTATCTGTATGCCTGCGCATACTTCCCATCTTTTGCAGCCTCTTGATGTTGGTTGTTTTGCTGTTTTGAAGCGATCTTATGGGAGTCGGGTTGCAGGATATACCCGATTAGGCATCAATTCTATTGAAAAAGATGACTTCATTGATATCTTCCCTAAAGCCCGTGGCGATGCATTTAAAAAGACTATTATTCATAGCGCTTTCGCTGCTACTGGTCTTGTGCCATTTGACCCTGATCGGGTGTTGTCTCATCTCAATATTCAGCTTGCATCACCTACGCTCCCGGATCGTCCATTGTCACAGGGGTCAACCTCAGATAGCAATATCTCAACTGGTATCCCTCAGAACTCCAACCAACTAGCAAAACGCAAAGCTAGGATTGATTCGCAATTGAGTGGGGGGTCAAATAAGCTATCTAGCCCTACAAAACGTGAACTTGCGCAATATCACAAAATGACAGTGAAGATGCTGCATACGGTCGTTTTACAGGGTGATGAGATCAAGAGATTACGGGCAGCGAATGCAAAACAAATGAAAAAAAGGGCCAAATCCACAAAGCGGCTATCCTACCAGGGTAGCCTGACAAGTGATACGGTCGCTAAAGTGAGTGGTGGTAGTGGTGATCAGATATATATATCTAATGCACCACCTGGTCCATCACTCCCAGAGGAGCCCCTCTTGCCTGTTTTACCCCCTGTACGTCGTCAAATTACCTGTTCTGGATGTAATCAGAAAGGGCATTCTTTTAATAAATGCTTTAAAGCATAGTTAAGTTAAATATATTCTGTTATGGTTGTTTAAATGGTGTTTAAAAATTGAAATTATTGATGGGGTGCCCGCTCGCTTGGGATGCCCGCTCGCTTGGGAATCACGTTATCCATCATATGGTGACAAAGTACATAACCGATGGCAGCTAGTACGGATCCGGGTGCCAAGTGAGGGGTTTCAGGGTAAAAGTTTTCTAAGCTTTGTGGAGCCTGCCCAAGTATACTTTTATTCACTATTCCCTTTGAGAAACGGCAATGTAGCAAGGAACGTCATGTGCTGCACTTGGCCGAGCTCCACATAAGAGTCGGGTGTGGCATTAGTGGCTGCGACGGGCTCGGAGCGGCGACGCAAGGGAGGGACAGTCTTTGGGGTGGTACTCTGTTTCTTCAGCGACGCGGCTCAAAATTCCAGCACGCCCAAGAAGTTGTCACCCCAGAAAGGGCCCGGTATCTCGAACGGAATCGGGTAACAGCAAACAGATGCCCCTTACAAAGGAAGCAAGAGAGCGGGGAAATCTAGCGTATACTGCACCAAGAGCCGACAAAATGAGAAACATTCCTAGCTGTGGTCAACAAATTGAAAGAAGAAGTCTGGAGGCTCAGAAACGGGGTCTTTGCGCACGCAAGATGCGGGGATCACCGGATCAACCTACAAATCACAACATAACCCAAACTATCTTCAAGTCGGGTTTGTTGCAGTTTCCTACTTTGGAAAGGCCCGAGAGGAGAGCGCAGACCTGTCTACAGCCTCGCTAGCGCTTTTGAAGCATGACACCGTGATTTGTGCCGAAAACTTTGATTGTTACATTGATCTACCGAAAAAGAAATGGAGTTCTCGCTTCACGACAAAATTAAGAGTATCAATTTATCTATTTCATGACGCACTAGACAGGATAGTAGCCTATTACAAAGTTTCTTAGCTGGACTGATTGACAATGTGACCCGTGTCTACATCCTCAAATTATTTGTCGACCCTAACTACCGAGCCACGCATCCCGACAGCCTGTGAATTGAGAAATACACACCTCGTTATCGATTAGCACTCTTCTTGCGACTGTCAAAGGGACGCATGGAGGGTCTCGACTGGTTCGGAAGATTTAACCACCAATAATGTGAGGCGATCTGCGGAGTGGGGCACATTTGATTTCCGCAGGTATTCCGGTACAGAGTCGTTGACCTAATCGCTGATGTCATAGATGATTGCCACCTCATGGCTGTGAGGAATCATATTGTTCGTATCCATCGGAGTCCTTTTCCGCTTACTGATCTTCGCTTGTATATAGAACTATGGCGGTGAAAGTCACCACATGGTTCAGATCTTTTCGAATCACTTCTGGAATACTGTGATGACAACTATCTTTAAGTATGTTGGATCTCCATCGCGTGCCGTATGAGACGCCATCGCTGGCCCAATTCACGCGTAAGGACATCATGGGCTCGAGATTCGAAATCACACAGAGGTTAGCCCCATTACGCTGGCCAACAGATGAATGCTGAACAGCAAGCTAGGTACGACGGGTTGGAACCCGTTGGGATGGGGATATCTGGTCTCGTCTGGTATGCTGTCAACTCCTATCACCTCATATGCAATGTCTGATGAGCCCTTCGACCAAAGCTCAGCAAAAGATCAAATCTTAAATCGAACAGTCGCCGTCAAAAAGCTTTGCGACCCATTTAGGACAGCAGTAGTTGCGAAACACATGTTCCGCGAGATTAAGCTGCTTATCGAGCTTAAACATGAGAATGTTCGTCACCCAACCTGATATTTGGATCGTGGCTTAATCAGTAAAAGATTATCAATATGCAGGACATATTTGTTTCGCCTTCCGAACAGATGTACGAGTTCCTCCCACTCTTGTTCTACATGACCACAGCTAAAGGCGTAAAGCTATCTCGTGACAGAACTCATGGTAACAGATCTCCACACTCTGCTGAAGACCAGAAAGGTCGACGGCCAGTTCACTCAACTTTTCGTTTATCAAATCATGGTGAGGTTCTCAGAACTAATCCAATCAGCCTCAATGCTAAGTTGAAACAAGCGCGGACTCAAATATATCCATTCAGCGGGCATCATACACCGCGATCTTAAACCGAGCAACATCTTGATTAACGAGAACTGTGACCTAAAGATTTGTGACTTCGGCCTAGCACGCACCCAGGACTCCCGTATGACCGGTTATGTCTCGACTCGATACTACAGAGCTCCAGAAATTATGCTTACTTGGAAGCGCTATAACGAGAAAGTCGATATCTGGAGTGCAGGTTGCATTTTCGCCGAGATGATTATAGGACGACCATTGTTTCCAGGAAAAAATCATATTGACCAGTACTGTGTAATCACAGAGCTACTTGGAAGCCCTTCAGAAGACATAATTGCAAATGTGAGCAGTGAAAATGTAAGTGACACCATGTTCGAGTTATGGGCCTGACACTGACAGCTTTAGACGCTGAAATTCATTCATTCTTTACCGAAGCAAGCGAAGAAGCCTCTCAAAAAATTGATTCCTACCAAGAACGAGGATGGTACGTCATGATATGTCCTTTACATTTCAACCCCAATTAATCCTCATCCAGCGGTTTCTTTGCTCGAGGGAATGCTTCAAATCGACGTAGAAAAGCGCTGCTCGGCAGAAGAAACCCTCAAAACACAATATCTCGCACCGTATCATGATCCGCATGACGAACCTACAGCGGCAGAGAAGTTTAATTGGGATTACTGTGAAGCAGGTCTCTCCACTGCTGAGTGGAGAACGGTCATATATTCGGCGATTCTCGCTTTTCACGACAAATCAAGCGAGAACTCGAGTGCAGTGACAAATTCTGTTGATGAAATGGATACAAGTAGCTAGCATTTACTATCCAACTCCTGACGTCGGGAAGCAAGAGACATGGCTTCGGACACACCTTTTAGGCTTATAATCAATTGTTTTCATCCTTAATGACATGGTGAAATGGGGGTGGTAAGATAGCAGTCTGGCATCTCAGATGGGTCGATATTAATGATGAAAGCACACAACCAACCACTCCCGCTCTCAGTCACAAGGTAGGAGTAGCTTATGTAGATGACAACGGTACTCGATCTTCTGTCATATGGGGACGGTGGATGAAGCTTGAATGATCCTCCCCTCTGATCGAGGAAGAGGAGCCATTTCTAAAGAATTTGTGATAATCCAGGCAACAATTATATGTCAGGCATTCCTTGCAAATACTTCTCTGAGATCGGATGTATTGATACTCCAGATATTCGTTATATTCAGAAATGTTATATTAGCACCTGAAATAAGGGGTAATAATAGACTTCTTGACGCCCCCCGGGACCAGTTGGTCAAAATAGCTTATGGTATCACCTGACATTTGATCTCTGGCAATATACTACGGCCTCGTTCAGCCACTACAATAGAAAGATAGACGTATATAACATACACAATCCGTTTCTATTACATTCCCTAAGCTGCCTCTTCAGGACTGTACATCCACCAAGATCTTGCAGTGATGATCACGATGCTCTAGCAAAGCCTGAAAACCTTTTTCTACTATTTCATCGAGGCAGATACGTGCGGTAATCATTGCTTCGGAGTTCAGGTGACCTAGATTGTGTCAGATTATCTCATAGAAGTGATCGAGCACCCCAACCAGGCTCATGGGGATAAGACGTTGCGCAACTTACCCTTGCTCAAGGCTTGAATTGTTTCTAAGAAAGAAACCTCATCGTACAATGCTGCACCCACATACCAGACCTCATTGTACATCAACTGGTTTACGGGGAAGGACGGACGCTTCTCCCACACGGCAATATTGACGATTTTGCCTTGAGTACGACAAGCCGGGATCGCATCTAAGAGTGCCTTCTCCACGCCAGCTGTGTCGAAAATAATATTTGCGCCGACTCCATCTGTTAGGTGACGTGTCTGCTGGGCCAAATTCGTATTCCTTGGATCGATTATATGGGTTGCGCCATAATATAAACAAAGGTCTTTGCGACTATCCATTAGCTCTGCCACGATAATGTTCTTGGCGCCCTGCAGCTTCAGCACTTGCAATAAGCCTAGTCCGATAGTACCACCGCCCACAATAAGTACCGAGTTCCCAGGTTCAAAAAGCGAAATTTTGACTGAGTGCCACGCAACAGCAAGCAGTTCAATAAACGAGGCCGCCTCTAATGAAACATTTTCGGGGATTGGGTAGAAATGGCCCGCTGGCGCCACAATCTTTTTGGACATCCCTCCACCATACCCTTAAAGGACAGAACGCGTGAGCCTGAGGTCAATACAGGCTTAAGCAACAATCAATGGAAACATACCACTTAGCCCTATAAAGCCAATATTTTCGCAACAGTGGTTATAGCTAGACCTCGGCACAACCCATGGGCGGTACTGTGTGGGCGGCCTTTGGGCTCTAGTCTGGGGCCCATGGGCGGGGCCATAAGGGTCGTGGGCGCGCCCAGAGCCCACGATGGGCGGCCCAACAGCCCAAATGTGGGTCAGACAAGAACAGCCCGTGACATTCATAAGTTATGCAAATTTTGGCTGAATTTTTTTGAGTATTTGGATTACAGACTCAGTCCCAAGTAGGGGAGAGGATCATATACTGTATATAGTGCAGTCAGATTAAAGACATTATATTTGAAATTTTACTCCTTATCTAGGGTCATAATACACAAAAAGCTCTTCGTCCCGTCTTGCTCGCTTCGGCATCCTCCCTGATGTACGCCTCTGGGTAATAGGAGGCAACGGAATATCACCGTCATCGTCATCTTCTCCATCACTAGGTCGTTCCTGAACATCCATGTTCCCCTTCTCAGAATCCGACGCACTAGGCACAATACTTCGTCGCCTCTTGCTAAGGGTGCGCTGGCTAAATTTCTCAATAGTGACCTGATACTGGGTAGATGCTGAATCATCTTCCTCATCGTCACTGATAAGAGCAATAGGATCATCTTGAGGGATATCCTTTTCTTCCTCTGCTAGGTCGATCTCTTCATTGCTCCAGAACTCCTTAGCAAGCCCAAGTTGTCCCTCCTCAATATCTAACCTTGTAGTGCACATGTGCATCATAAGGTCCTGGATTGTTGTTGCTTTGAGCGAGCCTCGACGATAGTGACAGATATCCCGAGCAGAGTTAATCAGTCGCTCAACACCAGCACCAGTAGCAGGGATAGAGAGAATATCCCGTGCAACACTTGCTAGTACTGGAAATTCATGTTGATTATCCTTCCAGAATAGAAGAGGCTCAATATTAGTCGGTTCTAGGTTATAATAGGATTAGGTCCTGAGTGTTGTCAAAAGGATATATAGTAGCACCTACCTCTCTGTAAAAACCGTTGAAGCTCATCCTGATAGTTTGATATCGAGTTTGGATTTTCAGACCGTGGTTGTGTTAGGATTTGGTGAAACCTCGATACTCGTGTCTGCGCTCTTGGGGATTGAAGATCAGAAAGACGTTGCTTGTAGGGTTCAAGGTAATTTTTGAGGTGTTGATGATATTTGTCTCGCCATTCATAGTCATTATCTGACCATTCCTGCTGTGTGAAGAATTGTAGCTTGTATTGTGGCGCAAGAATCGTACCCATCGCGTAAAGGTTGCCATGATCCCCACTCGTCTTGCCATAATAATCCTCTAATTTTTCCCTTGCCGCTTGCAGGGCAGTCAACATCGATCGTTTCCAGTGAACCTTTTTCCGCTGAAGCAGACTGATTGAATCGTCAAGGTGTTCAAAAAGGCGGTGGTAGATAGCAAAGACACCATGGACAGTGGCATCCTTAGTCTGGCAGAGAGCAGTTGTAAACTCATAGAAAGGCAGTGTGATGTAAACAAGATAATCAATTTGTTGCCACTCTTCCTTGTCTAACTCGTAGTCCCTGAGATTATACTCCGTGCAGTATTTATCAATCACTGGCTGCAATTTCTTAATACGGCGGAGCATCAGGTAGGTCGAGTTCCAGCGAGTTCTGACATCTTGAATAGGAACCAGCTTGGGTGGTTTAGTCTGAAGACTAAGGAATGCTTCCCGGCGTTGAGGGCTTCCATTGATGTAGATAGCGAGGCCACGGACCTAGTGGAATAGTAAATCAATAGATGTTCTCTTATGAATCAAGATAAAGAGACATAAAATAGAGGTCTTACCCTATTCAGGGTACCGGAAATCTCCTTGCGTCGTCGGTCAGCACGAAGGGCTTCGGTTTGCGCTTCAGGCCATTCCCTTTTATGATCCTTGTTTATTGGATTGGCTTTCATTTCGCCAAGGAGTTTCTTCAGGCTCAGCTGGATAACATGAGCGAGGCATGGAATCCGGATGATAGACAACTGATCATGAAGCTCGAGGGCTGATAAAGACTCTTGTATTTTCTTCAGCAAGGTTTTGTTGTTTGATGCATTGTCTGTTGTGATAGCCAATACTCGACCCTCAATCTTGTGATGTTGAAGCCTTTCGAGAAGAACAGTGCTAAGATTTGCCCCTGAGTGTGTTCCATGCAGTGGCTCAAACCCAAGAAGAATTTCACGATAGTTCCAGCCTTGATCGATGAAGTAGCCAGTGATAGCCATAAATGCTTGTTGAAATGGTGAAGTCCAGCAGTCCAATGCAATAGAAAGCTTCGCAGTTGGAGGAAGCTTTTCAAGGACTATTTGGTTCGTCTGATTCACGGATTCCTGTAGCCGACGTTGAACAGTTCTCGCTGAAGGAAATTCTGGGGTTGATGGTGCTGCCCGAGCTAGGCGGCAAAGCATTTGTAGTTCTGGATTTTCGACAACTTGGAACGGAAGCCGGAGTACAGTGACTGTTCGGATAATCTGCTGCTCCCACTGCTCTTTGGTGAAGTTCTCAGCCTCACTGCGAGTATGAGAGTCCTAAAATCATTAATTTTGAAGTAAGTGGTTAGAAGATAGCACATACCGGTTTCTTGAAAAGCTGACGTAGTTTTGCTTGCTGGCCTTTTTGACTGGAGGCTAATTTACACCTGTTAGTCGTCCAATGCCGGTTAACAGACTTTGTTCCATTCGATCTCCAGTTCGGGTGATCAAGAATGTTTCCGCATCTTTTACACATCACGCTTGGTGTACCCGTGGAAATATGTGCCACCTGATCCAAATTTTCCCAGCTTGTCGAGTGCTTTCTGGTTCCATCCCACTCAAATTTGCGTCTAGGATCGACTTTCGGCGCATTATCTCTCTCAGCTGCCGCCATTGTCTGGAGCCACCACTCCATAAAGTCCACCTTGTTCATGATTGAATAAAGAATGAAGTTCTTTGTTCGTCTGGGGCCAACGTGCTCAAGGCACTGAGGAATCGAAGGTGGTGGTGGTCGAAGGAAGGGTGAACCTGAGACTGAAACGATTGTTTGCTGACTGTTTGGCCGCCCAGTGGCAATGAGATAGGCATCGTCAGACCGAGGAAAGGAGAGATTATCTGTATCACCTTCATATTGGGAAGAGGGGCCAGCGTCAGAGAATTGAGACATGGTGAGATACCTTGAGGGTACAGGAAAATCAGAGGGTAGAGAACTCGCCTTTCTTCTGTAAATAAGTCCAAATCGGAGACTTAGGGGCGCATCAGTTCTAGGAGCAAGCAATTTTGACTCTTAATTAAAAGCGCTGATATAGCCGTTTGACATATAGTTGCTAGTTATATTGATTGGCTATTGTCAACAAAGGACCTCCACTATTCATGGGCGAACCCATGGGCCCGCCCACGAATGCGCTCATTTCCCTCAATTAGAGGTCAGAGAGATGCCCCCGGTCCCAAAGCCCAAGGATTTTCGGCTTTAGACACAATAGTAGGCAATGAATGAACACAACCAATATGGTAGGGGATTAGAATTGTAAATTTGTTTGTAATAAATAGTAAATTCTAGAAGGTTTCACTAGGAATCATTTACAAGATCAGGATTATGCAAATTTTTGGTCATGCATGGGCACTAGGCTATCAAATGCAGCGCAGAAATATATATCTTTTCACAGTTTTTCATGGCTTTAGGACCTCCGCATATTATCTCACCACCAGAGCACTCAGAGCTATGGACCAATGAAATGAATTATGGATAGCTAGTTTGAAAAGTCTGAATTCTTGACCGTTTCGTGAAATTTCACAGGAGTTTGGGTTGCTTTGGGGTGGTCGGTGCTGTTATGACCAGAACAAGTGTAAACAACGAGTATTTTATTTGGCTGAATCAGCACTTTATCCATCCTTTTGGGAAAAATTATGCATTGATGGGCTCTTCGTGGGCGGCCCATGGGCCGTCCCTTACCGCCCATGGGCTTTGGGCTTTGGGCTATGGGCCCTACATAGAGCCCACGGATGGGCTGTGGGCTCTATACCCCCGCCCATGGGCGGGCTCTGCCGAGGCCTAGTTGGTATAGAACTGAATACTGTAAGAATTGAATACTGTAACAACTAATTTGTAGAACTCTTGACGAAATGTTTCGCGATAGCCCCTATTCTCAGAGACGCGTCGCATTTGAAGACGCAAATTGCTTTTTCGACTATATCTCGGACGAATTGACAAGAACGCGCGGGAAACGGCGATATAGGCCGCTGCGATTGGTTGACAACGCACGGACAACTTGCGTGTAATGGCAGGACAGGTCCCTGCTGTCCACCGGACGGTTTACCGTGGGGTGCACGGACGAAATGCGTGGAATGGGTCCCATTCCCGTGCGGCATAGTACAGTAGAAAGGACACGATTGGCTTGGCAATCATACTCTGCGATATGGCTGTTCATGGTCTCGGTAGTATCTGACGAACTGAGAGAGTGGTCAAATACCACTAGGTCCCTTTGGGACAGGCTTATTCATCGTTCACCCAATTCCCCCTAGTATTTGTACGGTATTCCGGGCACATTCGGAAGTATGGTGTTGTAACACGCCGAAGCTTATTTGTATAGACCCCTGAGATCGTTCAACCGATCTTGAACACCTACAATCAATCACCTGATTCTATTGGACATGTTCAGTACCAGCCAGTACATCAATTCCTCATCCTGACAGTATCTCTAATGCCACGCTGCCCATTGCCACTAGGGTAGTGCTTCTACCTCGATCGATTACACTGCAGAAGAATTACTGGGTAGAATCACGATCCTCAGTGTGTTTTCATCCATTCAATAGGGGTATCTTGTATTATTAAAACAAATCACCTTACTCGTTATCAACCAATCAAGTAGCTTTGATTCACCCGTCACAAAGACCCAAAGCATTCTTTCGATACCACGGCCAATAGACCTCTATGCTCCACTTTGCGAGGCGCTGCAATCCCCAGACCGTTTTATACACTCCGTGATGGCTGTTGGTCGACCCGAACTTTTTTTCAAGCCAAAGCACCGTGTTTTGTTCTTCTCTAGTCGTAGCGGCAAAGCTCCATTCATCCCCATTCACAATGACGGCAGGAAGAAAAGTTAAGTCTACAAAGGAACCACCAGTCCGAGCAACAAGATCTTCGAGTAGTCTCCACTGTGCCGCGTGCCAAGTACTTATTTGTAATTCTGCCGCTGCAGGTTGCGCTCCACGTGGCGTTTTGGTCTCAATGCTGACGGTGATGGGTCGCTGCCGAAGAGCATGAAACTCTGTGTGGTTGATGACACCGCATGGCAGCTCTTGACGAAGCCGTTTGCTGACATCACGCGTAGCCTTGTCCGTTCCTATATCCACATACATGCAAAAGTCCACCATTTTCGGCATGAAGCCTGTAGGGAGGTATTCTTGTATGATCTTGGCGGTGGTGCATGGCTCAAACCCGATTGATTGATTCTGCGTTTCTATATTGTCGAGGGCTTGCTCCAACAGTGGACAGTGCACCAGCATATTCCATCCTGACTCATCCTGTTGCGAGTCCTGGCATCTGACGGATTTCTTGACCAACGAGTCGACGCGATCGAGTGATGGCGTTGGTCCGTACTGATCACGATCCGCGGGGGAAGCGAACATGAAAGGCAAACAATGACGAAAGCGGGGATCTTGCTGCAATGCCTCTTGTAGAGTATCCGATATCACGCCAACGCCAATGCTACACATATCGAGTTCGGAGGAAAATTGGGCCAGCGCAGAAGGCATGCCAGGGTCCCCGGATTCCATCCTCTTTGTCTCGAGTCCATTGGGTGCCAATTCCATCGCAACCATTCGTTTCAAGGGCGAGGACCGTCCGGAGGCTTGTGATTCAGACCATGATTCAGAGCGATCCGATCGAGATGGCGACGCTGTTGGGAGGTTGGGTATTCCATCACGAACGCTGTTTGCTCTCGGCGTCCCTTCAAGGTGATGGCCAGCAGGCAGCGCAACCCTTCGCCTTTTTGGTGTCAGATCGGGGTCGGTCGCCATCGAGGCGTATCGTTTGCGTGACTCGGGCGGCGACAAAGGGTGATGATATTTGCCGGTCGGGTTTGGAGGAGGCGTGGTGAGAGATGGCGATGATTCGCCAAGGGGGTTTTCAAGGCCAGAAAGCCATTCAACAACAGATACAAAAGATCTTTCACTCATTATAGATTCGCATGGCGGTGTTTTTAGTGTGCAGGGGTGAAGCTGCGCGATTAGCGTCGTGGTTCATGGGGAATCCACGTCGCCGGGTCAACGAAAGCGGAGTCGGTAAGATTCCAGTGAATCGCGGTCTGAACAGTAACGTGACTAGGCCTCGAGATGGACCCGCAAAGAACCGCGAACCGCCCCGCCCCGCCCCTCAAGGTTGTGGGTAGACCTTGCGGTTCTACAAACATGACAAACATCGACGATCTTGCGATATGCATATTGTACGTAGAAGAGGGCTGTATTATTGGTATCCTTCTTTCAGGCTTACGAGAATTATGTACCTTGTCGGATTGACAGATACTGGTATGTGCTAGTATTGAGGTGTCCCATTGAGATGCATTGATGTTGTTCTATCGGGATCTTGCTGTTGAAGCGTTATCAGATCTCAGGAGTCGTTCCTAGCGTGTTACGACGCTGGTATGCCGAGCGTACCCCGTTTACCATACAGAGACAGAGACAGAATGGGTACTTGATGAATATCCCTGTTCTTAGTGGTAAAATACCACCCCTCAGTTCGACAATATATTACCGATCAAGGGGCCATCAGCCAAACATTCAGTCTATCCAGTCTATTTAATCCAATTTAAGACATGCTTCGAGACCAGTATATGATGACTAATCTGTGGGTAGGCTTAGAGTATCAAATTCAGCAAATTCGCAATGCCGTGGTGAGCTGGGGGGCCCTAGTGTGAGGCCATCATATCGACAATGATAGCGTTGTTTATCTTTGACAAAAGGGACAGTGAAGGAGGGGAGGTTGAAAATATTTTTATGCTGCGATACATAAGCATGCGATTATACAACTTGATTGCTGAGAATCTCACACCCATAACTTCCGAAATGTCGCTGGAGTTTGTCTTGCCATGGATATGACCAGCTGTCTGGTTGATATACATGTAAGGCGGAAGGAAATAGCAATATTCAATAGACAAACCAGAACAGTTGTAAAAAAACAGTCATTTATTTTAATGACTCAGTAGGTTTATGAACGCCAAGACCAGCTTTTTATGCAATCGTGGGCTTTGGGCCCAAAGGTTCGACCCCCGGCCCACTGTGGGTTGGGCTTTGGGCCCAGGGTCCGGGCCCAAAGTTGGGCTTTGCGGAAGCCTAGCCAGGTCTAGTCCTTAGTATAAATATCCTGGAGATATGGTTGGTTTATTTAGTTTAAACATTCCAAAGGATAGACTTAGACGTTCTGTTCCCTACAGAGGATCACCCTCACCGACCCGCAGTGACCCTCAATCCCCAATAAAAAGTGAAGATAAATGATTAAGTAGGGTTACTCGACGATAGATCAACTTTCATCTACGCGTGCCCAGTGTAAACGGAAGCCCCCAGTTATTCGCAACCTTTTGGTGTCAAATAATCCTGTATGTTCTTCCCCTTTTCCTTACGCGGTCTATTTAAATTCTTTTACTCTGATCATCATGTCTGAGCTCTCTGGCATCTACTCATCCTCGAACTTCGAGGGAGTTTCATTAGACTTTGCAATTTATTGTCCCTGATGACACTCTATGCACTACTCCGTTTCTATCTCAAAGTTAACGAACGTTCGACTCAGTACCTAACGACCGCTTCCCTCCACAGCTCGCACCTCTAGTGCCTAACAACATTACGCGTACTAGACCCGACCGTGTCAACGAAATCCTTCTTTATACCGTCGGCATGAGCGCAGAATTTGTCACTTGGTGGCTTCAAACGAACTATGGAAGGGAAAAACGGATCAATTGGTATGGAAGGCATCTTGCGGATTGCTGGGCTAGCTTTGGTGAGAAGTGAAAGAGGCAGATGACTTGAACCCAGTTGCCGTAGATGTGGACCCATATATTGTTGGGGATTCATTTCCTTGAGATTCCTGGTGAGGACAATTTTACTAGCGACTGTAGTTGTGTCATCTAGAATATCAACGAGTAATGTTGTGTCACACGTACTGGCTTCAGGCGAACAGGTTGATTACGTATCGGCGATTTCCCGGTCCATATCTCTAATTCTATTACATTCAATGGCACAGGCTCGTCTAGGGTTTATCGATCCATCCCAGTATACTGGGGCTCAATTGATGCCTCGGGTTCTAAATATTCTGTTGAGGATCATTTGCAGCATTTAGCAAAGTGTCCGAAGTCTGTGCTGTTGATACTTTTAACAGCGCATACTTTTAACCGTAGTTCAAAACCGTACTGTCTCTATGGGGTACACCTACCTCGTCCATAATGCAGAGGGTGATGGATTGACGGAACAGGGATTCAGATTCTGTCACGCCTCCAGACGAGCAGACATCCATCTGTTTGGCTTTTCTGCAGGATCAACGTTCTGGGTCAAGACCGTATGATAAGGAAGTTATGTCTGTACGATTATTTACAGTCATTTACAGTTGTATTGGAATATTGCCAAGAAGGGGGGGTTCGGGAAAGAATATCTGTGAGTAATGGTGAAACTAATATTAAAGAGATAATGAACGTTTACGCCCTCTTGAGGGCAGATGTCTTCGGAACAAAACAGCGGAAGGACGAGGCAGTGGCATCTCCTCAGTGGGAGACGGATGGATACTTTCTCGACCAGGTCCAGTTGCCGCTGAAAAGTTTGACTTTCCTTGTCGCGGTACAGGAGAATCATAGTAATTTTTTCTACCCAGCGAAATCTTTTTTTTCCGTGTTCGCTTCACGCCCCCTGTTCCTGGCTCTTGGCTAGAAATGGGTAACATTCGATGCCCATCGTAGCGTTCCGTTTCGACGTCGAATTCTGATCTAGGAACCCAGCTGGCTGCGCTCACAAGCTTCGTTCCAATTTCCAACGGAGGGTTGCTGTCACGCTTGAGATAGACTACGGCTTCAAGAAGCTGGCCCTTGGGTTTGACAGACATGATGAATCGCGCTTCCACTTTCTTGTGGCTACTTCCGTGGGGAAATAACTCATTGTGTGGAATCCTACCCTCAATGATACCTTTGTAGTCCAAATGCGATTGATTAGACGGAATCGGATATGTGATTGGACAATCCAGTTCGTTCCTTGTGTTCGCTTCGATTCGGTCTTGATCGAAGTGATCACTTGTCGTAAAAACTTTGGAGGAAATGATATTATTCGCAGGCTCCAAGCTCTCCCGATAGACAATTTTGATAAGTTCCACGCGACTCTCTGGTCCTGCGGCTCGACCCTAACACGGTTAGTATTACATATCCACATTTGCGAAAAAAAAAGTAGAAGAGCATCGTACCCGCACGATCACCCAGGCGATCGCTTCTTCCACCCGGTCCCCTCCAAGTGGTCTTCCACGTGGGGAGCGATCCTCCAAGTAAGTCAGGCCCAGGTCTACCCTAGCCACGGTTTCCTCTTTGACTGGGTTTTGGGCATAGTAAAGAGCTCCTCTGGCAACAGTCTCCGCCCTGGAAAGATGCATTAGACATAATCCGCCATCTTTGGTGGCGGGAGTTGGGACCGACTTACGCGATTTCACAGGAACATTCAATCCCAGGTATCAGTCTTCGAGCCTCACTGAAAATCGTCTCGCGAACCCAGATATTTCGGCTCAGACCGCCAGTCATGACGAAGATGGTAGGTGGGAAGCCTTTTTCGGAAGCACTGGTAGCTTGCTTCTGCAATAGTGCTAGGGTATTTTGGACCAGTGGGTGGAAAAATGTTTTCATTTCCGCACTATCGAGGTTCCAGTTAGCGTGTCATGGCCCAGAAATTTGGATTTTAGTGAAAAGCGCCTGCTATCTATTCGTTTCGAGATATACCCACAACGGGTTGTGCAGAGTCTCGAAGACCTTTTGTTCCCAGAACACTCACATGTCTATCGATACGCGCTCGAGTAAGAGGTCGATCTCGACGGGCTTTTCGGCTTCAAATCGTCGTTTTTGTCCATCAATCTCGCGAGAGAGCTTCGCCCACCGCGAGTCGTCCCTCAGGTAGTTATTATCTGGGAACCGTGCCTGCAGCGCATCGCGCACAGCGTCATTGATCATCTGGCTACCGCCGTTGAACCCTAACTCGCGTGTTAGCACGGCGGCTCGTGCAGGATGTGTATGCTGTGGCTCTCACCATCCGTAGGACAGACCAGCTTGATTCGTCCTTCATCGTCAAAGGATAGCGTCGCGGCATCCTGTGACCACCATCAGCCAAACGTAATCAACATTGATAGGAACCCGCGTGTCGCACAGTACTTCCACCGCCACAATCAAGTATCAAGATAGTTTTCAGGCCCGACAAGACGGGGGTGGCTTCGGATCTAACAAAATAGCCCGCTGCTACAGGCTCCGGAACTCCATCTACCTCGTGAAATCCCACATTCTTTGCCGCATCGGCGAGTATCATTCTGAGCCATGCATTGTACTGCACCGGGTATGTTACCCGGCAATGCTTGGGGATTTCGTCGAAATTTCGATCACCGCAGTAGCGGTCGCGTTCCGGTGTTTTGAGAAATTGTCCCTTGAGAGTATCCCAGATGTACGAGAAAATTTTCTCGTACAAGTCCCCTAAGGTCACCGCCAGCCCACGTTGCTCCGTAGCCCCACGTAGAGCCTCCTCAAGCAGCTTTGTGTATGGCTGTTGGCCCATAGCCGCCAATTTGGGGTGTTCAAAAACAACGACCTCAGACCGATACCGAGCATCGTCCCCGTAGTACCAGTTCTGTTGCGAGCATCCAAGAACGGCCTCTAATTCCTCGTTGGTCTTGGCGTTACCGTCGGAAGGGAATTTGAGAACGTAGGAGTCATTACTGTCCGACCATTTCCAGCAAACGACGGTGCTTGTGGTCCCAATATCAACCGCAACCACCAGTTTCGAGGTCCCTCCATGCATGGTGCGCTAGCAATGACGCTGTCCGATGTCGTGCAGGATTCTGGCGACCGCGGTAAAACAAACAAACATCTTCGCAAAGACCGGAAACCCGAGCAATGACTTGCACATTATGTAATCAAGCTAATCTTGATAACGTGATTCCCAAGCGAGCGGGCATCCCAAGCGAGCGGGCACCCCATCAATAATTTCAATTTTTAAACACCATTTAAACAACCATAACAGAATATATTTAACTTAACTATGCTTTAAAGCATTTATTAAAAGAATGCCCTTTCTGATTACATCCAGAACAGGTAATTTGACGACGTACAGGGGGTAAAACAGGCAAGAGGGGCTCCTCTGGGAGTGATGGACCAGGTGGTGCATTAGATATATATATCTGATCACCACTACCACCACTCACTTTAGCGACCGTATCACTTGTCAGGCTACCCTGGTAGGATAGCCGCTTTGTGGATTTGGCCCTTTTTTTCATTTGTTTTGCATTCGCTGCCCGTAATCTCTTGATCTCATCACCCTGTAAAACGACCGTATGCAGCATCTTCACTGTCATTTTGTGATATTGCGCAAGTTCACGTTTTGTAGGGCTAGATAGCTTATTTGACCCCCCACTCAATTGCGAATCAATCCTAGCTTTGCGTTTTGCTAGTTGGTTGGAGTTCTGAGGGATACCAGTTGAGATATTGCTATCTGAGGTTGACCCCTGTGACAATGGACGATCCGGGAGCGTAGGTGATGCAAGCTGAATATTGAGATGAGACAACACCCGATCAGGGTCAAATGGCACAAGACCAGTAGCAGCGAAAGCGCTATGAATAATAGTCTTTTTAAATGCATCGCCACGGGCTTTAGGGAAGATATCAATGAAGTCATCTTTTTCAATAGAATTGATGCCTAATCGGGTATATCCTGCAACCCGACTCCCATAAGATCGCTTCAAAACAGCAAAACAACCAACATCAAGAGGCTGCAAAAGATGGGAAGTATGCGCAGGCATACAGATAGGTACGATGTTGTTTTGAGCGCAAATTTGATCAAATTGAGGTGTGAGATGACTGTTATGCCCATCAAGGACCAAAAGACGATATTTTCCTTTGGTTTGATTTGTTGTATGCGGAATGAAGTGTTTTTGGAGCCAATCAACACCTATTTCATCACTCGTCCATCCGTTTGGACTATGATTGATAGCCCAGTGTTTTGGAAGGTCATCAAACCATCGTAACATGAAGTTTTTTCCCTTGAAGATTATGTATGGTGGAAGCGCGTGTCCAGAGGCGCCAATTGATTCAACCACAGTCACCCATTCACGATTTCCAGGTTGTAAAACACCTCTCCGACCAGTATACACTGACTGAGTAATGATCTTAGTCGTCGCACTGATTCCCATCGCAAACCCTGACTCATCAAAGTTATAGATATCATCTGATAATATTCCATACTTGATGATAGTGTTTTGAAAGAGGTTAAACCACTCCGTGATGACCTTTGGGTCCTCCATCAGAGCACGTTTATAGTCATATTTGCGAGAGAATCGACTAGTAAGCTCGGAGTGCCGATTTAGATAGTTTGTTGGCCAATTTTTGCCCACTCTCTGAACCGGGGTCTCTCCGCGCTCTTTTAGCAATAAATTGGCCATATCTGCTAGCATACTGATCGTAAGAGCAGCACCTCGTTGATCCATGCTTATTAGCCAGCTCTTAATTGATTCTTCTTCAATTTTAGTGAGTTTATAGCCATTAGCCCGTGTATCAGACCGATTGGTTCTCCCATTGATCCGGGCTTGGAGAGTAGAGCGGGGCACCTCAAAAGAGCGTGCTGCTGCAGCAATCGTGGTAATTTGACCATTTTGAATAGATTTTATAGCCAGTAGGATCTTGCCCTCTTGCTCAAGCAATTTTTGAGCTTTTTGAGTTCGTTTTGGGGGCATGATGCGTGATTGAAAACAGTGGGTTGCTCGGGGGATGGAAATTTAAGGTGGGGTGCCCGCTCGCTTGGGATGCCCGCTCGCTTGGGAATCACGTTAACTTGTCAAGAAATGTGGTCGTTACAGTACTAGCTTACTCGAGTTTTAGCAGCACCCATTTTGCTTACTCATTTGCTAGATGGCTACTTCGCCAAGCCATACACCGCTTCATGAGCTTTGGTTAAATAGCGCAGCATCAGCTTGTCCTAGAATTTACACTCATTTTCTATGATAACAGGCCGATCAATGGTCTATTGTAGAACTAGCGTGTACCGTATCTCTTGGAATCGACAGTTGATAGAGAGCCAGTCACTTACCACATCTCAGATGGCCGCAGAAGCTGAATGCAGCCAGACTACGATTATAAATATTCGCAGAAACTTGCAATTTGGAAGTGTCCACGCACCTCCAACTCAAATATCGCGGAAACGGACTGCGACACCGCTAATGATCGAAGCGCTCTGCGACCACCTATCCGAAAAACCCGGCTTATACCTCGATGAGATGGCTTTTTTTCTCTTAGATGAGTTCCAGACCTTAATTACAGCCTCCAGCATCAGGAGAGCCCTGGTTGCCAAAGGCTTGTCTAGAAAGATCACTCAACAACAAGCCATGGAGAGGAATGCGGACCTGCGAGAATGTTATTTGCACAATCTTTCAGAATTTGAATCATATCACCTAGTTTATGTTGGTGAATCTGGATGCGATAAACGAATTGGGTTCAGGCGAACAGGATGGTCCCCACTTGGCGTGGCTCCAATGCAAGTAGCACAGTTCCATCGTGATCAGCGATATCAGATCTTGCCTGCATATGCCCAGGATGGAATCGTTCTGTCGCGTGTCTTCCGCGGTTCAACGGACTCCACTGTGTTCGAGGATTTCATAACCCAGCTTCTTCAGCACTGCGGGAAATGGCCTGAGCCTAAATCTGTTGTGGTCATGGATAATGTATCATTTCATCACTCAGAGCGGATTGCGCAGATGTGTGCGGACGCCGGGGTGAGATTGGTTTATCTCCCGCCTTACTCGCCGGACTTGAACCTAATTGAAGGGTTCTTTGCTGAGCTTAAAAGTTTTATTAAACGCAATTGGACATATTATGAGTTAAATCCCGAACAAGGTTTTGATGCCTTCCTCACATGGTGTATTGATGTGGTTGGTGCAAAGGAAGAAAGCGCCAGAGGCCATTTCCGGCATGCAGGCTTGAAGATCGAAGAAATTCTAGAAATGCCTTAGGCACAGTCTCGCTGTCAGTGCTGCATTCATGAATACGGATTGAGAACCGGAATTATAGTAACTCCGAATGAGCGGATTACTAAGGATGAGCATAGCATAAATAGCAAGAAATAGCAAGTAATAAATGACAGAGATTTCAATGCCCTCATTGGCTGAGCAAGTTACGGAAGACAGCAAGTTCCGACACTCGCTTGCGAGCGACCTCACGCAAAATGTCGACATAATGACCGCTTGTCGTTGGCAATTTGCTCACTTGACCAAGGGTCATCCAGAATATGTCGCGCTGACGCCCTTGCTGACCGCTCAAACTGAAATAACTTTCCAGTCATTAGCACCTGCCTCGCTATGTCGTCTCTGGTAAGGCCCGGTCTTTGCGGCCATGAAAGTGGACTTTTTTTTAGCCATTCGTGCAACTTGGGCCGGTATTTTCTATGGTTCTGCCGTCTCGTGCGATCATCGTATTTCTATCTCGCGCCACATTTCAGGTACAATAAATGAGCCGTCGTCATAATACCGTATGAATCGCGTATAATTGCTTGGTAGTATTACAAACTACTGTACTACCGTCGTGATATGAAGCCGTAGCTCGACAACGGAAAGACCAGATATTGATAGGGTATCATTTGATCATATCAATGATGAAGTCAATTGATTGAAGTTGATACAAGCACTAAATCTGGATTGTGACGTGCAGCTAAACCACTATAGATACCCCAGGCGCGCTTGGAATAATCATCGGTTTTGGACATTTCATATAACCATCGGCAAGCCTTTTTGATGTTGTGCACTATTGCCGCATTCTGAAATGCCCCGAGGTCGATTTGACCCACAAGGCCGACCAGGAGGATGGCAGAACATTGCATAATGTAGTGGACCATGGACCACCATGGGCAATCCCCATATAGCCAGCGGACATCTGCTTTATCGGGAAGAAGGTTGATGACACTTCCTGCTACCTGCATGCACATACTGGCCATAGAATGACAGTGTTTGCTGCATGAGAACGATGCCTTGATCGCACGTCGCAAACACGGCTCAAGGATGATGAGCTTGATCGAGTAGAATTGAAACGCCAAGCTAGTGCGTTGACGAACAAATGGGCAATTCGGCGATGGCTTTTCGAAATGGTAGATGGATGGTAGTTTGGCCAACCAATTATCAGCAGATGCATTGTTTCTCGCGATTGTACCTTCTAACTCATCCCATGAATAAGATGCCGTGCTAGGCGAGTGGATTTCGTCCAAGGCAGCTCTTCCAATGCAAGTCAAGCTTAAACGATACAGAAAGTATAGCGACGTGTTAGGCTTACCACTGTTTGTCACAAAGGCTATGGGTGGATCATCGTCTTCTCGTTCGCTAATAGCTGAGTGAAGCGAAGGTTCTGCATGTTGCTTATTCCCTTCCCCGTCTGGTTTGAACGCTCGTGAGATGAAAGATGCAAGTAGAGCCTTCCGAGTATCGTCGTCTGCAATGAACTGTGAAACACGGTCTTCTTGAAAGTCCTCCTCTCGGTGGGGTGCTGGGAGAAAGGCCGTGCAGTATTCCAGGCTCATGTTGGGTGGGCGTCCAGTCATCGAGCATAGTTGAATGTCAAGCAAATACAATGCCCACCAAAGACGATATCTTGTCTCCTTGGATATGTAAGAAATGCTTTCACTCTCACTACGAAGATGGATTCCCATGGCCACTGCTGATCTCATTGCGACGCCGCACATTCGCCACGCCCTGTTCATCATCAGTCCCGAATTTTCAAAGCGCAGAAGTTGAATACACATACCTATTGATATGGCCTATTGAAAGCATGTATAGTGAAATAAGGGACTCGACCTGCACCTGTTGTAGATTTGGGTGGTCGCGTTCAGCAGAATCCCTCGTGTAGAGCTGCCAAGCCCTTGTGAAGTATAACATGTGTGCGCCAGTGCCAGCTTCCGGTTCCTTTCTCATTAGAGAGCTATGACGTGTTGCGATAGCCAACACTAGATTGAAAACTGCCATCCATGCCCAGCCCGGTCGCTTTCCCGGATTCGCATAAAAAACGCGAAATTGTTTCAAAAAGTACAACTTCCCAACAAATGGAAACGACGCGTGCACAACATGAAAGTAACCATACACCAATTGGTTAGCAGCTTCTTCCGTGGGCCAATCCGGAAAGTCATCCAGATGGGCCAGAGGACTCTGTAAGCCGTCGAGGAAGTAGTTGGCAGACAAGAGCGGCATCTGTTTCGACTTTCTCAATGGATACTCAGGTTTCATGTGTTGGTCCATTTCACATTGGAGACTAGAGAGCCACGCTACCTCTGATGGCCTACCCAAGAGCCCTGCGGCCTGAGTATTTCTGTCACGGTTGAGGTCCTCAATGGTATGATCGGTCGGCTGTATAGGGTTTCTCTGCACTTGCTGGCTATCGGGGGTTGTGCTCGGGGATGTCAAAGGTGCGCCTGGAAACTAATTATCATTAGATACTTGTCAGAAAGTTTCATCTATCCCGTGTTAGCTTACTTCACTAATGACCTTCTCAATTTGTATTGCTGATTGACGGTCAAGACGAGGATGCAGACTACGTAAGAGGTCCTCATACACCCGAACCTGAGACATGAGAACCGCCGATTTTCTGAATATAGTGTCAGCCCATCATACGTAAATTATTTCTGAGACTGGGCTACTGAACCTGGCTTCTTGCTCTCGCTTTCCGTCCGTGTAGATGCAAGTGATGTCGCCTTCGTGGCATCGTTGACATGCGGGCCGATGGCCGCTACATTTGACCTTTTGCTCACGGCAAATGTCGCATGCTCGACTTACTCTCCTATTTGACGTCCAAATCTCGCGATTTGGTCCTCGTGGGATAGCAATTCTCTCAATCGGGGGCTGCGAAGCAAGGCTTTCCGTGGGTGGCTGGCTTGGGCTCTCGGACAACGCGCTGAACACGGTTGACTCGAGGGTGTTTGGACACCTGTCAAGCCATGATTGAACACTGGAAGCAAACGTTTTATTGCTTGTCGTGTCCAAGCCATTGTCGTGAGAGCCAAATGTACCAGTCTCTTCAGATTTCATCAGCGTTCCGTGTCCTTTGCCGAGATAGTTGGCGCCGAATTCCTGGCGAAAGTAGACGGCCGCGAGGCTAGTGGGTATTTGACGAATCAGACAAGAGAATCTATTATGTTTGATTGGCTGGGATGACAAACCGGGCCAATCAAAATCGGAGTGAGCCGGAAAGATTCGAGATACGCCCTACAGTGAGTCCGCGAAATGTTCAGATTTGGCTGTCTCACGTTTTAGACGATACGCTCTCTAAAATTATGTGGCAATGCCATCCTCGGCATTCCCCTTGATTGCCCAATCCGGTGGGTCAGCAGATATGTCAAATTGTCACGTTTATTGCTTTTAAGATTTGGAAAGGATAGTCTGTGCGCAGCAGTCTCGTATATAAAGAAATCCCTCGTAGCCATGTTATACAGTAAAAAGACGATTTAGCAAGTGGTCGGGGTAGAGAGAATCAATCGCTTATCTTTTCTGGGCTCGCGGGCTCGAATATAATTTCGAAAATTCAAATGTGCAACAATAAATAATATTTTGAAAATGGCGGTCAATAACACAATTTAGTATTGCCATATAGTCTATTAAACCCCCTGAAAGCCCAGATCATCCAACCCAAAACCTGCTGTAGCTAGATTATTTGATGATGATGATGATGATGATGAATTCATTTGCCCGATGTAGCTTGCTCTATGTAAATGCTGCTATGCGGGAGTGCTATCGAGCCTGCCGACAGCTAAAAATGGGTATCCAGCCCTGTACATGATAGAGAGAGGCTCATCTTTTGAGCATTTCTCTGACCATATCGAATGTAGAATAAACTAAGACAAAAAGAAAGCGGGCTGCAAGTGTTCAACCACAGCCACTTGGTCCGCATGACCACAGCCACTTGGCCCGCATGACCACAGCCACTTGGCCCGCATGAAAATGAACGTTCCTGGTCCTCACCGCTTTCGTTGGGACCCCTGGTCCACCTCTGACCCCAGCTCTCCCCTTTCTCCACCTCCTCTTCCGCTGTCAGCAGACGCTTGTGTGCACGTTCGATTCAAGGGAGTACAGTGGACCTGGCACCGCACTCCTAGCGGGCAATATTCATCTCCTTCCGTCACACTGTCCATAGGGATCATTGTTTCTCTGCTCCGAGAGCTATTGGATCCAGCCCCTGGAACTGACCCAGGAGATTGGTTCTGATCATGAACTCTGCCACAATTGTGCGCGCCTCGAGGCGCGTCAACAATTCTTCGTGACAAAGCGTGATGCCCTGCTCAGACAGGGCATTGCGCATCTCATCGCGCTCTTCTTGATGCAACGGGCACTCAAGTAGGACGTGTGTCACAGTCTGGTTGCCCAAGTCGCAATCGCATCGTGCGGTCTCGCGCCGATTGATGTGAGCCAGATACGCATTCAGTCCGATGCGCCCGGTCCGCAATTGCATCAGGATGGAGGCAGTTGCTTTGCGTAAACCCGACCAGTATTCCAGTGTTTTCTTGTTCGGTGTCTCGATCAGCCTTCTGGTCGGACGACCGGTCTTCTCTGATGCCCATGCTCTCTCCCACTCGATCCTCGCCTCTTGGCGGAATCGACGCTTTGTCGCTGCCGCGAGGCGAATGTATCGATTGAGAGGGTCTTGTGGATCGTCGGGTTTTTGAGCCGCGTCTTTTGCGTGCTGGTCTACGATCTCGTTGCCCAGCACTCCTTGGTGCGCTGGGATCCACCTGAGTTCGGTTGTGATTCCTTTCTCCGCTAGTCGACGGATGAGGTCCAGGCATCCTACCAGGTATACTTGACCTGAGGGTATGCGAGGTCGGCGGAGCGCTTTTAGCGCAGCCTGGCTGTCGACAAAGATGACCAGTCCATTCTTTGCTTGCGCGACCCAGGGCTCTGTACTGTTCACAACTGACTCCAGTGCCATCTCGATCGCGCGTAGCTCTGCGGCATACACGGTCGTTGTGCTATCGTCGCTCATCTGGCTGTGGGCGACATGGTCTTCGAGGTCGATCCCAAAAGACATTAAGTAGCTTCGACAGGTCTACTTGCATAGACCACTACCCCGGTTTTTCACCCGATAAATGAGGCTTCTGGTCTTTTGAGGTTCACCACACCTCTCACCCTGGGTGTCTCTCAGTTTGCTCCTTAAGCATACATCACGGGCAGGCCAACTAGGACGACACCGCTTCGACCGACCAAGGTCGATCTCAGGTCCCCAGTGCGAGTGGGGTAGTTGACTCCCGGCTTTTTGTACACCGACACGCGCATCCGTCCTCTCGGGCTATACAGACAGTCTCTTGACAGGCCCCGACCCTGCCGCAGTGGCTGCCATTGTACACCACGCCCCGCGAGAGCTTTCACTCTCGTTTCGCGTTACCTGAGGAGGTCTCCCTCCGCCAGGCCGACCGTGTCTTGCAGAAAGTCCTCCATACGCTCCATCCGGCAGTATATGTTGGTCGCTCTCCACTAACCAAGCTTGGTCCCCGATGTCTGGACAGGATCGACGGGTTGCCCGTGGCAAAGCCTTAACGAGTCCCGCCGACTGCCACCAGTCAAATACCAATATTTTTCAGATTGCCCGTGTGTCTCCCAAGAGGATGCCCGTGTCTCGATGGTGCCCGTGTCCCGAAGAGCAGTCGCCCTGAAGCTTGCCCGTGGCTGAGCCTTAACGAGGTCTCCAGCGAGCGATGTCTCCGAGCCTTAACGAGTTCGAGTCTTAACGAGGCCTCTGGGCCTTGAACGAGGTCTGTCCGATATCAGCTTGACTGCCTGTGTCACCGGTTCACTACCACCTCGCCACATCTCGCAGGATGCGATCTCAGACCGTATGCAAGCTCAGGGGTGTCCTGTCTTCTCCTTAGGCGACACCACTTCCACTGGTAATGCAAGACCAGTATCGGGCCCGAGTGCGAGTCGGGTAAGAAGAAGTCGGATGGTTTTCTTATGCCGTTATCCCCTGATTTTGGTGTGGTTGTGCGGTCGTGCCCCGCGCCAACCGCGCCGGGCCGGACCGCACAACCACGGCGAATTCACTTTGGTCTCCCAACGGGGATTAACACCGGACACCACGAGAAGGTATGAATTCATTGTCCCAACAACCTGGCGAGGGCTGCTGCCCAGTGCGAGCTCACTGGGGGCTAGCTAGATTATTTCATAAATAGGGATTGCTTCCTTTGCGTTCTCGACCCAGCGCCGAATGTCTTCTACAAAACGTCGAGCAATGCCCATCTTTATCCCCTTGCCGATGAAAAATCCCGGATCTTGATCCTTGTAGACCTGCTCAAGGTCAAGACCATCCTCGAGCATCACATCTCAAATTTGTCGAAATGCAGCCTTGAGGGGATCATCAGTGACATTTGATACCTGCCACTCACCATATTCTTTGACCGCTTCATCCCTGGGTCCAGGTATCTCGAGCGGGCTTAGAGACGTCAAGTCCGCAGCAGCCTGGGCACCCGAGATGTCTATCCCGGGGGCGGAAGACTGCGACAGCAGGACATTAATATTGATAGGAGGATACGGTACTCCATTTCCAATAAAATGGCCTCCTTTGCGGCTGCTGTTCTCTTGTCGTTGTTGCTCTTCCATATATAATTCTTCGCGTACCGCTTCTGGCACATCGTTATGGCCATCCAAAATCCCACCTTTTTCAACGTATGTAACCAAACGTCTCAGATGATACGTGTTAAGTTGGTAGTGTTTTTTCCCTACTGGATCTGCCCCACCCGAAGGGCATGTCGATAGAGCGCATCGCATCAGACTGTAGACGCTGCGCCAGGTCGACTTTTGTCCAGAAGAATCTTGCTCCGCATCAAGCTGGGCATCTCTTTCTTCGAGCATCCTCTTAGTAACAGAAGATTTCCCTTTTTTTCTCTACTTTCCGACCAGCGGTTGCAGAGGTGTGACGATCGTCTACGAAATTGAAACTGATCTTCAGCGTGAGTTCTTTACCCCGGGATTTATACTTGTTTATCCCTTCAGATTGCCAGTTGTAATGAAAACGTTTGATCAAATCACTTGCTTAACGCCTTCTTATCCTTGACACTGAAATATCATTTCAAACTAGGGAATCGGGCCCATAGAACTGAAACACGACAAGAACGCCCTCCATACGCATAACAAGGAGTTTATGAATAACTTTGAGGCGTCAAAATTGATGCGCTTCCGTCCACGCTCCACGCCATTGTCAAATTTGTGTGCTGCCGGGCCCCATTCGCCCCTTCAACCCACACGCACTGTAAAGGTCAGCACCGCATCCCAAATAGCACTAAGCTGTTGTTTTTGAATCTTTTTGTTAATCCAAATATTAATGGTGACAAGGAGCAAGAAGTATGCGAGATTTCTCGCGGCGGAGGCCGCAAACAAAGCCATATCCGCACAGCGATGTCGAACACACTGTTCATGCTAATGTCGACGAAGTCCGTCTCATTGAAAAAGGACGTCATCCCCGTCCAAGAACACCAAGTTGGTAAAAGTAGCTCGGGACAACATTGAATGCTATAAATAAACTAAGAAGCAACGGTTTCATCATCGTGGTACGAAGAATCAGGTTGATCTCGATCCATGCCGCCGGAAATGTTGTTTGTCCATATTGTTTGGATCTCCAATAGCGGAGTTCCCGTAATTTATCTGTTGTGTTTCACAAGTCAGCATGTGCACAAATGTACTATTTCAACCCATCCCGTCTTTTACCATTTGGGTTGTGTCAACGCTAACTGGACTTTAGTATGCGCAACAACCCGTTACGCGCAGCAGTACGCCGTGTTGTTCATCCCAGAACGAATAGTAATTTTCGATTGATAACCTGGACCTTGAACCCTCTTGCAAGTGGTGGACGGACAATGACCCTTTCAACCATGCAATATCCGAAACGATTACAACCGCGGGGCGAGCAGAACCTTCCAATACTGCTAGGGTTTCAGCGCAGTTGGACGCCGGCTCCCTTGTCTGTTAATGTTGATATGTGGTGCGAGATATATTCATTGGTTGGCCGTTGGCCCTCGCGAAGATATATTCTGTTAAGTTATACGATGTCAAAAGATAGAAGAAGATTGGAGCATGTAAACAGTCTATTCCAGAGAGGTGTTTAAGTCTCAGGTCTCTTTCTCATTGAGAAAGAGACCCTATTTAAATGGGAGGATTTTCCCTGAACTATACTCTTTTTGAGGAAGGATTCATAGAAAATATGACATCTATCAAGGTTGTTAGAAAGTTGTAGACAACAGAATGGCAATATACATACGTTGGTTTGAACGCTTCTCTTTTCACTCTTTGCTCATCGTCCGTTCCCTCAAGTACAATCAATTGAGGGAAGATGAGACAGACATTGCGTTCTTCATCCATGATGAGCGTGCGGCAATTGGAACAGGATACCTTGGTTGGCAGACCATATTCCTGGGATTGATGCGTAGCAGAATAGAAAACCAATCCACCAGAGTCACTGGTAAACAGCATATCATGTTTATGGAAGATAGAAGCCCATTGGAAGGGTGCACCATGGGTGATCTGACATCCACGGCAATGACAAAATTTGGCGTTCAGAGGCTTATCTTGTTTGAGAAGGTAAATGTTCTTTCCACAGAGGCATTCGGCACGCCAAATGGCAGGTCCAAATTCCTCCTCGCTCTGATTGTGGTATAGAGAATGGCGTTTCCATTGTTCGTCTTTGAGGATGTTTTTTGAGGGTCTGTTGGTAAATGCTGGACAGTGAAGAGGGTCCTCTGTCGTTTCAATGCCCATGTCCGCCATTATGGATGTGTATATGAGAGTGGATATGGAGAAGAAAACAGAAATGAGAGCTTTTTGTAGGGAGAAACAAGGACAGTAATGACGTCAGGTCAATGACATCGAAGTAGATTGTCCGCAAGAGAGATTGACATCCCCTGCCTTAATAGTGGCAAATTGGGCCTTGAATTTTCTCAATTATTCTTCGAAGAATTGTCTCGAACCGATCATCTCTTCTTCAAAATGTATTAAATGAAGAAATGAAGCTGGTGATGTCATGTTCAGGTTTTGATGTGGAGAGTATTTCCGTGTAGATGAACCTATCAAAAACACAGTCACAGTAACGTTTAACGTTAACAGTCGACAGTTGACAGCGGCCGAACAAGACGTGACAGGTCTATTCTATGTAGACCTCGAAATGGTGCGGTTCTACGCGGTTCTGTTGCGGTTCGAACCCCATAGAGCCGCGATTGCATAATTTTGCCAAGGTTTTCCTTTTTCGGATGGATAGATTGATGACTCGCCTTAATTTCTTCGCTGCTATCAAACACTGTTTTGGGCGATGCATGGCTGAATGTTGCAATGGAGCAACAATACTCACGAAATTTGATGTAATTTACCATCATATAGAAAATCCAGCGCTGAAAACTGTAGGTTTTCCTAAATAGAATAAGTTCCAGGCTCTTGGTGGTTGATTCTGGTCGGAGTGATCGTACTGTGTGTTGGTGACTACTGTTGTGATATGAGAATGGTGCAGATCAGGAACCAAGCCACCGTCGGAATTAATTCCGAAGTGTCTATACAGACGACCAAGTTGATTTCCAATCAACTTGGCTAATTGTTGTATATATAGGCTCATGTATCCCCCTGAAATAACAAGTCAATTCATACCTCCGAACAACAACAGATCGGATGAAAGGCATTCCTAATTTGTATGAAGCAAGGGCTACAGGCCATGAATTCACACAGCTAGAAGAGGAATCAATTCAGGACTGGTTAATTTTTATGGATCAGAGAGGCGCTGCGCTTACGATCGCTATTTCAATAGATATGGCCAATTTACTACTCCAACACCGCGGAGATCATACCTCCCAGACCGTTGGCAAAAATTGGCCAACACAATACATCAAACGACATCCTGAGCTCACTAATCGATTCTCTCGCAAATATGACTATAAAGACGCTTTAATGGAAGACCCAAATACCATTATTGAGTGGTTTAAGCTTGTCGAAAAAACGATTTCTCAATATGGTATCACTTCAGATGATATCTACAACTTTGACGAATCGGGGTTTGCGATGGGAGTTAGTGCAACAACGAAGGTTATTACACAGTCATTTAACACTGGTCGGAGGGGCGTTCTACAACCTGGCAATCGTGAATGGGTAACTGTTGTCGAATCAATTTGCGCCTCTGGGCGAGCGCTCCCACCATACGTTATCTTCAAGGGGAAACACTTTATGGTACGATGGTTTGACGGCCTACCAAAGCATTGGGCTCTTAACGTTAGTCCAAACGGCTGGACAAGCAATGAAATTGGCGTTGATTGGCTCCAAAAACACTTTATTCCACATACAACAAGTCAGACGAAAGGCAAACATCGTCTTTTTGTCCTCGATGGCCACGATAGTCATCTTACAGCAAAATTTGCCAGGAAAACAATATTATTCCAATCTGCATGCCTCCGCATGCCTCTCATCTTTTACAGCCTCTAGATGTCGGTTGTTTTGCTGTGTTAAAGCGCTCTTACGGAAGGCGGGTTGCGGAATATACCCGATTAGGCATCGATTCTATCGAAAAAGATGACTTTCTTGATATCTTTCCAGCGGCTCGTCAGGACTCATTGAAAGAGTCTATCATTCATAGTGCCTTCGCAGCTACTGATTTGGTGCCATTAGACCCCGATCGGGTGTTATCAAAGCTCAATATTCGCCTTCAATCTCCGCCTCTACCGGATCGACCAGTTTCACAAGGTTCAACATCAGGTAGCAATATCTCTACCGGAATCCCTCGGACGACTAAGCAACTAGAAAAAAGCAAATCTAGGCTCGATTCTGGTCTAAGTTCAGCTACTGATAAGATCTCTTCGCCTACAAAGCGTGATCTTCAACAGTTTTATAATATGTCTGTTAAGCTAGTTCACGAGCATGTCTTGATGCGGAATGAAATCAAGCGTTTACGGGAGGGCAATAGAAAGCAGACGAAAAAGAGGGAGAAATCAAAGGAGCGGATATCTAACATAGGTTGTTTAACAGAGATTTTGGACCTTGTTACCAAAGCTGGTGATGAGGGAGGTGTTAGTACAAGATATAAATCTGAACCTGCACCTACTCCAGAACCCAAGGTTGAACCTACACTTCCTATTTTGCGCCCTGTACGTCGTCAAATTACCTGTTCTGGTTATAACCAGAAAGGGCATTCTTTTAATAAATGCCCTAAAGCATAGATTAATGATATTTATAGTGTTTTGGTTGTTTAAATGGCGTTAAAAAAATGTAAAAAATTTGAAGTTTCGATGGGGTGACGGACCGGCAGGGATGACGGACCGGCCGGGAACCACCTTAGGGAGGCTGATTAGTCACGATTACCAACCAACCTTTGCAGCCAAATCCAAGCAATCAATGATGTTTCAGACGGCTGGTGGACCCACCCATATGGCGTCAAGAGCTTTTCTGCCGCAAAATGTCAGACGTAAAGAGGACGTCAGACGGTTTCCTGTAATTCGCTAACTTGAAATCCATAATTGAAGAACTACTGCCTGTGCGAGGCAAAGATTTCTACTGTACATATTGCGCGAACCAAATTTGTATCCCCCCGATAACTCGGTGGCCATCTAATCTGAAGCCATTCGCATAACTTGTGACTTGTGACTGAAGCCGCTATTTCAGATTGTTCATCGCCATTGCACCTTTTTGTAGGTGTCCGATCCTATGACCGATAAGGTGACCCTTGTAATGGTAGGGGATGAAGATGTTGGAAAATCGGCACTAGCTACTCGGGTAAGTCATGTTTCTCTTCCTCCTGTCACCATCCGCGGCACTAACATCATGCATAGTTTTGCTTGAATCAATTTGCTGAAGGGCTAGAGCCAACGCTAGACGATTCGTATCGCACACGAGTAATGGTTGATAGCCGCCCATGCATCCTCGAAATAATGGACACCGCAGGCCGTGGAAAGCATGCAGCGCTCCTCGAGGAGCATATCCGCGACGGGGAAGCTTTCATCATTGCGTACAGCGTAACCTCTTGGTCGTCATTTTCTCACGTACGAGCGTACTATAACCAAATCAGAAAAGTGAAACACGATATGAGCATCGAAAACACTCTTCAGCAGTCACCCTCCCACCGTCCTTGTCGTTCGCCTATTGTTCTGATCGGTACAAAGGGCGATTTGCAAGCCCAGCGTGAAGTCACTGTGAAGGAAGGTCGGATTCTAGCAAAGTCGCTAGATTGCAGGTATTACGAAACGTCTGCCAAGTATAACGCTGAGGTAGAGGCGACATTTAATGATGTTATCAGATGCTTTCGGGAGCTGAATCTTCCTGGTTCTTTAACCCCAGCGTGCGAGGGATCAAAAGAACCAAAAGAAGTCAGAGGGAGGTTTTGGGGTACAGAGCGACCAAAGTTATACAGCTCCCGTAGGTGCATCGTAATGTAAGCAATACAAAGTGTGATCTATATGTTGGAAGTACAGTGACTGGACATAAGTTCTTGCACCCCTAGCCCCATACCCCCTTGATTATATAATATACTGCCGGTGAAAAACCTCACATGAATTCATACTATGAAATCTAGTACGGTGTATACCACCCCTGGCTCTCAATAATAGCTTCCACCCGGTGCGGCATCGTCTCAGAGAGATGCTCTAGGTGCCGTATCTCTAATTCATCCCATGCCTGCTGCGCAGTAGCTACTAGAATCTCCTTTGTAGTGTCATTATTCCGCATATGTAGAAGATCAGGCCGAAGCTCATAGATTTTAGCTTTTAGCAACGCCCAGAGGTTCTCAATTGGATTCAAACCAGGCGAATAAGGAGGCCATTCCATAGCCTCAATCTGCATCTCAGCTAATGCATTCCGTACGACATACGCGGTATGCGTCGGAGCATTATCATACTGGAAAATGCTATCTTGATTCATGAGTAAGATAGGTAGGATCCGGCGGTATAAATCCTCAATGACTAGGCCCGTAACACCAGTACGCTCAGCCTCAGGGTCCCCGAAGAGCGGGATAAGCCCCGTGCGCCGGGTAGCGCCAGAAAATGCAGCCCAAAACATCTGCTTCACTTGCTTCCCTCGTGAAGGTAATCCTTGACATTGTCCTTCTTTTGGTTGGTCTTTCGGGCGGATGAAAGTCCATTCTCGGCGGACACCAATCCCACGCTCAACAGTACACTCATCAGACCAAAAAACACGGGCCCAATCCTCAAGTGTAAAGTGTCGATAGCGGAAGGCCCAACGAAGATGTTTTAGCGCATGTTCCTCTTTAAGAAAGGGCCGCCAGCTACACCGCCACTTGCGTAAGTTCTCAGTGTTCAAAAGGCGTTGTATAGAGCGGTATTTGACCTTATGATCAACCTCAGCAAGGAGGTCTTCGGCCGTAATCTTCGGGTCTCCATGGATAGCGTTTAAGACACGTCCTTTATCGGCTTCAGTAAGCTTTTTTGGCCTACCAGATCGCGGCTTTGACACGCCATCTCGTCGCTCGCTCTCTTTTTTCACAGTATATCGGATTGTAGAGAGCGGAATATAGGGATAGCGGGTATGAATGCGCTTATACCCCCATCCAATAGCATGGAGCTCGCATATACGCTCACGTATAGCAGGAGTAAGATCCTTAGAGCGAGTTACCATAGTGAGAGAGGGTAGCAGAAAGGGTATAGCATATAAAAAGTAGTAATTTCAAAGAGACAAATCCTGGGTTTTTGACAAAACTGCGCGTATGTTAGCGTGGTTCTATACTACGCGTTTTAGGTAGGCGGTATAAATCTATAGTGGCGGTGAGCTAGGTGGGGCCATAGGGGGATGCAAGAACTTATGTCCACTGACTGTATAAGGGGCGCTTATAAATTTGTGCATATATGGCAATTTTTCGAGTATACGTGTCTCATTACCCGGTGGCCATCTCATGTTCTGCTATCATTCCTTCATTCCGGCAAGTTTGCTTGGAACCCGCAAAGACATCGCGACGATCGAAGCTGGCTAAAATTTCAAGTCTTACGGCTCGGTAGTGCTTTCGGACTTGAGATTGATCAGCTTGGCTCTATGCATAGCCAGCCGTATAATGAATGTCATTTATGACCAATTGAGCTTGATCCCTCTCCAGTCTACCTTATCAAACAACAAACGAACGGAAAAGATAGTGGTTCTGCTCAGTGTCTTTGAAGACCGGCCCATTTACGACTGGTACGGGGTGACGCTCAGCACCCTGGTGTCGATACCCGCGATGAAGGCAGCCTTGATCTATGCAACTTCCGAGTGCATCAGCCAGTGGAAATCGATCCTGTTCTCCCGCGACAAACGCCCGCTGATCGACTTTGAGCGGATGGATTCAGCGAGTCGTGGTTCGCTTGGGGGGTTTAACGTTCTCTGGAAGACACGAAGGTCGTGAGTAGCGGCCCGATCTGTTCCTGTTCGCTTTACAAGACGCTAATCGATAGTGATATAAAGAATATCCGTCCAACTCGGCGCCTTTCTGACCTTGCTCGCCATTGCCTTGGACCCATTCTCGCAACAGCTGGTGCTACTGCGGCAGGGAACGGAATTCGTTAAAGCGCGCGAACACAGCAGTACACCAAGGGCGACGTAGTGTACCCAGAAAGTCCAAACCCAGCTTCAACGGAGACATTAAACGTAGGATAGCGGTCGTATCCCCCATCAAAATTATGTTCAATGTCATTTGGGTGTCTCCATCGGTTGACATCGGGGAAAGCTCCCCGGCAAGTTACATCCACAATTGCCTAATCGGGCGGTACAGCCAACTACTGCATATACAAGCAAGTGCATAATGATGGCCCTCAACCTTTAGCGCAACCAGTAAATTAAAGTGCCTATTAGTCTACTCGAGCCAGAAATATAGGAATTAACTGGTGTCGACTCGTGGGGCGGTTGGCCTTACTCCCTCTTGTGGTAAAGTTATTTGGTCTTGGTTTTTTGTACATTTACAATACACCGTTCTGGGCCCCTTTTATTTGACATTTTGTCGGATTGACAGATACCGGTATGTGCTAGTATTGAGGTGTCCCCTTGAGATGCATTGATTGTTCTATCTGGATCTTACTGTTGAAGCGTTATCAGATCTAGGCCTCCGCAATGGGCCGGGTTGGGCCTAAACTTCAAGCCCACGCCCCAACCCGCAGTTGGCTGTGGGCTAGAAGTCCAGGGACCAACGAGCTGAGCAATGATGAGCTTGACACTCTTACAGAAGTCTCCGGCACCGCCAAGTTAATACTGGATCTTCGGAACGAGTTTGGGCGTCGAAATTACGGGTACTACAATGTCAAAAAAATACTGGGAATTGTCATATTATCACCCGACCCGAGGAAAACAAGACGTACTCCTGCAGGGACTGACGACACTAAATCTCCTTTTCCTAACAAAATTGTTTTTGTCGAATGGCAAGATATATTACCAGATGATCTTCACTTGCTAATCGATGGTCAAAGCAAAAGCTGGGAAATGAGAAGCAAGCTCCTAAGTGCGACGCCAAAAAAAAAAATAGATGAACTGAATGACTGGATTATTGATACCTACACGTCGCAAAACTTACGCAAGGCTGCACAATAAACCCCCCACGCCCGTTCCTCGAATTTTCAGAATGAAGAAGAATCCAATTTCTTTGCCTCAACCTGGGCGAAGAGATCCGAATAATCCAAAAGTGGGCCCTTCAGTGGAGCAGGCAAAACCACCGTAACCAGAAAAAGGTGGAGCCCAGACGGATGCAGGGCAGTTAAAGAGCAAGAAGAGAGGAAGAAGGGATAGCGATGCTACTGAAAGCCCAGCTGAGACATCTAAAAAGTCTAAAAAGCACCAGGAAGCTACAAGTCAAACTATTTCAGAGAGTAAGGATGGAACGTTGGAGGATATAGAGAACGCAAACAAAGAGGAGTATGGAAAAGCAGCAAGCAAGAAGCGAGCAAGAACAAATAGTGACCTTGCTCGTGACCTTGACCGTGCTAAAAAAAAGTAGGACGGACCGTGAAGCTGTCGGCCAAAATGGTTCAGGTTGAGCAGCTTAAAAGCAAAGCATGCTGAGAGGACCCAAAGCAGGAAGGTAGGAGAAATATTTGGGACAAACTGAAAGGTGGTTGGTTATATCTGAAACCTCTACTTTGCGGCCGTTGGTGGTTGTTCTGACCAGAGCAGCCATTACTCGGAGTGTTTCCGTTTAATCCTCATATCCTTAGAAATTGATTGAACAATTCCGGCGTTCGCCTCACATCGAGCCTAACATTTCTTTGCGGCTTGATAATCACACCGTTTGCCAGGTCAAGATCTTATATACATGAGGGATCGCGATGGCAAATTGATGGTGTTGAATTGAGCTATGATTCGGTGGTGTTAATTCAGAACCGCCGATCTTTTCTTATTTCACAACCCCACCATGTCTGTTCATGTAGATACGTACAAAACGTAAGAGAACTGCACATGTCTTGCCTATCAGTGACAGGCTTGACTAGACCGCGGCATGAGGTTTGCGAGGACTGGATTCCAAAAACCTCAACCGCACCTCGCCGAGGTGTGGTTAACCTCATAAAAACCTCACGTAACCTCAATCTTGTATAATTTTGCGACCTTTCCTATTTCGGTTGTATAATCTTGCGTAGTCATCTTTTTTAATTACTGTTTTTTACAGCTGTTCTGGTTTGTCTATCGAATATTGCTGTAGTATCACCTTAATATGTCGGAATCTTTCGAAATCACCTTGTATCTGATTTCAGAAAGCTTCGTATTGAGTTAATTACGGATGAATTTCTAATATCCGAACGTTATGGTTACCAGATCAGAATTTGTCTGTAAATGTGTAGATATATATCTTAACACACCCGAGGGAGTATGGTCGTACGTCTAATTATAAAGACTTACATTATTACATTACACCTCACTTTCTGACTTAACTCAGAAATAGAGGCTAGAGATACTCAGATACACACTTTGATCTTTTGACTTACCTCAGAATACTAGCCATTATCGACTTTTACGGGCTAATAACGTCGACGCCTGTCTGAGCATGTAAAGTCACGTGCTTTGGGTTTTTCAGCTGCAAAACCATCTCCCATAAATGATTTACACGAGGTCTGGTTAGTACGGGTCAGGTTTTGGGATTTAGGCATTACGGGTTTTGGCGCAGTCTATAAGAACCTTTAGTACTACTTTTTGACGTATCTTAGAATTTGAGGCCTTCATTTCGATAAGCGAGGTTTTCCTCGCGGGGTTTGAGGTTTTTTTCCGAGGTTTACGAGGGTTTCGAGGTTAACCTCTCGATAACGGCCAATCATAGTGTACTACAATGTCTAGTATGTGATATATCAACTTTCCCCCTACAGCTACAGGGTCAAACGGACCTCCCAACTCTAAAAAATAGGACGTGGTCAATTGCCCTTCATATTGTAAGTGGTCTATTTTCCTGATTTCAACTTTCTCTCTACCCCTTACTCTTACGCTATGTCCCAGCTATCAAACCCTTTCTCCGCCTCTCTTTTTGAGGGAGAAGGTGGTTTTTCGGACAATCCTTCCTATTTTGTTCCAGACGATACACCATTTTCATCTCCAATTCCTCCTCAAAGCCAGCAAACTCTCGACACTACCCCAGGCCCTAGTTTTCTCCACGGCTCAGCCCCCCAACCTATTATTCCAAATAACCTCACGCGTGTCCACCCTTCTAAGACTGAAACCTGCCTTGTTTATGAGGAGATGTCAGCACACGCCTTTGTCGCATGGTGGTTACAAACCGACTATGGTAGGAAGAAGCGAATTAATTGGGACACAAAGCTGCGATCTTCTTGCTGGGAAGGCTTTATGCAAGTCGCCGATATTCGGACTGGCAAGCCAGCTGTAATGTGTACTCGGTGTAAGGCAGTTCTTCGACACCCAGCTACAAGTCGGTCGGGAACCTCTTCGATGAATCATCATCTTAAGAGCGTTCAATGCCAACGCGCTCGGCCGACTCGAACTGTGAAGGAAATGATAGAAAAATCGGTATGTTTAGTAGCTAATACAATTATAAACTTCTCCTACTAACTTGAGGCTTTATTTCTAGGCTCTGAATTCCCCCGTTGCTAGCTTTGAACCGGAAGTCTGGGAGCAGAAGCTTTTAACACTTCTTGCTGTGTCACGCCTCCCTTTCCGGTTTATTGACCACCCCGAGTTCCATAACGTTATACATTACGCCCGTCTTTCAAAACAACCGCTATCTATCCCGTCTGCTAAAACGATTCGATCTCGACTTAGCGATTTTGTGGTAAGCCAGCAAGACAATATCATAAGGAAACTACCCCCTAGTGCAAAGCTATCATTAGCGCTTGACTGCTGGACGTCTCCCTTCTCGCAGGCTTTTATGGCAGTGACTGGTTACTTTGTGGACGTTGACTGGGAGTACCAAGAAGTGCTACTTGGGTTTGAGCCACTTTCTGGGAAGCATTCGGGAGTGAACCTAGCTGAAGTGCTTCTAAAGCTTCTACAAAAGCATCAGATTGAAGATCGAGTGTTTACAATCACTACCGATAATGCATCCAACAATAGCACTCTGATAACAAGCATTCAGGACTCACTCCAGTTACTCGAGTCTTCCTCTGATTCAACCATTATTCGGATCCCTTGTATGGCTCATGGTATTCAATTATGTCTTGGGGAGCTACTTGGCAAGATGAAAGCAGTCCCAAAGAATAAAAGCCGGGAGACAGAATGGTGTGAGGAGGAGCGGATTCAGCAGTTCCGTGGGAGACAGCAAAGAAATGATATCGCGGATACCCTTCGTAAGGTTGGTTCTCTATCTCTATATAACTTATTGAATTACTAAATATTATGAGGTTCGAAACTTCGCAGTTTGGATAAACGCTAGTCCCCAGCGACTAGAGTCATTCTTAAACCTACAGAGCGAAGAGCCAAAGCTTGTTCCTATTCAAGATGTCAGGACACGTTGGAATTCAACATTCCTAATGCTTCGACGTGCGAAAAGGCTACAGTCAATTTATACACGCTTCTGTTCTCAGTTCTGCTCTCATACCGACCATGTCCAATTCAATCTTAACAATGAGGAATGGCGGCAGATCGACTACCTCCTTTCGGTGACAGAGCCCTTCTTTCGGTATACAAGCTTACTTTGTAAGACTAAGGACGTGAGTATACACCTCGTCTTTAGTATCTACAATAGGCTGTTCAATCATCTTATCAAAATGGGCTCCCAGCTTAAAAATAAGCGGGTGAAATGGAAACGTGTTATGTATGAAGCTCTCGAAGCCGCGCAGATAAAGCTTTCACGGTATTATGCTAATACTGACAATGTCCCCGATGATCTATTTGCAATTGGCACGATTCTTGCGCCGACACAGAAGCTTCAGTTCTTTAGCACGCCAAGCTGGAAGAACGACGAGATAGACTGGCGTTCGCAGTATCGTCGAAGCTTCGAAAAACTATTTCAACGATATAAAGCTCGAACTGATCTCAATACTAGCGACGAAGGTCGGCCGTCTACAACTGGGATATCAGAGCTTGAGCTAGAACTTCAGGCTCCAGTAGGAGACTCGCAATTCTCTCCGGTTACTATTGAGTCTGATGAGCTTACAAAATATCTCGAAGGAGGTAGGTAAATATAGTTTTATATTGAGTAATCAGCTAATTGGATAGGGCTTGTGCGTTCGTCTCCTCGAGTCTTCTGGAAAGAGCATCAGAACGAGTTTCCAATACTTGCAAATATCGCACGAGATATACTCTCGATACCTGCGACTGGAGCAGGTGTTGAGCGGCTGTTTAACTCTGCGAGAGATATATGTCATTATCGTCGTGGCTCTTTAAAGTCGAGAACCATTCAGGAGCTTATGATGTATATGTGTACATCAAGGCTCGATCTTCAAGAAGACTACCGCCTTTTAATGGATGAGTATCTCACGAAAGAGGAGAGGCAGGCAGCGTTAGATGAGAGGAATACGGAGGTAGTGAGGTTCGACCCAATCAGTGACGATGAGGAGGTTGAGGATGAAGATATCAGCACTATAACCCAGCAGACTGAGCCGGAGACACAAGAACAAAGCGCAGTAGCAAAAGGGAAAAGACGAAGGAGCGTTGCTTCTGAGGCTGATGATATAGAGATCTATGACCCTGAGAATGCTGATGACGATGATAACGGAAGTCATCCATTACCCGCAATACAACCTAGGGCATATAGTCAGAGGATTAGGCGGCCATCAAAAATGCTTAAGGGTTTTCAAGTTAGGTTAGAATAGGACATGCTGTGTAGAGTAGTGTTTCAATGGCATTTTTGATAACCCAAACCTTCCACTATGATTGAAATTCTTAATGTATACACTGTATGGAAAATACCTAATATTACAGCAAAATTCTTCATAAATTATGCAGTATGGAAATATTCGTGTTTGTACTGTTTGACAAACCTCTATAACCTAGGGAAGGCAAAATGTAATTTCATTATTTCGAAATTTCTGTAATTTGGCCTCTTGAAATGAAATTTGAAATGGGCCTTGAAATCTTGAAATCGAGCTATTCCGTAAACGGTAGGGTTTATTTTATTTGCTACCAATCAGAACCCTAAATGCGGAGGGCGTGAAATCGACATCAGCTTTTATTTACACCCCGCCGTTGAGCTGGCTGCTCGCAATGCTCTGCAACTCCTTGAGGCCATTCAGATAAACGCTTCTTCCCTTTAGTGTTGCCAACCTCAACTGTTCTATCGGTACTGGTTCTGATCGAGCTCGGGCGTATGGGATGAGCTGAATTTGGCGTAGATATCGTTGGAGGACTCGGGAGAGGCTCCGAATTTGGCTTAAGCAAAGAATTAAGCCTCGAATTCAACGCAGAAACCAGGGCAGGATTCGCAGACCCTGAAGCTGAATTCAATGCAGAATTCAACGCGGAAACTAGCGCAGAAGTCGGTGCAGAATTCGGTGCAGAAGTTGGTTCTGGATCTTGCTCCAAATTTGATTCAGGTTCTGGCTCGGGATTCAAGCCGGGATTTATGTCTAAAGTTGGCACGAGATTCGACCCTACACCAGGCGTAGGATTTGGCGTAGGACTAGATGCGGGATTCGATGAAGTATCCGAAGTCACAGAACCCTCTGATAGATGGTCCTGCACCTGCTTACGTTGCAAAACCCGCTCTATTTCGTCGTCTTCTTCCTCAAGAAGGAACTCTTGGGTGATTTTAGGAGGCTGTTCTGTCCGGAATTGTCGTTTATTGATCTGGATAAAGAGCAACTTCTCAACGCGGTGAGGCTCGAGCCGATTCCGGACTTTTGTGTGCTGAAGGTTCATCTGTGAAAAGGCTCTCTCCGCTGCTGCGGAATTCGCCACAGTATTGCAAAGACGACGGGCAAAAGGAGCAAGAATAGGAGCAAAGTCCGCCTATAAATGGATCTTAATGATAAGTATTTTTTTTTCTCTATAGTTGAAAGCTTCGACTTACAGCTTCAAGCCAAAAGAGAGATGGACAGTTAGCCTTCCAGCAAGAAGCATTATAAAATGCACCTGTCTTCTGCCGAAACGACAGAAATTCGTGCCAAGCAGACGAGCTTTTATCTTCGTTTTGAAGAGGCCGTAGAACACCTTCAATGTGATATCGAGAGCTCTCGTCAACTTTTCCAGGGACTCTAGCAGGGTCAAGATGATAAGCTACCCAGTGAACAGGCTCTAGCTGACGCGTTATACGACTTTGCCAGCCTATGCCATCCAGATATGATAAAAAGTCGTCCTTCAGGGATGCTTGGGAAGCCAGCGTTCGCAGACTTTCATGGAGATATAACCACCGTTGCGTTACCTCCATGATTGACGAGTTCCGAGCTTCGGATTCCTTCTGAGCTATATGCAGAGGCTTAAGTATCTTGATCAACTCCTTTAGCTGCCACCAGAAGGAATGAGAGTTAGCAGTCCGAACGATCTCCCTCCCCCTTGTAGTCGAAGCAGCAGGAGTTGCGAGAGTCCACTCGCAGATGGCTTCTTGGCAATCATGAAGTGATGACAGCATATTATATTGCGTTCCCCATCGTGTAATGACCGACGCAATAAGCGCCTTTCTATGGCCCCACTTCTGAATCTGCTTTGCTTGCATCCTTGCGTACTCAAGTGGTGAGTGGTGGAAGAAGACAACAATTTCAAGGGCAGACCTAAACACCTCTTTCGCCCGTGGAACCTTTGAGGACTTAGGATCAACGATATCCTTCATAATTAGCTGTAGGCCGTGAGAGTCACAGGGAATCATAAAGCAGTGTCTGAGTTCTGGGGTTGCCTCCAGTTTCTCCCAGACTGATTTCATGACATGACATGTGTCTGTCGAAATAGAATTGATCCTCTTCCAGTCAACGACTTTGTCTAGCTGCAGTAGGATGCCTTGGAGCCTGTTTAAGATCCAACTACTAATAGCAGGGGCATCAAGAGTCTTGTCTTCCATGTCATTAAGATGAATAAACCACGACTTCGTCGGCGTTGTTATAGTCATCACAATCACCCGCTGAGATCGGATGTTAGTGGTCTCATCCACCGTCACATTCAGGAACTGGGTTCTTCGCAGCTCCTTAAGCACCTCTTGCTGTAGTCCATGGTATGCTTCATCCAGCAGATCATCGGCGATTCGGTGTCGAGAAGGGATTTGATACGTTGGACTCAACGCATAGATGAGGTCACGCATCTCTTGCTGATCAAAGAGATTGAATGGCCTGGCTCCAGTAAAGCAGACCTGGGCTATTAGCTGATCAATACCCCGGGATGGCTGAGAAATAGAAAAACTTAGCAGTTTCTGTTTCTTCCCCGTGGCGGTCTCAGGATCCATCAGAGCCTGTGCTTTGATGCATTTATTAACGTGCTCACTCTGACGAGTCGTGTTTTTGGCGCGAATTTTAAAGCACCCGAGGCATTTTGCTTGGGGCACCTAGCCATAGTTAGGGGAGTACAGGTTGGATTTAACGAGTCAGTCCTTACCTTTTTATTGCCTTGTATGATTTCAAAGCACCTTTGAAGTTCTAGCTCGGTGTAAGAGACCTTGTCAGAAGAGTTGTCGGCCATTTCCGAGGACATGTAACTACGAAGGGGTGAGAGCATCCCGAACATATTATGGATATATATTTGTGCAGCTGTTGCTAGGAGTTACAGCAAATATTCTAGACAGAGATGAGACGGCAGAACCTTTTATCGCGGGCTCCTATTGGTCAAAAGCTTTCACCGCTAATGATGACTCATCAAGCTGCAGCCCCTTGAAATGTAATTGAAAGGAGGAAAAAAATTGAAATTTCAAGATTTCGTAATGAGTTGGCCAATTTCGTTATTACACCATCACTACTATAACCTCGAGGTTAACCTCGCGAGGTTTGGGGGTAGGGCCGAACCTCGGCGAGGTTTGGGGGTCCAAAACCTCAAACCTCAGATCGAGGTTTGAGGTGAGGTTAACCGTGGACTCCCGAGGTTCGTGCCGCGGTCTAGTCTGAGTTACTCAAATTATAAGAATTCTATATAGACGCGACCGACAAACAAAGGATCCCGCGGCGAGTTGATACATCGCGACTAGATGATTGTACTAAGCCGCTAATTGGATAACAGTGGCTTTCTATGTGGGTCAACCCATTGGAAACCGCAATAAACTATCAATAAACCGCAGGAAACCATCAATAAACCGCAATAAACTATTGATAAACCGCAACAAGCCGCTAGACCTTATAAAAAGCCTTAGATTCTGAGGTACGTCAGAAAGTGAGGCTTATATTAGAAATATATGATCTTGTAGAGAATTGTTAGGACCACTATATAGATATGGCCACTAGCTGACTAGGTTAGTCGAGAGGAGATAGTTTTTCCGCCGGAAAAAAAAAACACGTAAGGTCACGTGCTTAGAGAATTGTATTTGGAGATCCCCTCGCTAGACCTAAATAGGCCAGCGTTTAGTCTACCTCAATATAACATATACTATAATCACACGTATTAGACTAGGCTTCTACCTCGCTTATATATTCTTACCTAGAAGACTACTGCGTGGGCTCACAAGAATATATAGTGAGTGTAGAGAGATGTAAGTTTAACTGGTACGTTAGATATGTATTTTCGCAATAAAACATTAAGGAATATCCAATACCTAAACTTTCAACCATGCATCGTTTATTATACCTAGATATAAAATATTAACTTATTAACTCTACCAATTGATTTATATACAAGTGAATTACCATCTATTTCAGGGCGTAAGTGTAAGAGAAAATGGATCAAATGTGATTGTTGCCAATACAAAGTTAAATGACAGTAATATATTAGTATGAATCAGCAGCTTTATGCATGCCAAGACCTGGATTTTATGCAAAAATGGTTTTCGTTGGGGCCCCATTGGGGAACCGCAGTGGTTTGTGGGTTGGGTGCGGTTTGGGAGGTTTGAAACCGCACCCAACGCGGTTTGGGTTTTGGGGCCAAGGTTTGGCCCCAATTGCGGTTTTTGGCGCAGTCTACCCACGCCATCCAGTAACACCTATCCTGATTAGACCGGGTCGCGCGTCCGCTCACGGCGCGTTGCAGGAGTAGTCGAAGATTATAGGCCCGGGCCTCGGTCGTAGAAAATTGCCTTATAATAGATGGGGTTTTTGGTTTCAGTCTTCCTCTTTCCACCTCTCTTTGGTTTGGTGTTTGGGGCACATAAATCTACTCTTCGATATCTTCACGAGGTATTTCTTTATAATATTTGAAGACAAGACCTCGGATGAGCATCGCGCTCTACTGCTCATGGACGACCCTTCCCTTTCTCCATCCAACGACCACCGGACCCATCGATCCGGTCACTGGCACGAGTACCGCGAGATTATCGAACAACTCTATCGCACCGATCAATTGAAACTACGAGATGTGAAACGTATTATGGAGCAGGAATACAAGTTTTTTGCCTCGTATTGCGCCTTCCTTTTTTTCTCTCTCTCTTCTACGATTGCTACGTCAAGAAGAACTTCGCCTAACTCTCTACATTCGCTTCAGGGAAAAACAGTACAAAGATCGTCTTGCGACCTGGAATGTTCGAAAGAATATCAAAGCGGCTGAATTCGAAATTATGATTCGCAAAAAGCAAAAGCGTGCCGCCCAGGGCAAGCAAACAGCCTTCCGCAGGGCCGGCCATGTTGTTGATGACAAGCGAATTGCCCGCTTTGCTCGTCGCTCTTGTGCCTCATGGATGCGGAATCGAGATCAAGACACAGAACTTCAAAGTCCCGAACCGGGTAGGTTCTTATATTCGATCGTCAGAAAAACCACGTCGAATCTCGTACAACTAGCAACAGAGACCCCTTCCAATATGTCGTGCTATACGCCTGAACCTGAACAAGAAGGAGCTACAACGGCATCGCCGCCAGGTCTGCCTTCTCCAACGAGGGAAGTTCCTCCTTTCCCCCTGAGTTGTGGTATCACCACCTGCTTCCAAACGACGACTGTGATGATATATTCCATCGAAGACTAAGCATATCGATAGGTGCGAGCAATATTGCGACTATGTCCGATCTAGTCATTGATGACGACCAATCCTATCAGATGATTATGCATAATACGAGTCGTCGAACAAACAGTTTTTCATCGGACCACGTCACTCATGCCGGTGATTACTTGGTATCTCATTCGATTCACACGGTGGCTCAGCCTTTGCTCCCTTCACCCGGCTCCCCGGCCCTTTATCCATTCCACGATAATAACCATCCCGGCCAGCACGCAACCGTAGCCTCTGCCTCTGTTGTACCGTTTGTGCCCGTTCAACCGGGTGTTATTGATCCCCCCGGCGAGCTGGTCACCCACTCTGATGACTGGAACCGCCTCGATGCTTTTCAGACTCGACTCAAAGGTCTGCAACACACTCTCAACCAGACAATGTCCAAATGGGACCGGGAACCTGATCCCAATATAGAGTTCACTAATCACGAGGGGCTCGGGATGTGATTTTTGCTCGCTGTGTATATGGATTCGCATCCATATCTTTTCATCTGGAGCGTGAGGTTTTTTTTTTTTTTTTTTCCCTGTGTTTCGATAGGTTCTCTAAGCTTTTGCGTCTTGCTTCTACTTCTCCGCACGCATAAATATATATTCTAGTCACCTTAGCAGTAAAGGAAACATGGCAAATTCTTGGCCCTGCGTTGATATTGGATGAGTATTCACATATAGTCCATGCCACTCTCGCCATACTTCGCAGTTATCCAATGGCATTTCGATGATTTTACGTTGCTATCTCATATGCTTCGGATTCACGAGCGAACAGTGAGAGAGCTAGTCGTCTATCTTGAAGCACATATTGCTTCTAATCCATGTCGAGCACTACCGCAAATAATTCATTCTGTTTGGAAAGATCGGGGCCCATCCTATGTTGGTGATAATGTGGATGATCCTTGGGAAAACCCTAGCACAATTGCTGTTGACGCTAGAGGCCCGTCACGAGAGCCAGAGCCATAATCGTATGTGTGATGGGAAGGGCCATATGTAGGAAGTGAAGGTGAATTTACAAACGGAGAAATGGATAAAGGAATGGGAAGTTTTTCATTTACACCGACCCTGGCCATTTTGCTCTAGGGTCACGTGATGTCTGAAGACTAACCAGCCACAGCAAAAGCAATACCCATCTTCAGCCAGGGCTTTCCAACTCAAACCCTCATTCTCACTCTTTCTCAGACTTAATTACTACCTCCTTATTAGACACAGCCGGCGAAACTTCACCAGGGAACGGTTTCCGCGCCCAAACACGACGCCTAAGACTAATCAGCGACATCACAACCGAAAGAGGTAAAAAACTTACGCGCGCTCATAGATATGATAGCGAGGATTCTTCAGCTCGGCCCTCAACTTAGCAACATAAACAATAACCTCATCTTGAGACCAAGGGTGCGGAGCACCAAACTTCGTAAGCAACCACATAGCCCAGCCCTCCATACCAGACATCCAATGCTGGTAATTGACGGTACCAGCCTCCTTATACTTTTGATCACGTGCCCATGGACCAATGGGCCACTTATACTCCTTTTCATGAACCTCGATGAATCCCGCATTACGGAATGCGTTTTGCATCATGTCGATTGTTTCGAGGGGTCGGCCTGCTCGTTTACCGCATGCCGATAGGGACGGACCCCACGTACGCAGGATATTATCATCCGGTAGGCTACCGTCGTCACATTCGACGTACGGGCTTGCTTCAAGTTGCTCGATCCAGCCGCCTGGGCGGAGGTTGCTATGGACTTCTTAGATACTTGAGGCTTGTGTCAACTTGGCGGCTTACTCGTAGCATTGCTTATAGACGCGGTCCCATTCCATTGGGTCAAAGGATCCGATCATGATGCGCATATGGATAAGGTCTTGCGGTTCGCTCCAGGTCCAGTCTTCTGCGATGTTGTCGACTTCTAAAATGCAGTTTGGTGGCATCCATGTCACTGGCGGTGGAAAGAGGTCGACTCCGCGAACCGTGGCTGATATCTAGTCAATTATTTGATTATGCATGCAAACGGGTCTAACCGGACTCACCCGTCGGAAACATATCGGCAACATCTCTGGAGACAGATTAGTCTGGTTCTTTGCGATAGCTTAAAAGCAAATCTTAAGGTATTTTTTATTCACGTACATGGCCCAGTTACCCTGCCCCGTTCCGAGGTCGAGAATTTGTTTTGGGTTCTCTCCAATGGGTGAATGGAAGAGGGGGTTTTCTCTGTCCGAGTCCATGACAAGGGCGACCAGATGCCTGCAATAGTCAATGCCCGTGACAAACAAGAGACGAGTACGCATACCCAGCTTCGTAAGTCTCGAACTGCTTTTCATCCGATGGAATGCTGATCGAATGTAAGTGGCGTTCGCTCGACCAGGGGATTTGTGCGTACAGATATTCTTTGTGGCTCAAAGTTTGATACCTAAGACAAGATAAGCTATGAACGCGACCGATTACGAAGAGCGCATACCGACGACCATTCTCTTCCAGCCCGCGATAAATTGAGGACCCGATCGACGTGGTTTCCCTGGCATTATGAGAGATGCGACTTGCAATTCTGGGTAATACTTACGACTGCCAGTCATCGCCGTAAACGCTGGTGACATAGACATTGGGATCCTGTTCACATATTAAAAATCAGAGAAATAACGCAACACAACTAGAGGAAAACACACAACAGCGATTTCTCCCTGTTCCTCAATATTGCGTGGCTCCGCCATTGTCGAATTCTTTTCCGTACAAAAGTGATCGAACAAGGGTGGTCACCTAGGGGGATTGAACAGTTATTTGTCCATGCGATCGGCTCGAAGGTGTGTCCGCAATCGTGAGCAATGATGATTGGACGGGATGTGATGGACGGATGATTGCAAGGCCCATCTCAAACGTGAAAAGGGTCAAATGTCGGGTCAACAGCGAAAGAAAGTGAATGGTTAATTAAGTGCAGGTTCCTTAGCCGCGAGGCTAGATTGAGGGCCGTGGGCGGGGATTGGGCGTTCGTCTTTCGTTTGTCTCCACCTTCATTAGAAGGCTCGATTCTGTATTATCTTGTCAATGTTGGCAGACATGAACCCCGCTTTTGTACAGTACTCCCAAAAGTGCAAAAATAACGAACTTGTTGAATTGCTTACGGTACTATGGTTGGTCGGGGAACAAATGATATGTTCCGCAGGTCCCACTTGGCAGCAGCACTGTCAGTAGCTCCGCTCTGTTCCGTCAGATCATCGATAGTTGCAACTAGCAACGTTGCTGTTGCTTTGCGCTTTTATACATGGGTACTGTAACAGGGTTGTTCCCCGTCACATTTCAATTTTCTTCCTCGGCAGCGCACGCATTCCTCATCAGACGGATCTCCTTCCTCAAGAGCACCCACTGAGAAACCAGTTGGAAGCGGAGAATCAGGGACGCGATAGATTCTGGTTAACAGACCATCCTGGACTTCGTATCGTAGCTGCATGTTGTCTTTCCGTAGATGTATGCCTTACCAGGTCGTCCGCGATCACACTTCTTTTCCACTCCTGGTTCCATGTCTGCACTGACCACAAGGAGGTGAATCATCCACGCCATGGGGCCGACATGCTAAGCGTTGAAGAAGGGTGTTGCTATTGTTAAATGGAATCTTCCCATCGCATGCCACTATTTTTGCTGCGCACCGGTAACATTTCTGATCCCGAGGAACCGGCACAAATCCGAGCTTTTCATGTCGTGCCTGTCGCTCAGATGTTCTTTTTTCTTTTTGGGCCGTTGGCATCTTTACGCCGTCCAAAGACCAATTACACATTCTGTTTGCTTTGCGGCACCCCTCACATTGTGAGTCGTTTGGATTAACGAGGAAGCAGTCGCGACTTGTCTGGAAGCACGTCCTGCAAGGTGGGATCTTCCAATCTGCTTCAATCTGTTGGGGTTTTTCGGAAGTTCGGGCGCTTTGTTTCCTTCGACTGTGACCTGCAGCCTTGGTTGTCTTTTCTGCAGATTGAGCGAGGCATCCCATTCTCGGCAGAGTCGCACCTTCTCTTGAAGCCTTCCAACCTCGCAGTATGGGATCTGTCGTTCAACAGTTTTTGTACGAGCCGGGGAAGACCGCCGAAATGGACAAGATAACGGAGAACACGAGGCAGCTTTCGCTGCAACATCTAAAGCAGACGAACTAATGTTTGAACCAACCAATACTGGCCTTCAGATCCGTCCTGAACCGAGGGTTTATCGTTGCTCCCCACAATGCAAGATTAGCAGCTGTTTCACACGTTGTATTTCGCATAATTATTATCTATAAAAAAATGCGGTAGTGAAACAATGACAGAGTGTAGGTGGTCACGCCGATTCTTGGTGGAGCTATATATACCGTGAGGTCAAAATCAGATAATATCTGATGGCAGATTCCATGCTCCCAGGCACGCTATTGATTGCTCCCAGAAGTTACCCCGACGAAACAAATCGACTGGTTGTGGGATAACGGGTAGCTTATGTCATACATGACTAAAGTTCAACTCAGATCTAGCCACACTGTCAACAAAATCAATGACAAGTTCTGTTTGAAGTGATTTGAAGGAAGAGAATGGGGAATGTCGCCCCCCACTACGTCTACAAGATTGTTCCATCTACTTGTCCTGTTGGTGAACCACTTCCCCAGCGGCTTCCGCTCAGCCATATCGATCAATCTTCAGGAGTCATTCACCTCTTAACTGCGCCGCAAGTATCAAGTCAACCGTACATTTCTGGCCTCTAGAGCCTTTTTTTTATTTTTATTTTTCCCAAAATAACCGGCAAGGTACTAAGAGGGACAGGAAGGGATTAGAGGCCTAGGGAATATGGCAGAAGAGTCGGCATGCCACGGCTTTGTCCAAGTGGACAGCTTTCTTGGTGGGCAGGTTGAATAACTCCTACATTCGACTTGGGGGGTGTCTGGGTATAGACCTCTTCAAGTCCCGTGGGACTAGACTTGACCTAGTCCCAAATCCCAGTGCACCCCACTCCCATGGGAGTACCTAGCATTTCCAGTCCCTCCCATGGGAGTGGGGTATGCTCCCATGGGGATTCCCCAATTTCCCGCCGAGACCTAGATTTTGCATAAATAACCAAAAAGGTATGGATAAAATCGCTGACAACTCATTCAAAATTACTGTTATTTAAACCTGTTCTAGCTATCTGAGGGTTCACACTGTTCATCTTGATCCCGTATGAAATTATTTGACACTACCTTGGACTTACATAGTTTCTCCCTGCTAGAGATATGAAATTCGGTTTTTGATGTTTCAAACATATCCTTGGCTTTTCAAAGTAAATTCGCGAATCGTGCTATGTGTTCCCATAAAAATATATATATTCACTAGAGGATAGTTGGTCTATGTCTTTAACAACCATGAAGTGTGGAACATTCATTTTTATGCCTCTAAATTTACTTTTATTCTTTAGTAGATGCTATTAATTGTTGGGTATCTTTAATCTCACACTTAGTTTTGTCCAGGGCTTGGGTCAAGCCCTCTAGAAAACTCATGGTGGACGAAAACTTCATACGAAATCAGCTGGGGAAGGCGGCTGACCCCCAAATCCACAGGATGGGGATTTTCTATGGGACTGGTGGGGAATGAAGTGTGGTTAGTGGGGATTGCAGTAGGAGCTAATGGGCATTGTAGTGGGAGTAATGGGAATTCCCCATGGGACTAAGGGGCTGCGTCCAATCAGCGACATATCTTTGGAGCCTAGCTTTGTGATACATCAAGCATGAGAAAATAGTCATTTTGCTTAATAGGCCTAATGTGGCCTAGATACCATCATGCCTCGCGAGAAATCAAAGTAAGTCTTCGCTATCTCCCCCAGGGATCGGTATCATGGATCAATGTAGCCAGTCTTCTGATGCTGGCCCTTCAAACCGCTACGAAGAACATCTCGATAGCCTTCCTTACCTTTCATCTGACCCTATACAGTCATTCACTCCCGATCTCAACTACAGACATCAAACGAACACACCAGCTCCGCTGTTTGAAGTCCCCCAGCCGATTTCAGATCCTGAGTCTCTCCGACGGGTTGGCCCCGATCGGAAAAAGATTTATGTGCTTTACAACGATATGTCAAAGGAGCAATTCATTGCTTGGTGGCTTCAGACACAATATGCGACCGTGGAGGGCAATGGCAAGAGAATCAATTGGAAGTCGAAACATTCTTCGGAAGTTTGGGATAATTTCGACCAGGTGGCTCATCAGCTTACTGGAGAAGCAAAAGTCATGTGTCGAAGATGTGGCAAAGTCCTTCCCCATCCGCAGGAGAAGGGGGATGGAACAAACTCCATGAAACGTCATCTCGGGTCAAATTCATGTCGTAGAGTCACAAGTGATCAGTCTCAGCAGCAAGGTATCCAACAATCGTTTGAGTTTGCAGTATGAGTTCTATGAGGAATCCTTCCAAGTCTCGACGGCTAAAATATTACCTCTAGTCTCAGCTCAGTCCTCAGCAGCCTAAGAGGGTGTTCACTCAGGAACAATGGGCACGTAAGCAAGTGATCTTGCTTGCTAAATCTTCGCTTCCGTTCCAGTTTCTGGCCCATAAGGACTTTGCAGAACTCATTGAGTTGGCGCAGTTAGCCCCGTCAACGCCGCAATTACTCAACCCAGTGACTGCGCGTCGCCGCCTCCAGTCGATGGTTAAAGAGGGCCAGGAAAGAGTCCTCCTGGACCTTCCACCAACTGCAAAGCTCTCGATTGCCCTCGACTGTTGGACATCCCCGTTTCAGCAAGCCTTTATGGCCATCACTGGCTATTTTATCGACAAAGACTGGAAGTATCGCGAGACTCTGCTTGGCTTTGAGCCGCTCCATGGTGCCCATTCTGGTGTAAATTTAAGCACCATTCTGATGGAATTACTTCAAAAGTACGATATTGTCAATCGCGTCCTAGCGATTACAACAGATAACGCATCGAACAACAATACCTTGATCGAAAATATCCAGGAGTCTATCCAGTCACTCAGGCTACCTAATCAGGCACTTATTGTCCGGATACCATGCTTAGCTCATGTCATTCAGCTTAGTCTTCGGGATCTTCGTGGTCGGATCAAAGCCAACCCAAAAAATGATAACCCAGGCAGGGTCTGGTCGGATTCTCAAAAACAGTCCCTTCGCAGCAGTCGGGGTGAACAGGATATTAACTATACCCTTTCAAAGGTAACCCCTCCCCCTACATACTTATATACATATTGCTAATCAATCAGCCAGATTCGTGGATTTGCTGTATTCGTCAATGCTAGCCCTCAGCGAAGGGAGGCCTTTCTCAGTCTTCAGCCAGATGATCCAAAGCTTGTTCCTCTTCAAGATGTTAGGACTCGTTGGAATTCAACATTCCTTATGCTTCGACGCGCAAAGCGCCTTTCTACGACGTTTGACAAATACTGCGAGCTACATACGCAATCTCAATTCAAGCTCAACGTAGAGGAATGGCGACAAGTTGATTATCTTCTCTGCATCACACATCCCTTCTATACATTCACGACTCGTCTCTCTCAAACGAAGGAGGTCACTGTTCATAATGTCTTTCGGGTCTACTACCAGCTTTTTGATCACCTCGAGGGGTCAATGCGACGACTCTGGAAGAAGAAAGTTCCTTGGAAACAAGCAATGCTTCATGCCCTTGAAGCAGGAAGGGAGAAGCTAAAGCTCTACTATAGGAAGACTGCGGAAGTGCATGGAAATCTCTATGCAATCGGTACTATTCTTGCTCCACAGCATAAGCTACAGTTCTTCTCCAGAGGAGAATATGGCGATGACGCTGAGTCTCGTCAGACATACAAGGAATGCCTTCAAAAGTTCATGGAACCCTACCAAAAGCCTACTTCCGATGCACAGCGGCCGCACCAACACCCCCCACAAACGAATAGAGATGATATGGAAGATCTTTTTGATGAGGATATGCTTGATGTCTCCTCTCGAGAGAATACAAATACCAATGATGAATTGACTGAGTATCTTGGGACAAGTAAGCGTCACGAAACCCTTTCTTTCAACCTGTCTTTACTTATCATGCGATGTAGGCCAAAAGAAAATCGCTCCACTAACCTTCTGGAAAGAGCACGAGCGTGAATTTCCAACACTCGCAAGGGTTGCACGGGATATTTTCTCTATTCCTGCAACTGGTGCAGGCGTCGAGCGTGTATTCAACTCGGCTCGAGATGTCTGTCATTATCGCCGGGGATCACTGAATGCCGCAACAATCCAAGATATTATGATATTCCGATGCTTCGACAAGCAGGATAAAGAAGACGATACTTTAGAAGACGTAGCTCTCACCTCTGAAGAACGGCAAGAGGCAGACGAGCGTCAAGAAGCTGACCTTCCTCAACAAATTCCTGATCCGATTAGTGATGACGAAGAGGATGAATCACTATCGTTTCCGGATGAGCCTTCTGTTGAGTTACAGACACGACCCTTAACTCAACGGGCACTGGGAAAGAGACGACAGTGTACTCCCGAGCAGGGCCAGGAGGGTGGTGATGAGGCGGAATTTGATGACGATGCTCAGCCTCTGCCTAGAAGTAGTACTCAGACACGAGTATCTAGTAGGCAGAAGCGTCCAAGACGAGAGGATGAGGACTTTACGTATTATATGTGAATGTTGGACGAAGAATTAACCCAGATTATTATGTTATTGTACTATTTGCTTGGACCCCGTTCATTCAGTTATAGCCCGTAGGCTGTAAGCCTAATACTGAAAGAAACAGTCAAAGCTGTATAAGTTATGCAAGGCACAGGTGAGACGATTTTGCTGACACTTTAGTCCCATGGGGATTTCCTTTAGTCCCATGGGAGTCCGACAGGGTCTTGGTCCCGCCCATGGGACCGAGGTTTGGTCCCATTGCACTCCCATTTAGTCCCATGGGACTGGTCCCTTGGGACCAGTCCCGTGGGAGTTGAAGAGGTCTATCTGGGTATTAGGAAGTGCGCGTGATTTAGAGTGGAGACTGTTGCCTGGCCAATAATATTCAATAAACACCTTACTTCTTTCACTGTGTCTAACAAGACAATAAATGAATCCGTTTATTTATTCTTTTCGACCGTAGGCAACCATGTATTTCCCGGCTGCAAAATTTGCTTGCTTGTTGAACTTCTAGCTTTCTATGGGTCTGGTACCACATATTTCTGTTCTTATTTACTGGACAGTATTGCTCATATCGTAGAAAAGCAACGTTGAAAATATACATTCGGTCAACATCCAAATGACCGTTGCATTTTGTCCTTCATCAACATCATTTCTCCTCAAACGGAGTCTTTACACTATAATTTTGCCCAGTTAATCGTTTCTTCTTCTCTTGCCCGCACTTATTGGCCGCATTTCATTTGTAAAAGCAGCTCCACGTACATTGACATCAAATCAGAAACCCGAAAGCCTGCGTGACATACTGCGTGCGGTGCTGCAAAATTTCAAGGCCATTTGCCTTATGGAAGGCAGACCATCGTACGCACTACAAACATGCCTAGTCCTGACTTTCTCCTGAGTGCATTAGTTATGTGGTTTGTCATTATTCTTGGGGTACAGTAGCTTGGGGAATCCGAAGTCAACTATAGTTGTTCTTGGTGTTTATTATTTATCTCAAGATACTGTCCATCTCTACGAGAGGCCCACAGTTGACTCTTTTTTTCCTAAGACCTTTTGCAATATTAGTGATAGACACTGTCAAAATGCGTGGCCGAGGGTCCAATTATGTACTTGAAGCTTGGGTGCGTGGACGCTGTCCGAAAGCTACACATTTCTTTTCTTTTCAGAGGCTAATGCCGAAGCTGGAGACTTCTGAGAATGGGTATTGGTTTCCTTGGGAGCATGCGTTCGGTTCCCAGAGGGCATGTAAATGGTTTCTAGGAACGCTCGTGGGTGTTCCCAGGAGACAATGGGATCCTGGAAAGAGCACAATAGTCTCCTGGGGCCACTATCTGTCGTCCTGGAACAATGCAGTAACATCCTGGGAATATATAGTGGCACCCTGGGGCTGGTGGACTTCTAAATAACTATGCTGAGACCATATATGCTCTGAGTTTGGGAGATAAGATCATAACAGAGCGCTCTTACATACCATTCTGTGTTGACACCCTACTGCAATCTCAAATTGCCTCTCGTTTCGCTATGTTGATGTGGGCTAGCTGGAAACACAACTGTAGTTTTTCTTATGGTACATGTGCTGGACTTACGGTGCTCATACTCACATTTTTTCTTCGTCTCTATTCTTCAAGCTACCTGTCATGGTGTATCTAGTACCTTATAGGGCTATCCATAGAAAGTGCCGTTATCAAGAGCCCAATTGGTTCGCCCAATTAGCGTCTATCAACAGCTCCGAGGTATGTACCCTAAATACGCTTTAGACTGAAATTTAAAATACATCAATTGGGGTCTACGCGCACGAGGAACATTGATTGAAAGCACATGTGCATTCTCAGATCGTTTTGCGCTGATCATCAGTTCCTAGTTTTCTAGTCCATAAACCAAAAATGACCAATCATTGACCTCCTAGAGGTGCCCCTTCCCACGAAACCGATGTGGCTCCTTCGGCACAGCCATCCCAGTCTTTGAGGACGCCAACGATCCCTTCTCGGACTTTGCCAAGGGCCTCTTCAAAAAGGGTCAAGCGCGCGATCTGGTTGTTCTGCTGCTGTTTTAAGTTCTCTCTTTCCCGAAACAGCTGGGTGTTGGTGATACGCAGCTCGTTGTTATCCGCTGCAAGACTTTGGCCGGCATGGTGCTTGGAAATGCACGACTCCCACAGGCGCCGATAGAGCCCCACAAGACGGGCAGCTTGGATAGCCAGCTTTGGGTCTTCTTGCTCCATTCGTTCTAGGATTTCAATGGCAGGCTGGAAAGCCTCTGTTGCCAGGGCGCGCTTCTCGCCTTCCGACGCGGAGGATATGAATGGCTATAGGATTCAGTGGGTTTCTCCGTAATTATATGCCGCAACTCACAAGATGACCGGCTTCACACTGCGAGTTTGCTGTTGTTCCATTTTCAATCGTACTTGGCTGTACAATGTTAGAGGCTTGTATCTCGTTTGTCTCTGGGGACTTGTCAGAGGTGTCCATGATCGATGCTTGAATGCGAGACTTGAATCTACACCTCGAAGGACGACGGCCTCTTTATAGGCTCACATCGTCGTACAAAATTAATTTATGGATCAGTCCTTGAAGCAGTGATACTTTTCAATTCCGTTGATTGTGCATCGTACCTCGCTTTTGTTGCCAGACTTCGGTCGTGATACGGGCACACCACTCCGTTTATGTAAACCGTAGAAGGCGCCCAGGTCATCGGATATGCGTATCTGATAATGTGTTCATTCCATACCAACGAGGGTTCGAACTTTGTTTAGTTAGCCATCATTAAAAGGCAATTCTGGGTACGTGTACCACCCTCATTCTGTGAACCACCCCGACTTACCTTGAGTATTCCGGTTCCGAAAAGAAAAACGAATCCATTCACTGCCCTCAATTTTGATCTCAACAGGATAGGCTGGAAGTGGGCTAACCTGGTCGCCAAGCTTGACTGTTACGGGGCTGCAAGAAGGAGATTATACCAATTCCCAGTTTTGCTCCCCAACCTAGCAGAGAGGATGAAGAGCTATTTTCTTCTTATAACACCATCCCCTCGGTTTATCGACTCGATACTCTGACCGAGAACGATGCAGTGAGCATCAAACCGTAATTTATTGAGGACATTCCCCCAACTGTCGAGTCGGAGAAAGGTATTTGGTCGCTTATATTGTAGATATAAGGCTATCTGAAAGATCCAGAAGCCCTGCATACTAGCGTTCTTTACCTCTTGCACTCAATCATAATGGCCCACGCCGCACGCAAAAGGATGCACCAGAGCGCTGACGATGTTTCAGAGGCAACACCTTTGCTAGAAAGGTCGGCGAGAAAGACGGAGGAGGGTCGTAATCAGCGTTCTGAAGGCAGAACGAGCACCAGACGACTCCGGACTCAGCCATCATTGGAGAAGAAAACCACTCTCCGACTACGACTCCGACAGGAGTACTTTGATCCTGGGCCCGTAGAGCCTTGGTGGACGTCTCTTTCAACGCCCAATCCAGATGGCGAGGGGCGAGGACACAAGCAGCTAAAGGAGAACGCCGACAGAGAACAAGCTCGACTCGGCTGGATGCAGCGACTGCGCCCTAAACCTCATCGACGACTCTCTTAGACAGAACGGTTGAATATGGAGACTATATTTCTTGATATGGTGAATTGAGTAAGAAGGATGCTATGTATGGAGCCAAAGTGTCTACTATGAGCTATAGTGTACTGAGGCGGACCAGATCTGCCTGAAAATGAGATATGCAAGTCCGATGATGTTTCTATTTCGCATCCACTTTTTCAGATTCTGCAAATATCCGTAGAGCCTGAAAACTTGACGTCGTAGAAGCCAAGAATGACTGACAGTCGGTTATGTTCAGATGGTGGTGTAGAGCGGGAAGTCTGCTACAAAGGAAGTCAACAGTCTATCCTGGCTCCTTGTTGGGACATTCGTCCGTTCAATGCACAAATAGCTAAGCTGCCAGCGAATTGCCGATCCGAGCTCGATTTTGGTCGCTAAGGGTGGTTGGGGGATCGTTGGAGGGGTCATCTGCGGCTATCCTATCGCTTTCTATTGTGGACGATTCATGACGTATGCTGTTAGTAGATGCTCCGAGTTCGTCAAGCGATATGGGGAAGAAAATAACCGGATCTGCTTTGACTAAGAACGAGCTGCATGTGAATAGTTGTGCAATGTTTCGACTGTGCGGTCAGGCCTTTGATGGCCCTCTGCTTCATATAGGCAGACCAACAGCCAAATCCTATCTCGTACATGTAGCCGACACGATTTGGCCGTGTCCAGCTCTCTAAACAATCTTTGCTTGGGTTGGTGGTCATGGGATCACTGGTCGTTGGTCCACCACCACCGAGTGGTTGAACCATCGTTCATGTTCAATCTGGAGGCCATTGGCCAGTAGTATGTAGTCAGAGCCGTAGTGCCAAGGGCTGCTCTCTTTGGGGATCACCGTTGAAATCCGTTCATCCCCACTAATCCGTCAATCCGTCAATCCGTTAATCCGTTTGAAGTCTAACCGTTCGGTGGACTTCGACAGATGATGCTCAACGAACCGTCGACCGGTCTTCACGGATATTGCGTCTCTAAGACAACTTCTGTCCAGAGGAAATAGTCAGTCATTAAAAACGTAGCTGATTAGTCTCGTATATTCACCCGCATTAAAAGAAAAAGAAATGGCTTTCAAAAGCAACGAAACGCGCGCCGCGATGAGAAAGCAATGTCGAGAGGCGCTATCTGCACATATCCGTACCTTTTTCCCGTCTCAGGCATCCTATGGAGAGGAACTGACGAATTTCAGATAATCGACTTGGCCTTGATGTTGCACCCAGCGAAGTTCGCCACCAGCCACCAGTCGAGGACGGATACGCCTGGTCAGTGACGGAATTCAAGAAATCATTATTGCAGTCGAGCCTAAGCAATGGGACCGTCGGTCTATTTCGAGCTATATGTGAAGAATTGGGCCGGTCGCTCGAAGCAGTTACACCGCAGACCTTGCACGATTCTGACTCGGGGCGGGACGATGATCCAGGGGAAGATGTGAGATATCCTCTACCTGCCAGATTTCCCGGCACTAAACAAAGAAATAGGAAGATGTAAGCGCGCATGAGGAAGAAGACGGGTCATTTACAGCAAAAATCCGCCAACTGGAAGGCGCGAACCGCGAGCTGGGGGTTGAGCTCGATCGTACTCGGGCCCGGCTAGACGACGCGCACAGCAAAAGCGATCGGTTTCAGAAAAAGTCTCGTCGGCTTCGGACTGAGCTTGAAGCCAGCTCACTCCGAACCAGTCGGCTAGAGACTGAATTGACGCGTGTCAGAGAGGGAGTCACCGAGGCGATGAAGGCTTTACAAAGCCATGGGAACCAGAACAGTAGCTCGCCGGCGGGAGAACGCGATCGGAATTGATGTCAGGGAATATCTCGCGAAGTGGCACCGTAAACCTTGAGGAGAGGTTCTGGTGGACTGACTTGCTGACACATTGTTTGTTTCTTATGTACTGTAAGCACATCAGATGCGAGCATCCGTAGGAATTCCCACTTATCTTATCGAGTCTACTTATCTTATCGTAACCTCGACAAGCAGGAGTGGGTGGATCCCAAGTTGAACCCCCATAATAGGAATCTCATATTTTTCATAGTGAAAACGCGGCTGTACCCCAACCACCACGCGTTTTCACGCGTCGATAAGCTATCACTGATGATATATAAACCTCCTGAGAAGGATCAGCCGCGGATGAGCTGTTCTAGCAACGACAAGTGTGCGTTTTGGGTTTAGACAGAAAAGTAAAAGGAGACGATCATAGAGATATATATATACTTGGGATTAAGAGAAGAGTTTCGCCCAATAACGCCAAGCCGTGGGGAGTGACCTGATCAATACCTCGCAACCCCAAAAAACCAAGCAGAAAGAAACTTTGCAGGGAAGTTACTCCAGTGACCAAGTTGAGCGACATCAGAAAGTATATCAGAGGTCTCTACGCAGACAATCCTAATGCGGCTAGATTTTCACGGCAAAGACACCACATCCACGCGACGGGATTTCCCGCACGGATACTACGCGCGAACATCATGCGCTTCTCATGCGCAGCCGAGAAAATCAATTTCGTGGCACGCATCTTTGTTTACCACGTTCACTAGCATTTTCAATTCCCCCCCAGCCCCCAATTGCTCGAAGAATTTGCTCTGCCTGGTCAGCCGCAGTCTTGCATGACAGACAGGTGGGATCACACTCGCAGCAGCTCATCAACCGACAGTCGGTTCAGATCCTCGGGGAGACTCTGGGCCTCGGGGAGACTCTGGGCCTCGGGGAGACTCTGGGCCTCGGGGCTCCATTTTGTTCCCGGAGAGCTTCTTGTCATCAAGCTTTGGACCACGTCGGCCAGGGCCATCAGCTTCAGAGTTGCGGCGTCCATCTCGGTCGCGTCGATTTGGCAACTGTGCTCCGCCCCCGCTACACATTCCTCGTCAGTATCACCCCCCGAAGGTGTTCGCAACCTAGACTGCTCCTCACTCACCAATTTTGACGATACCGGACTCCGTGAGAAAGATCGTGTCGGCACTCATGGTAGCCAGTACTCTGCCCTGCCCACGGAGATGCTTTATTCCTTTCAGGACCTAATAATCATTAGCCATCAGTTTCTCAATAGCAGTGACCCTTTCCTTCGGAAAGAGGAGGGAAACAGCCCGCACGCCCCACACCCACCGGCCAAACAATCGCGGCGAGGGCTCCTTCGTCGATGGAGCATCGCGACCCCAGTACCTGGCCTACGGATAACTCAACCGCTTCCCACACCAGGAAATCCTGACCTCCATGACGATAATGCTCGAGTAGGTTGGGGAAGCTTCGATGGGCAACCTGGTGCATCGTCTCCACCAACGACTCGGCGGAAGAGGGCTCCTTTTCAAGGCGTTGGATGTTGACCAACTCGGCCTTGTTGCTTCGGAGACGGGCGAGGAAGATTGGCCGCCCGAAAATTTGAACGGTCGACTCGTAGGTCAGCCATGGATCTTCGTCGACTTGTCGGATCTTTGGTACTACGTTTGGATTCTTTCGCTGAATGGGAGCGGGACGAGCCAAGGGGGATCCTGCGGTGAATGTTTCGGGCTGGGAGTCGGATGGGCATGGCCGTGAACGAGAGGCCTGTTCGATTTCGAGATCCAAATCGCGCTTTCGCTTTGGACCAAGCCACATAGTCCGTGGTCGAGCGGGGTGAGCCTGATTGGTGTCCATTTTGCAGGCGCCGTATGGAGAGGGTTGCCAGTTCAGTGATATGTACCCAGGTTATGGTGCGATCACTTTATACTCCAGCGTCTGCAAATCTGATCCGGGACACGTCTGCTTGCACAGCGATGGCAACTCTTTGTGCGGGTCGTTCAAGGCCTGTCCTCGTCACATGTTGACAGAATTATAATCTGCAACCCATCCAACGACACAAGAAATAGGGAGGGTGCACCATACATGGTGGTTCGTGGACATGAAAGAAACAGCCAAAATGCCCTTAGCTCGGACAGTGCCGGAGTACTGTATCATTGGGCCAACATCTTGAATTTGCTACGTAGTAAGTACACACGCGACAAGACACTCCAACAAACGACGCATTGCTCTTGGCATGGATGATTTAGGATTGATGTTGATTGAATACAACAAATGCGCACTGGAAGGAGGCGGGATATCGCTGCATGCCCGGGTTTTCCCTCAGTATCGTTACCTCACTCCCTCACCAAACCATGCGTGCCACACCCCACTACTGGAATCGTTCTGGAGGCTGTCCCCTCCGCGCCGACCGACGGAGCTCAGATAGGTCAGACAACCCTGAAGGGTCGGTTTGTTGTGCAAGTCGAGCTGACCGTCGTTGAGTCGATACAATTGGTTGGTTTTCCACCGCTAACCCATCCGTGGCCGAGCGATCCGGAGAGGACCTATCCACGGAACGGTCAACGGAACGGGTTGATCGATGGATACGTTGCTCGGAAGACACCGATCCGTCGACCCGTGTTTCACCACTAGGGCCGTCTATCCTCAAGGAGCAAAAGAACGCGTCAAAAGCTCCGTTATGTTTACTGTTTTTCAGTCAGCGACAGCACACAAGCCACAATCAAAGAGTGTTAATTGACGTACCATATTGGACAAGGGGGATTATTCCCAGGTGGACAAATTCCGAGCCAAGTTTCCATACAATCCAAATGGACAAACGAAACGCATCTTCCACATTTCAGAACTACAGGCTCGGCTTGGGCTTCCTGGAGGCAGATCAGGCAATTCATGTGTTCTGAGGCGGGCCACTCGTTGAAACTCTTGAGCCACAACGAGTGCGATCCGCGTTCAATAGAATAAGTGGCTGGACGGGTTGAGGAAATTCGCCAGGGTACATTATTCTCTCGCAGCATATCGCGTGTGACATGTCGTCTGGTGATACGGGTTGTCTCCGGTCGCACAGGCGCAGCCACTGGTATGTAAGGCAGATTACCGACAGCCGCATCATACCACTGTTGTCCGATTTGGTCGGCCTGGCGTGTCCGATGCCATCGCCGACATAGAAAGTGAGACGCAATGTCGCGCAGGATAGGGAGGGCGGAAGGATCAAATTGCCTTCTAGCAAGGGCTTTCAGCTTATTGCGACCTTCATCAACGTCATTCACTGTCGGGTAGAGTTTGCAATATGTCCCTTTCTTGGTGAGGCCACAACAAGTCTGCTGGTGCCTGCGAAGACCCATTTCACAGATGACCAGAGGATCCCATCGCTCCTGAGATGACGGCATGATGAGTATAGATAGTTGTTGATTTGGCAAGAGAGCTCGAGAAAAAGAGATTGATGAAGACGGTCTCTTCGAGCGCGCAAGAGTATTTAAATTCATAAATCACAAGTCTATTCTTGGAGTCTCCCAAATAACATACGCAATGCTGCCTGCTGAAACAGATACAATGAATGGCTATGAGGGCGATAACGCTAGCACATGCTGATTGAGATAACGGGTGGGTTGTACCTACATCCCGGAGCAGTCGACCATGGCCCTAGGAGCAGTTGAGCTTGCGGTAATCATTTACCCCGAGGAACTCAATGAATCTCCAGATAATTAAGCAATGAAATCATTTTGCTCATTTCTCTCGTCAAGACTAGAGCCATGACCTGGCCTGATGTCACAGGAGTTCCACCTGGTGGCTTTTGAGGTACTTTTGCTCAATCTAGGTATTTTACTACCCACGACGCTATATAATGAGTGTCATCCTCTTTTGCAAATGTACTATTTTCCGGTTCAGCTCTCTTTCAACATGCATCGGGACTCTATCTTTCAATCGACACTCAGCCAGATTGTTGGAAACCCTTACCATCAACCAACATGCCAGGGCCTCAGGGACGATGGAATTCAATGTCGGAACGACGTGCCAAAGATTTCTCGTATCAATAGTGCGATCCAATTAGGCCTGTTCCGAGGAGACCCTGACAGCCTTCCTCCTGAATCAGTTCTTATGAGTGCAGCAAAATCTATGTTATGTGCAAAATGCAGGCCCGATAACTCCCGAGCCAAGCAGTGTACTCAACGATGGATTCAAGAATGGAATGCCAAGCTCAATCAAGCAGACATTACTCCCACAACCCTAAATCCAAGCATCTATGACATGGATCAACTGGTACAGCATCGTTTAGCTATATCATCTCCTGCGGCATCCATACAACGCGCTGGATTGATTCCTGGAACGCCGGTTACGTTGGTGTTTCGAAGTCAGAGACAAAGACATCAGGATGACATTGTGAAGGCCAAAGAAGCCCCATTTAAGGCTACAACCAAGGCACGGCTAGAAGTTGTCTTTTGATGCGTTGGATTGGGTTCTCGTGTCAGAAGGGATCCAAGGTCATGTGGTCGCTACCGATGGTCTCCTCTCCCTGCGAAATCGATAGTGCACGAGCACAACATTGGTAGCATGACAGAGTGCATCATCCTCACTACCCCAATGGCCCTGCTCACCCCTTCTGCAACTCAAACACGACAAAGTTGCTCGAGCCATTCCGCAGCCTTGTCGACAGAATCCGCCAATGAGGGTTGTCCACCATCCCGTGCATCTGTTGTTAAGAAGAACAGTCAAAAAATATACATTGTGGAACGATCCACAGTGCCCACCGAATTGACCTACCCGACTTTGAATACTCCAAGTCACCCTTGTCTTGATTGAGATTCGGAGTGGGCATCATCTCTGGAGATGGGGCAGTCGACCTCCGCGCACGGTCATATTCGAACGCGGGTCCAAGGATACCAGCCACCGGCATGGCTTGCGATGTAGTTGAGGCAAGGGCTGGTTCGAATTTATCCATTGCCCGCTCTAAATCTCGCGTGAGTGCACGGGCACGGGATAAATGCTTTCGATCTTTCATCACTACTAAAGAAGGGTGTACTGTACTATACAATACGCGGAGACCGAGATTATAGACTTCCAGGAATAAACAACAGAGCAGAATTAGCTTCCTCTTATACTGCCTTAATCAAAGGAACAAAGCGAGTTGTCATGCTATGTAGTGCGGAGTTCGATCTCGTTGACAAACACGGGTAAATGCGCGAGCCCGCAGGAAACCCAACGGCTAGCATGTAGGTAATATTTACACGTTGGTTGACCGTTATCCAAGTATAACTTAGCTGCCCATTTCTGCGGGTCCTGAAACATTGCTTCTCGAGCCGACGTCCACCGTTTCTGCATCCTTTCTAGGCTCCTGCGCCTCTGTTTTCTCGACCACGCTGTTGAGTATGACCTCAAATGACTCCGAGCCTCGGGAACTTTCTTGGATACCGTGTTCTTTCAGAAGATAGTCCGTTACAGCTCCCATCCGCTGGCTGACCTCATAAATAAGATCAGCCAATTTGCTCACTTGCTCTAGTTCGTCAGTGACCTGCGTCAGGGCCTTCCGCGTGGTGGTCAGGTCTTGGTCGAGCTTTCCCTGCATCTTCTCTGCACGAATTGCCCGCGAATTCACTGCGGCAAGGATACGAAGTGTTTCCTGTCGGAGTTAGGAGAGCCTTGTCAGAGATACTGCAGTGGTATTGTACTGACTGGAGCATCCATGGCTTAGCTGGCTGAGCTCAAGGAAAAATGAGTGTTACCAGGTAGGTCCTGAAACTATGATGATCGAATGAATCAAGCCCTGTAGTCTCGATTTATCTGGAAGACAAGCAAATTAGTACAGTTATACTGCTTTAGTTGACCAGGCGACCAAGGCATTGTCGATTTGACAACGTTGGTTTCTGCGGGCCAGGGCGGCCTTTACGTTGAAGACCGGATCGCTGAACGGGCCCGAAAAAGAACACGCTGTCGTCTCTCCGTGCAAGGTTACATACCATGTCGACGTGGTGACGTGACCGTCACAGAGACACGAGAAGAAGCCACGGCGAGATTATCGATGGCGCAGATGACCATAATCTTGTTCATGCCAATATACATATAAGTCTATAGAGCAGCGATTGTTAGTTTGTCATAGCGCACACAGCTGTCCCCAGGCACGGATAGATTACTAGATATCATTTCAGTTCTATTGTATCTGCAGTCCTTTCTTTACTTGTGAGACCATGCCTACACTCCTATCAAGAATCCTAAAGAGGGTGGGACTGGAGGTAGTACACATTGTTGTTGTCCGCCACTCTCGTCAAGGCGACCGACGGATTTTCCAATCCTCCTTTCCTCGAGATTACTGGACGGTGAGTGAAATACCGGAATGTCGTGTTTGGCTACTGACTTTTACCAGGATGTCACTGTGACCGTTGAAGATGACTAAAGCCCGTCAATAGCCTCACCGAACTGACTCGCAGGTCACTAGCGGTGGTTTACTCCATGCGAGGGAAATCGGTGGTGGAATGGCCCTGGATGGCCCACAGGGCATAAAGGATGACCGTTTTAAGAATATGGCCAATATAGTTGAAGAAGATCCAATTATAAGTATGCGTGGCACATGCACGTGTATCGTTTAAGAAGAGTGTAATGGCGGGGTGACCGTGCGGTAAAGTAACTGCCGTTGAGATATCACCGCATTAGATGGCAGGTCTCTCTGAGGTAGACCTAATAGAAGCAATACTTGGACACGATCGAAGAACGTGCTGGCACTATCGTTGAAGGCTTCTTCAACAACCACCGACTTGACCAACCAACGACTTCCGCTTTCCTTATCGATGTGCTTTTTGTTTAAACGTTCTCACTTGAACGCTTGAGTTTAAACATGCGTTCTTTCAACGTGCTTTGATTTAACGTTATCACTTAACCGTTCTCACTCAAATGTGCTCACTTAAACGTGCTTTGTTTGTTTAAACGTTCTCACATAAACGCCTGTGTTTAAACGTGCTTTATTTCAATGTGCTTTGTTTAACCGTTTTCACTTAAACGTTCTCACTTGAACGCTTGTGCTTAAACGTGCTTAAACGTGCCTTGATTTAACGTTCTCACAAAAACGTTCTCACAAAAACGCTTGTGCTTAAACGTGCTTAAACGTGCTTTGTTTAACCGGTCTCACTTAAACGTTCTCACTTAAATGTTCTCACATAAACGCTTCCCTCGTTCTCAGCTTCCTTTCGTACTACACGCTCCGCTTTTTAAACGCTGTCGTCATCTGCGCCTTCTTTCTTTTCAAACTTTATATGCTTCTTTCTCATGCACACTAAGCGCCCTCGCTATCAACGCTACTGTTTTAATTGTCCTCCTCAATCCAACGCCCGTTGTCGTTGGACCTTCAAGATAAGACCGTTTGACACCGCCGATTTCAACACCCTGGCTTTAACAGATTACCTATCGCTGCCTGAGTCGCTGTGGGAGACCATAGTTCAATTTTGTCCAGGTACAGTATGACGATCTTCAACAATCTAATCAACCCAAAGGTTACAGTTCCTCTCGTCTGAATGTTGTGGGCTCAGCCCTCGAAAGCAAGTCTAACGGAAGCCTCAATCTCAACGGTTCAATTACTACAACTAGTACGTGGACAGCACAACAGGGTTTCACGTTGCGGTGTGGGGGAGTTCGGTTGGACGGTAAGGTGGAGGTTGTGGGGTGTAAGGTTGCGAAAAGGCCCTTGCACCAATAGCTAAGAAACTAGCTAACAAATTTCGTTTGCTCCTCTCGCTCGGACGTCCAAACAGTTTGGGATACAAAGCCTCCATATGGACACCACGAACGTCGATCTCAAATGAGTCCTTGCTACCGACCTTCTGCGTCTCGACGATGTTACCATTTCCCCATTGGGGCTCTTGCAGCACCCGCAAAAGGACTTCAGCACACTCATGGGGCGAAAGAGTGACATCATCTTCGGTCACTTTCTTGTTCCACTCGGGTTCGAATATAGGAGTCTGTATTGTCAGCCTCGGCCTGGGGACGGGTCATTCACGCTGTATCCGAATGGGCCTTAACTTACAAGGACTGCACCGGGACACAACGCAGCGAATCTGATCCCACAGATGTCGCGAAGCGCGCCCATTGACTTCACGAAGCTGATGAGTCCCGCTTTGCTTGACATATACAGGGGCGTTTCGATGGAGTGCAGGTAACCCGCGAGACTGGCCACTGCCAAGAAGTTACCTTCGATCTCGCGGTGCTGAGTCCAGTAGTCGATGGCAATCTGCGCCAAACGTACAGGCGCCACATAGTTCACGGCTATCGTAGAGTATTGGCCGACTGTCGCATCAGCAGGATCGCGAGATTCAGCCGAGATGCCTGGCGCATTCCAGAAGCTGCTCCAGGGTGGCTCATAAACACCCGCCACGCTTGCAACAATGTCGACTCGACCAAAGTCTTCGAGTGTTTTGTCCCACAGGCTTTGGATTTGAGCCCAGTTTGTGACATCGGTTTTCTGGAACAAGGCGCTCGGAGCTCCGGGCTGACTTGTCGAGTGGGCATACGCATTCAATGTCGACTCGGCTTCGGGCCTGAGATTCAAATCGGCTAACATCACAGAGCAACCTGCTTTGAGGAGCAGCTCAGTAGTCGCATGTCCGATACCCGACCCAGCGCCGGTGACGAGGGCTACCTTGCCTTTTAGCGTGTAGTTGGTCATTGTTTTACAAAATCACCGACAGTTCTGAGAGGGGAGAGTGTGAAGAGCTTTCTCGGGAGATCACCAACATGAGATATACGCGCATTGTATGTCGATCAATCAAGTCAGCTCCATCACATTTCGCCTGAATGGGTATAACCGCTTTGAGAGATGGCAGAGCCTTCCCGGTTAGGTAAATTACATCAACTCGGATCTAACTCGGAAGGGAAATTATTCTTGAATGGAGACCTTCCATATTCAGCAAACGACATGAATCATGGGCCAGTTTAGTTTCTATGGCCAGGCGCTGAGATACAGGGACTAAGGACTACAACCCACGTGCACTGTGCAGGGAAACGCACTCTGTGTGCGCAATTATAGCCCACGGCTGTGACTTCGGAAATGCGATAAAAATTCATTTGTCGGTGTCAATGATATCGATCGTCAAAGCCTTGGACGATCCAACACCCTCTAAGCTTGCTCGTCCTTGAGTCTGTCTCTTGTGATCTTGACCCTATCCCCTTGCTCTCCAGACTAGGTTGTCCAATAACAGAATCCATGACCACATCTACATCACGCCCCCTTTCAGTCTCAAATAGCTCCATGTCGAAGCGGGCACAGATATAGGCGACTGTGAGATACAACTCTGCGTTAGCAAGATTGATACCGAGACACACTCTGGTACCCCGGCCGAAACCCAAGAAGTAGTTTGCCCTTAACGAAGGGTTGTCAATCCACCGTTGTGGTTCGAATGTATATGGTTCTGGGAAGATTGTGGGATCAGTATGAAGGAGGTAGTGTGATTGCATGACACTTGTCTGTTGTGTTGATTGGTCTGTTAGCAACATGAGCTGAATAGGGGTTTGAGTTATTCTCCTTACGCCAGCTGGAATCGTCCAATCCTTGTATTTGAGCTCTTCCTCGGGGGCGTATCGCGGCATACGACTCGAAACAACGTGAGACAGCCTCACGCCTTCGGTTATCATAGCAGACTAGAGTACATGGTTAATACATATGCTGTCGTGGGAATCATTCTCATGGCGGCATCAACTCACGAAATACGGAATGGCTTCTAGCTCAGCAAGTGAAATGCGCGAATCAGGCCGAGGCATATGCTGCGCCAGCTCCTTCCTCACTCGATCCAAGACATGTGGGGTGTCAAGAAGCAGGAACAGAATCACGGCTAATGATCTCGCCGTCGTTTCAGTTCCCGCCATGACAAGCAAGCCCGCCTCCGCCGAAAGGCGAGCAGGGGTTTTGTCACTGGGCGGTAGGTTGCTCTGAAGAATATCCTGGAATATAGACCGGGATGCAGATTTGTCAAGCTGACCGTTCTGTTCCTCTTCGACTGCAGTCTGTATCATGTCCTTGAACAGGGCTCTGTTCCGTGGTACAAGGGCAGCAGCTGGACTGAGCTTCGTCACCAACTTAGGTGGAAGCAACATAATGACCGCTTTCGCTACCCATGGGAATTGACGAGCAAAAGGTCCCATCTGCGCCATCTTGGCATAGCCCTCAAGCTCCTCCTCGGCCCAGTCGGGCTCACCCAACTTGTTCCAATCTTTTCCAAATGCATAAGCAGAGATGACATCCATAGTCAGAGCACCTGCGGCAAAGAGCAAGTTCACGTTTTCTCCGGTCTTGCGGGCTTCCGCAATTCGATCTATCAAAATATCGATTTTTTCCCACGACGCGGCCTTCCAGAGCTTGGATTGATCGCTTGCTGAAGAACGGGCTGAGCGCAGCGCGCCTCACCCGGTGGACATCATGATCGACTGTGTTGAACAATGACCATCCCATCGGACTAGTCTTGGAGGAACGAAAAACCACTCATCACGATTGCGCTTGCGGCGTCCGCTGGCGTAGATGTCGTCAAGATACTCCGGGTCTCGGATGTGGATGTGGAGTGGATTGATTCGTACGATTGGTCCGTACTGATTGTGCAGGTCCTCGATTTTCCAGAGGAAACGCAGCTTGTGAGGAAATAGATCGTAGTAGGACTCGTACCAGAAGGTCGCGCCTGCAAGTTTCGGGCCAGGAAATTTCGCGAGCGGATGTAGAGTGACGCGGTATATGTAGACCGAAATCCAATACGCGATAAAAGCTGTCGTTCCGAATGCCAGTAGGTGTGACAAGCTGGCACGTTGCAGCAGTGTCAAAAGGCCCATCGTGGCTTCAATCTTTCGTGTTCAATGGGTGCTGAGAGAGGTGAGTTGGGCAACTTGGGCTGGTACCAAACACAAACACGACGGCCCTTTTGTTCATGCATTATGTCAGTAATTTGATCACCGCCAATTAGCAGAGATCAAAAAGTAATTCAGCATGTTCCTTTTAGGTGAGTCCATAATAGGAAACATCCGAAGAATACGTGTTCTGCTGATCGGACAGCCCGGAAATGCCCCCGGGGCCGCCAAGAGAGATCGACAGACGGGGAGATCAGTCTACCGGCATGACTCGTTCCTGGGGTTGCAGGGTCTAGAGAATTAGCTTCTCGTGTTCGGCTGGAAAGTAGTCACTCGGGATTTGACTGGCTTTGAACTTAAGACAACAAACTTAATATTAGAAGATTGCCCGAGAATGTACTTGAACAATTGAGGCATGGAATGTGGCACGTGACCTGCTGGCCCCGGGCCCGCACGTGCGGGGTTGCTTTGTGATTATATAAGAGATAGATGGATCACGTGTTTGCGGTGCGCGTATCACGTGGCTCTCCATTTCTCGCTTCGGTTGTGATACCGGGGCGACCAACCGGTATCAGTACCCGTCCCAGGTACCGGACAGACTGCCTTGTACATGTGTGCAGTACCCCTTACTAGTCCGGCCCACCTGGGTGCTCCAGGGCTCCAGGGCTAGTCCTCGTCTGGAATCACAATTCTCGCCTCTGTTCCTGTTCCTCCTTACCTTTGGAAAGCTTTCTACCTCGCACAAATTCTGGCATACACCATTGTCTGACTTTCCCGGTCACTGAACTCCATGTTTTTCGTGAATTTCGGAACTTGAAAAGCAATTATTCTACGATTCCTACTCACTAATGCGGATAACAATCCGAGCTTTTTGGTATTACTGTTCTCAACCTCGAACGTCGCGCGCGCAGCCAAAATGTCCATTGCAGTCCTGCCCGTCGAATTGATCTCAAAAATATGTAACCATCTGGATTACCAGCAATTGGTCGCTCTGAGGTTATCATGTCGCGCATTGTACCAAAACTCACTGGAGAATTTTGGGAAGACCTATTTCCGAAAAATTCGTTTCATTGTGACAAGTGAAGGTCTCCACGAACTGGAAGCACTATCCAAGTCAAATGGTCTCCGCGAGCACGTTCAAGAGCTATGGATGATTCCTGTGGTGTTCGATGGCGCTGAAGGGTCCCTCGGCATGATATCTATATCGTCAAAAAGCTGCCGGCAGGTCAAAGGCGACGAGCTGGAAAGCCGGCGTGCTGTCCAAAAAGACATGCTTGCGGACAATCGCAACCTGCTGGAATCAGAAACGTTCAGTCTTCGACTTCGGGAATGTATGGATCGATTCAAGAACATCCAAACAATCGGACTCGCACATTACAGAACGGAATTTTTGCTTGACCCCCGACAGCAGACAGTTCCATTCCTCGGAAGGCGACAGATGATGAGCCGCATCGACTTTCGATTCGATGTTTACAGCCTGCAAGAGTCTACGCGCACCCACCAGGATAGTCAGATACGGAAACTGAACTCCTTGGCGTTATCAAAGCTTTTTCTTGCGTTATGTGGCTCAAGCTGCAGACCCCGAAAGCTATCCACTTGCGATTCTAAATTCTGCTGTGATATCGGCCCCAGGATTGCCCTCTCCGAAGAGCAATTTGATTCTCTACTGTCTACTTTAGAAGACCTCGAGGATCTTCATTTATGCATCGATCTCGATGAGGCGGCTTGGCTGAAGCTTTTCAGGAAGATTGCACCTCAACTGGAAGTACTGACCCTGTCGCAACATCATATGCCTTTTGATCTTGTTCAAGATGACATGCATGCCTATCCGGCTAAAAGCTACGTTGGAAACATGTTCCATGACATTAGCTTCACTCGACTCCGAAACCTTCATATAAAGAAGCTTGATATCGATTTCAGCTCTTTGAGATCACTTTTGCTCAGTGTCAAGAAAGGTCTGGTCACTCTTACAGTCAAACGGGTTAGAATGCGCAGCGAGGAGTCAGGAGCCACAGAAAATCCTCGATCACAAGATGCTGAGTCCCCTGACCGCCAGGAAAATGAAAGATCTGTCCGATATACATCGCCATTATATCAACCCACAGTGCCATCCCACCAACCAACCTCGCCATACGATGAACCTACAGTGCCACCATACCAACCAACCTCGCCATACGATGGACCTACCGTGCCACCATACCAACCAACTTCGCCATACGATGGACCTTCAGTCCGATTATATCAACCAAACTTGCAATCATATGGACCTACAGTCCCATCATTTCAACCAACACCGCCATCATTTTCAACATCTTCACCGTATAGACCGACTGTATCCCCACAAGAATATGGACCAGCCCCTCTATCAGTCCTACCAGCATCAGAAACAGCATCAGCCGAAAGTGCACCCCAATCACCCCAGCATTCCTCGGCTTCCGATTCCTCTGAGGCGTCGACAGAAGAATATTGGAGCAGAAAGTGGATGTCTACATATCACCCATATGAGCCATCCGAAACAGCTGGAGGTTTTGTCTGTCCCACCCGGGAAACCGTAATGGCATGGAAACGCAACGAAGAAAAGATCACTTCTGTGCCCAGCTTTTTGAAATTTTTACGGAACGAGTTATCTCTAGAAACACTCTCCCTGGAAGATATTATCTGTGACGACAATTATTACGATTTCGAAAGAATCGACAGTGCAGATAAACAAAGGGGCAAAGTGGATTTTGACATTCACAAAGCCAATATTTCGTTGAAGGATTGGATTTCCCGGTTAAGGCCAATTGCTAGCTGCCCGGCCGATCGCATTATTAACCGCAAGGAAGACAAAGGTTAGTGGTACCTCCCAATTTACACTCTGTAGTTACTGATGGAAGCTAGAAATGGCGGATTGGTTCGACGAGATGATAGGGAAGGACAGCGGCTCATCTACTAGATTAGACTGTGACTGCAAAAGGAACAAGAAGCCGCCCTGGGGATGTCCTTTTGGATGTCATCGATATTAGGAAAATGTCAGCTTGAATTTATCTCAATTATTCGCAGAATTATTGAGCTCTATCATTATATACTAAGAAAAAAGGTTCCAAGTTTACTATCAAGATACGTGAAAGGGACATCAGTCACATGAAACGTTTCCAACCTTGGAACAACTGGAACACTTCGCTTGCTCATTAGAATGAATAGGCACAGAGATGAATATGCTCTAAGATCAAAACTGGGCCCCGGGGATACCAAATGAGCAGAGATCCTCACAAACGAAGAGGCCCGATGAAGACTTGCTTGCACACGGTGAGTCGGGAAGAGTCCGGGGTTTAGGGCGTTTTTGCTGCCTGATCAGGGTCTTCACACCTCCCGCTACGGAAGTTGCACATCTCCAAATATACACCTAGCCGTCGGTGGTTAGTTCAATGTAGCGCCTGTCGTCTTAGGGAGCCATAAGGATTTCTGCAACTTACCATTGATCCAATATGTGAAAGTATCTGGAGATAATTAGCACGATTCACTAGTCAATATTTCAGAAAAAGAAACTGTACCAGCATTTATGACAGCCAGTGACTGGGTAGCATCAGTTTGAGCGTTGTCTTTTATAGCAAGTGCAACGATCTCTCCCCAGCCATACGCTATATCCGCTAAAGCAATTTAAAGAACCATTCATTAGCAGACCGATATGTTGGAAGTCGTATCGTGGAGTACTTGCACGATAAGCACCAAATTGGGTATGCCCGTGGGTGAATTCATGCGCGAGGAGTCGCTCCGGTGTGTTGTGTATCATGTGATAAAGAAAATCACCGTTTTGCACAACTGCTGCTTTCTTTGCAGGTTGAAACCAGACTTTCGTCTGAAATTGCAACACAGACCACACCCCAGCACAAAATGCCATCCAACTAGGTTGACCCGGAGTGTGAGCGGCTGTTAACGTCACTGCTTCCGCTTGTCCACCGCCGTATCCAGCCGCAAAACCGTTTGGAATCGTACAAAGAGACGTGCTGTTTTTCTGACTGCGAGGACCAGCTGGTAGGGCATTGGTCATCCAATATTCTACACATATTAAAGGTCAGATATGGTTCCATGATGATCAACGTTCGAATGAAGGGATATTTCTGGATAATACGCACCTTTTTTGATATGAGAAGGGACGTTAGGGTCGAGGACCCATTCGCTCTCGTCGCAAATGAAATTCCAGATGGTCGTGTTTTGGATCAGACCACTCGCAAAAATAGCAGCCATTTCTAGAATATTTATTTCGTAAGGTTGGAGGCAGTGGCATTTTGTGCTGAATGGGTATTTGTAACCTACGATTCACTCGTATAGCGCGGTCTCTGACTCTTGTCTTTGCAGCGACATCATTCCACTTGAAGGTCCCATAAAGAACCATGAAGAGATCTATCATCCGTCTTTGCTGAGGATGCAGGGTTGGATTGTTGTTGTTCATGTTGTTGTTGATCATGTCGAGTGTCATTTGAGTAGCCAGCGCGCCGTAATTGGCCTGCCTCATGATCGGTATTAGAAAAATGTAAATCCCACCTCTGAGCTCATCCCGGTGCTCATGCCCCGAGAATTCTGGACAAATTCACTTACCACAGCTTTTAGTTGATTAATAGTGGCATCCCAGTAACCTAAATTCCAATGGTTCAAGCAGCTCGTGTGCACTCGAATTCTACCAGAATTTGGCAGGGCCGTAAATTCAGCATCAGTGGCTCTTGTAAAGACATGATGGAGGCCATCCTCCGAGCCTAGTGGGAAAATAGAGTGATTGCTGTAAGGGTGAGCTTGCGCAATCAACACAATTTGCGTCAAGAGCATAAGCTGGGCAAGTAGGGTTCTGAAAGCCCCTACAGGGCGAGCAAAACCCATCATTTGAGTCAAACGAAGGTGTAATGTGCAGAAGCAAAAGATATTTGGAAATGAGTGTATGATGTTGGGACTGGAAAGTACTGGAGGATGGCACTGTCATATGTACAAAATACTCAGGTACGGGATAGACCAGAAACCATGATAATTTTTCCAATAGGGCTATTACCAACTCACTCTAATACCAACACGATGTGGTACAGTAGAAATTCTCAAACTTGTCAAAGTAGCGTTCCAGTGAAATCTACTCTGAGTACTAATTTAATCGCGCAACATACTAGTCCCTATACAACTCCCACCGGGAGTGGGCCCCGGGTTTATAGATACGCCTAGCGTATATGTAAGCGAAGGGCCACAAATGTGGAGTAAAAGGACCCTTAGACCCTTTAAGTGTGGTATACAAAACGTTTTATTGGACGAGTACGTCTTCATTGTTGCCCCTTATCTAGTGGAACCTATAGTCGATCTGGAATGGAATGTGACCCGGAGGTTTTCCGGCTCCTCGGATATCGGATACAGTACTGTATAGCATATGAAAGTCAACAACGCCAGCCAAAATCAACAACGCCAGCCAAAATCAACAACGCCAGCCAAAACCTCGGAGGTGGTGCTAAAAGGGAACCTGGTACCGAGGACAGAAAATTGGCTAACTACCATTCCCTTCTCCACTTCGCAGTATGGGTATATTCATTTCGTACAAGCTTTAGCTCCTGCAGTGGCGCCGCAAATGTTTGAGGCAATCAAATTTACCGCCTTCTTCTCGTCCTTTCCTAATTCAGATTAGTCCAGCTTCAAATATTTGGATATTTCGATTAAAACTGCAGAGGAGGCATGGTAGTAGCTTGATCTGAGTATTTTGAAAAGCCTTTCGGAGAGCATGCTATGGAGAGTATAGGCTATTATTGCGTTAAATGGATGGTATATCGAACGTTAGGAAGTCAGGGATATTTTGAACCGGCAGATTAAGTGGCAGAAATTAGGCGCCGAATGTACTCAGGCCTGTGCGGCCACTGTACTCCGTAGGGTCTCCGCTAGAAAAATTTTCGACTGTTCGTCCGGATAGCTCCGATCCTTCCCGAGCGGATCTGTCTGGACCGGAAAATCTACAACCCTCGTGCTAGCCTGTGTGGAGTATCTCCGTATACTGTACTATACTAGTAAGAAGTAATACGACTGAACATACGACTAAAATGAAGGCATCTTTACCCGGATATACCGCACTTGGATATAGTGTAATTAGGTCCTGGGGGCGTTATCCGCTATAGAATGGTTCATTTGCGCTCCGGCTAATGAACACGACTTGTGTTACTGCCCAGGTGCAGGCTAAAGGCCTCCAAAAAACCATACCTCTTTGCATGGTAAGGTTGCTTATCGGATCAGATGATCGAGTAGCCAGTGACACAACTTTTTAGTGCCGTCGACAGTATGCCCACTACAATGGTGGGAGGTCAAATGCTTAGGTTACACCATATATACCTTTCGGATAGATTGGGGGCCAGATATGTAACCATGCATGGTAGTACTTATCTAGTGGAACTGAAGCGGGACTGTTATTATCCTAAAACCTAACTTGGATGTACGAGTATGCACGATCCACTTCCCACATTTTTACTTGAAAGTTGTGCCCCGGGGCTCTAGCTGGTCTTCGAAGCGAGTTGCAGAGACATAAGACAGGGGAGGAACGAGGAAAACCCGATAGTGCATTTTACTACTTTTATCCATTAATATGGGCTAAACTATCCACTCAAAATTGGGCTAATATGATGTGGAAATTGACCTCCAGTTGCCCAAGATTTTTATGTCCTTGCAATCTTCCTTCCGCACCGTTCCACCGTCTTACCTCCATGGCTTCTATCCGTTCGATTTTACTTGTGATTGCCCTGGCTCTCCAAGGCAGTGAGGCACTGCCTGATTGTCAAGGCTACATCCACAGTGGTACAATCGCTTATTTCAACAGCGCTCCCATCACCTTTAGCTATGAGCTTGCAACAGCCTTGGATTGCCAAAGATGGTGTGAGAAGGTATCAACATGCCAAGCATGGCTCTATGTTGACCAGTCAAATCAATGTGACCTGCATCGTACGAAGGCGTTGAGCGTTTCGGATAATGCAGGATTCATCTTTGGCGGGTGCACGCCTAGAGCGGCCAATGAATCTCCAACAACTTCTACTCCTAGCTCTTCGTTGCACTCCGCTGTTATCAGTACTGCAAGAACATCAGAGATTGCTTACTCGGTTCGTTCTCATTCTTTTCAAGCATGTTGCTCTGGACCTACGGCTAACGTGATTCTGCTCTCGAAGGCTCATGCTAGACGCGAAATCCTCCGTCATAAGCAGAAGGGTCACCACCAAAAGCTTTAATTTGGTGGAAACATATCCGTTCTTTGGGTGGTTTAGGTCACTGCGAGGGAATTGTACTGGGTGTCGGCAGGACTTCGGGTTGTTCGTGTATGGAATAGTTATCATGTGTTATTTTGAATAAGAGGTGCCCAATAAAAGGAAAGAGCTTCGGTACCAAGGAAAACCTTCAGACGGAGATACAGCAAACATAGTATTAGAGAATTCTAATTGCGCTTCGAGAATAGCTAGCGCTCTTTCGCTGGGTTGTATCCAAGATTGGTTCCGCTTGCGGTCCTCGATCTTTTTCACCTGTTTCAAAAAACTAACTAGCCTATACTTTTTTAGCTTGCTACTTACAGTGGTGTAACATTAGTATTTGACCTCCGGTACTTCGGCCTAGGACCCACTTTTTTATACTGCCTGGCAGAAACCTCGGAATTTAATTCAATTTAATAGCTAGTATGCCACCCGCCATACTTAATGACATCAGCTACCCTATGAGGCATTGTCTCCGATAGATGCTTAAAGAGATCGATATCTAGCGCTTCCCATGCTTCTTGCGCAGCTTCTAGTAGTAATTCTAGCGTAGGTTCATTATTAGGAAGCTGCATAAGCTCTAGGTGACGCTTCAGGATTTCCGCTTTAAGCAGCGCCCAGAGGTTCTCGATCGGGTTCAAATCAGGCGAATAGGGAGGCTATTCCATGATATCGCATTGGAGCTTATTTAAAGCGTCCCGTACGATATATGCCGTGTGAATAGGCGCGTTATCTTGCTGAAAAATAGCATTAGAATCAATGCTATTAAGGAGCGTAGGTAAGACGCGCCGATAGAGCTCTTCGATCGTACGTGAAGAGACGCTACCTCTTCGAGATAGGGGATCTCCGAATAGGGGAATAAGGCCTGATCGACGTGGAAGTCCGGAAAAAGCAGCCCAAAACATCTGCTTAATTTGCTTCCCCCGCGCTAGAACCATTTGAACCTGATAGCCTTCTTCTGAATACTGAAAAAGCTGATCTTTCGGACGCGCAAAAGTCTATTCTTGACGCTGGCCAATGCCACGTTCAACCGTACATTCGTTAGACCAATAGACGCGGGCCCAATCCTCTGATATAAAATGCTGATATTGAAGAGCCCAGCGAAGACGTTTCTCGGTAGACCTGGCTAGGACCCGCGGGTACCCTCCACGACCCTGACCCTCACCTCCCCATGCGGAGGGTTAGGGTCCGAGACCTGGACCCGAGGGGACCCTGAGGGTCGTCAAACATGACAAAAAGGTAAAAAACGTGACTGGACGTCAATTGCATAAATTATGTAAAAACAGGCTGTATTTCATTGTAATTGTAAACTAAAAATCCATCACTGTATGGCCTTACAGAAGGATACTACAGTACATATCCACTCCTTAGTGCATACCATAGGTTCATCCTCGAATAGAGGTTTAATTTTTGAATGGTTTACATTACATCTATAGCACAGTGTCTAGTCATGGTTCTAAGTCAAGAGTCAAATTATATACCCATCCAGTAGTCTCGACTTCTTCCGTATCCTACCTGATACACGATGCTGCGTATCAGGGAAGGATAATGATAGGTTCTCCTCCGGGTTCGCAAATCCATCAGCATCAGAATCTTCCTCACCACTAGAAGTGACCGCAGACCGCTTTCCAGCGGCGACTGCTGATAGTGGCGGTGCGTTCGGGGTTGTTTGCATAATTGATATAGCAGCCGGTGTGTCAAGACGCAACTCAACATCCTCCTCCTCGTCATCACTGATAGCCTCGAAGGTATGTGTCTGGACATCAAGTGCTTCTGCCGAAGCTGCTCTCTCATGGTCTAAAAGATACTCTTGGAGAATCAGCCGCTGCTCCTCCTTGATATCAAATCTTGTTGTACACATATACAACATGATATCACGAATAGTCTCTGGATTCAACGACCCCCGGCGGTAGTGGCATACATCCCGGGCAGAGTTAAATAGACGCTCAACTCCGGCACCAGTCGCTGGAATTGACATAATATCACGGGCAATGCTTGCAAGAACAGGGAATTCTCTCTGATGATCTTTCCAAAAGATCCGAACGGATCCTTTAATGGTATCTAATCAGGTGAGGTTAGTTATATGATTCATAAAATAGGCTTACTTACTTACCACTCTGGAGATATTTGGTGAGCTCGTCGTACTGCGGAGCAATTGATCGTGGTGAAGAATCGCCGTCAAGGGCCCTCTCTAGCTCCGATTCAGTTATTAATAACTGGCTATTAGGCTGTATCATATCTGATGGTACACGTTGGCTATATCTTTCGAAGAGAGACTGAAGACTCTCGCGGTATACTTTTCTATAGTCCTTTCCTATCTCAGGATCTAGGTCCCAATCACTTGTTGAAAAGAACTCCATCTTACTCGACGGCGCTAGGATCATCCCAATTGCATAGAGATTACCTTCGATATTATCGGTCTCGCCGTAGTATTTCTTCAGTTTCTCCTTCGCAGCCTCAAGGGAGGAAAGCATCAGCTGTTTCCAGTGAACTTTCTTTCGACGAAGCTGACGTATTGATCTTTCAAGATGATCAAAAAGCTTGTTATAAATCCTAAAGACAAGGTGGATAACTTGAGTCTTTAGTACGACAAACTAGCGTAGTAAGCGTAAAAAAGGGCTGGAGAATGCAAAGTAGATAGTCAATCTGTCGCCACCCCTCGATACTCAATGCAAAATGGGTTTGGGTAAAGTCCTTGCAGTACTTGTCAAATGTGTTATGAAGCCTTGTCGCCCGCCGGAGCATCAGGAATGTCGAATTCCATCGTGTACGGACATCCTGGATTGGGAGAAGCCTTATACCAGCGTTATTAGATTGAAGATTCAAGAAGGCTTCTTTGCGTTGAGGGCTTCCGTTGATATAAACTGCAAGACCGCGGACCTATAAGGATGATTAGCGTTATGAAATCAATCATGATTCGTGAATAGAAGCTTTAAGCTTACCTTATTTAGAGTATCGGCGATCTCATGTTTCTGCTGGCGCGCACGAAGTGAACGTACACGATCTTCAGACCATTCTGTCTCGGCATTGTCATTCTTCGGTGAGGCCTTGATTTTACCAAGTAAATCAATTAGACTTAATTGAATAACATGTGCAAGGCAAGGCACTTGGACAATCGTAGAATCTGTCTCAGATTGTAGCGTCTTAGTCGAATTATTCACCGCTGCGATAAGTGTCTTATTATTAGACGCATTATCAGTTGTCACCGCCAGTATACGGTCAGCGATCTGGTGCTTCTCTAGGATCTGGAGAACAATCCTACCGAGGTTCACTCCGGTATGAGATCCAGAAATTGGCTCGAAGCCAAGGAGAACCTCGTGATAGTCCCATTCCTGGTCTAGGAAGTATCCTGTGATAGCCATGAATGCTTGCTGGAATGGAGAAGTCCAACAGTCAAGCGCAATCGACATTTTTGCACTAGATGGAAGCTGTTGTAGTGTCTCCTGTTGTTGTTCTATAACGAAACCCCGAAGGCGGTCGCGAATCACCTTTCTTGATGGAACGCTTGGTGGTATGGGTGCTAGCCGTGCGTAGGAAAGGAGGTCATGGAATTCTTGATGCTCGACGAAAAGGAAGGGTAAATGCGATACAGTGATCAGGTTCAGAATCTTCTGCTCCCATATTTGCTGGGTAAAGGTAGGCGCCGGTCTTCTCTCGGCCTAAATGATAATGAATTCAGTATTAGTATTGACATTGAATGTAGGCTAGTTTAAACATACCGCGTCACTAAGTAGTTGCTGGATATTACCCCTCTTCGGTATTCGCTGTCGGCACCTTAGCCCATCGAGATGTTTCTGCATCGATGAGGTTCCAGTATGGTTGGTACTTCGATGCTCAAGAATTGTACGGCACCGTTTGCATATAACGCCTGGCTTCCCATCTTTGGCATTTGCAACCTGTTCAAACCCTTTCCAGCACTCTGCACGACGGTTCATATCCCAGTTGATCCGCTTCTTCTTACCGAAGTCGGTTTCAAGCCACCACTGAATAAATTCTGCGGTCATTGTAGTTGTGAAGACGACGTACTCGTTGATACGGTCTGGTTTGGTTCGCGGAAGAATGTCTGGGGCCTGAGGTGCCACGCGCGATCGATGGGTTGGAAGGTCTGGAAGGTCTGGAACTGATCCAAACTGACTTTCGGATAGTAGTTGACTGTGGCTTTCGCGTTGGGATAGGGAATCGTTAGGAACAAGGTATTGTAGCGCGTCTAATTGCACCCCGTCGAAGCTAGATGATGCGTAGACGTCGGAGAGCTGAGACATGTTAGATTTAGTAACTAGAAGGCAGTACTATGGCTGAGGAGGAAGATGATGAGGAACTTACTGTTTAGTTCGTAGAAAAAGATGCGCGATATTCTTGGGGCATCCGTTCGTCCCTGTTCTACATGCTAGAATTGATCTATCATCTTTTATATCCACATAGCTAGATCTGATTGGCTAGCATAGTGGATAACCTGATAAATGAACCTCAACGAACCTCAAATAGACCCTCGCTTACCCGCAGCGACCCTCAAGGGAACCCTCACTACCCACATCGACCCTCAAAGAGACCCTCAAAGAGACCCTCAAAGAGGACCCTCAAGTTAAGAAAATAGTCTTAATCGGAACGGCCAAGTCTAATAATTGCAACCGTTGAACCGGAGTTACGACATACCTAGATAATTTGTTCTAAATTCTTAAAGACAAAGTAATAGAAGAAGATATAACAGTTCAAATGATGTAAAAATGAGGGGATTTGAACTACGTCTTTATAGTTTTCTTAAAAAATAGTGGTTCTACAAATGAAGGTACACATGGGTTACAGTACCTACAATATATATATCTACAACTTTACACGCTGTTTTGTCGACAACCGGCACTGACCACTCACCATATCGATATCATCGAATATTACTTGTAATTTGTAGGTGACCATGCCTACGGTTTACTTTTACATGAATATTTCTTTATAAGTCACTATATTGATAGAGTATTCAGTGAAATATCTACAAATTGACGGAACCGCTGTAAAAAACAGAGATGAATCATCAGCAGAAAGAGGTAAGGCGTCGAAAATTTATGCAAATGCGGGTCGTTGAGGGTCGCGGAGGGTCCGCATAGTGAATCTCAACGACCCTCAGGGTAGGTTGAGGGTCGGAAGGCTGGAACCTCCCCTCTTGAGGGGGAGGTTCGAGGGTCCGCGGTAGGGACCCATGCGGAGGGTCGTAGCCAGGTCTATTTCTCGGCGTGTATAGGCGTCAATACCGGAAATCAACTTGGGTTGTCCATATTGATACCTCGGACTTAATTCCGACGGTGCGGCTTGGTTCCTGATCTGCACCAGCCTCATATCACAACAGTTTCCAACGCTGGACTCTGGCGAGGTCTAGCACTGCGGAGGCGGTGAGGTCGAGTGGCAACACGCGATCTGCGATCGGGCGATAGGAGCCCCAACATGGATGTTTCGCAGTGGCAGTGGGCTGGTCCTATGTACAATGGCATGAAAATCAGTAATGTTGTTTGTGTTATGGAGCACAAAAACTCCCACAGATAAGTGATATTGCGCAGCAGAGGACGCGATTGTTGTGATATGAAGCTGGTGCAGATCAGGACCCAAGCCGCACCGTCGGGATTAACTCCGAGGTGTCTATACGGACGACCAAGTTGATTTCCAACCAACTTGGCTCATTGTTGGATATACAGCCTCATGTCTCCCTCTGAAATAACAAGTCAATTTACGCCTCTGAAACACAACATAATCAATCATATGGGAAATTGCCAGGTTTGGCTCTTGTCGCCGGAATATGCGGCCCCGCATCTTGAGCAAGCCGTCCGATATTATTGGCGGCAGTTGCTTCCATGCGAATCGATCAGACCTATCCACCCTCTTCCTGTAATCTCCCCAGATATCCACCTATAGTACCTAATACTCAAACATGACTAGAGTCCGGTCGATTAGGTAGTGGCTCTAGACTGGTGGCAAAGGGAAGCAGGGCAATCTACACGGCCGTCTTTGCCCACGGACAGCACTGCTAAATCAGTGGCCCACAACTATGTACTATATTCACGATTTCCATGTGCCCAGCGCCGGGGAAGAGTTTCCGGCAGGCCGAGTCTTCATCGGATATTCCGACTATTACCATAGGGAAGGTGGTTATATGGGGAAATGCGGAACATCGGGTAGATAACACATTCCCAATACCCAGGTCCCCGCATAGGATTCTTTTTTAGAAAGTCCTCTCTTTAGTAGTGAAGGCGTCCGAGGTCACCAGAGTTGATCGACGATCTCTTAGACTGTAGTAAATCACGAAATCTTTTCGATGCCGTGTCAAATGAATCGCCTTGCAATCAGGGCATGGGCGAAAATCGTAAGAGTGCGGAACAGGGAGCCTTCCAAATCTGATCATCACGTGCAAAAGGTACCCTAACACAAAACCTTACTGTATGTGGACTTGCAAAAGTTTATTTCCTTTTCAGAGAACAAAAAAAAAGGAGTGAAGGTCCATTCAAGATCTGCACTGTAACACCCTACGGTCGGGATCTGGAGTAACCCCACTTTTTGAATAACGGTCTAGACCCATCTTCGCTCATCAATTCACGATGGCTTTATGCAGCTTACCCTGCAGACCTGAAAATATTATCCGGATCTTAGTCCAATGTGGAATGAGTGGATCGATAATCCATCCGTATTTTTCGGTTATGGCGCTCTGCAGCGAACTGGCCGAGTGAAGGCAGACTCGGCCAACCAAATTGACCATGGAAACTGCGGCCGTAAGTTTTTCGTAGCGCCCAAACTATGATCAGCTACGTACCATGGTTCCGGGTCGAAGTTTGGCTATGCAACCTGACACTGTATCGATTTCCAATATTTAACTTCTTGCACTCCCCTCCTATTTACTTCAAACTACATTCCTATCTCATTATACCATGTCTCTTTATGTAGATCAGGACATTACGCCTATCCTCCGTTCGCGGGAGGAGAACCAAGAGAGGTATGTGAAACCCTAATACCTAATACAAGAAAAAAAAAGAATGTAACTGATAATCTCCACAGAGCTTTTATTGCTGCTTCAAGGCGCAAGGATCGCAGCTTGGATGCCAGGCTAGAATCTGCGAACCGGGCTTCTTTGCTTCATAAAAAGCGTACAGGCAAAGACTTTCGCATCACCAAGGATATTGTCGAGAAAGAAGCCATGTACGAAGAGATTGATGAGAGATATCAAGAAAAGCGGATCAAAATGCTCCAAGCCCAGAACCTGCAGATTGAGGAAGAATTCCACCGTCATCTTCTGAAATCTTTCGCTAAACGAGCTAGCTATTCCAATGGATCATCAATCGCCAGCCGGCGAGCAAGCAACATGACCCCGCTTCACCCAGTCGGAGGCTCCCGCAAGATGAGCCTGGATCTATCCAACCTCCGCTCCTCATCCTTCTCCAAAGAACCGGGATCAATGGCAAGCCCAATGTCAACAAGCGACGGCTACGTCCTCTCACCAGCAGCCTCCTACGACCCAAACATGCAATCCTACATGACCTGCATGAACGGCCCCGAAAGCCCCTACGCAAACATGATCCCTGCAACAGCAACTCCGCCAGCCAAACTACCCGCCTACGTCCAACCAACCTGGCAACACCCGTCTGCGACAATGCCGCAAACCTCAACCCCAGACCAGATCCCCACAGACACACACGTCCAAATGTGGCAGCAGCAAATAACGCAGCATGTCCCGAAAACCGTCCAAATGCGTCAATTCAGAGAGAGACTCGTCTCCGCCCCAGAATGCCCTCTGCAAACCCCACTCTCCCCCGGTCTCACTCCCCCATCCCACGGACACAGTCGTGGCCAGTCCCAGCCCTCATCATCCTTCCAGAACCTGCAACTACTCACTCAGAGCCATCATCTCCACGCACCCAAGGTTGGGGCCTTGTCAGCTGAAACCCATTCCACGCCTGGCCTCTGTTTCACGTCTCATACATCTGTGTCCCCCATCACTGCATCTGTCCAGATGAAGACCGAGGCCGATGCTATGCTTTCTGGACAGATGGATTCCATTGCGGACTCCAGTCAGTTTGCGCTGAATTTGAATTCGGATGTGCCGTTTGATCGTGACCAGGAGTTTGGCTTTGACGACTTTGTTGCGGTTGATGAGTTCACTAATGTTTCTACATGATTCTCATTACATTCACGCTGGATACGATGTTGATATTTGGGTAGTTACATCTTTGGGTTTTCTTTTCTGACTATAAATTGGACTGTATAAATTTGTCCAGTATCATATGCTGTCTATTTAATACGAAACGTAATGATACTTACCATTTGTTCCTCCATTTGAAATCAACATTGGGTAAGCTTTGAAATACTGCATTGAGGAATTTGCACCTCAGAAATAGGTAGGTTCAATGTGAGCTCATTTGGATAGAATAGTGTAGCGAGTGAGCACGGTGTGAACAGAAAGGTAAATGACGAGGTAGACGTATTGGTTTAGTGCCTATCCTCATACTTGACGAATCGAAGATATCACAGACAGAAGACAAATAACGCTCCGCGGGGAAACGACAATCATAGCTGTTCCAAGGCTGGCGACACTTGTATCTTTTGATGAGTGCATCAACCTTGACCGGGTTATTGGGCGAAGCTTCCAGTGGCTTCGATGAGGCGCTTTAGACGGCATTATATAGATGTAAAATACCAGAATACACCAAGGCTCACTTATGGAAGGATTGAAAGCACGTTGTTGAATCCGGAACTGTAGCGACATCTACACTCATCTAGACTTCATAAAAAAGCATCGTTTATGTGGAAAAGGCGCCAATAAACCGTGATTATGTGATTCGAAGCATTCAAAATCATTGGCATTGGCATTCATCAACTCGACCGAGCATGCAACTTTGGATAATTACGTCATCGAAAACTGATGAGATGATATATCGGTGGAACTATTCCCCACATATTTAACATGTTTGTAGATTCCATCATTCCATCGATTACCAAGTTTGATTGAGAGGAGTATATAACCGATTAGTCTTCGCTTTAGGAAGATGGAACGACCGAGGCCTGTCCCCTCTATTTCGGTAAGAGATATCATCTTGTTAGCCACGGGTTTTGAAATGTCCAAGTTCGGGTATCCCATGAGTGCAAGTTATGGAGAGAAATTTGTGGTGTGGGGAACACTCCGAATATGAGTAGATCCACCGGACTTACGTGCGGTTTTGGCCCAATTAAATAGCGTTTCCATGGCAGATCTGGTATGCAGTGAAAAACCTCAAGCCTTACATGGCGCCTCATTAATTAGTTGCCTTTTTTTGCAAAGAAGTCTAGTTGTTTGCCAACGGCGTGAACTTCCAGGCTTCCCTTCCCAATCAAACCTTTGAAAGGTATATGTCGAAAGCCAGTTGTGGACGAAAATTCCCATACTTTTGTCAATTCTCCACAACTGATTTAATACAAAGAACCGGTACGCAAAAAGATGGTACACTGTTGGAATATCATTGGCGGAAATTGTGGAAGTACAACGTCCTTCGGAGTGTAGTTCCATCCAATGAGCATGAGAGGCATCTGATTGAGGGGACCCGCGGCAATGAATAGGATACGCCCTTTGTTTCTCCACTTATTCCTCATCGCTAAGCCGCCTTTAATAAACCGGACAAAGAGGCCACTAAAAGGATTGCTCACAAACACAACACACCAAGATGAAGGTCCAGAATCTAATCGGTATTAATTGCCACTCTTTTCTCACAATAGAGTACATAAGTTTGACCAACATAATATTGATGTCTGATGGCGTACCTCTATTTCCTGTTATTGCAAACAGTTGAACCCTTTTAAGGAATGATCATCCAGAGCCACTCGAAGAGGGGCATGTATCACTTGGGATTAGCGCCGGGTGGCGCGGGATAACGGACCGACTACTTGTCATACCTTTTTTAATATGGATGTTCAGGATATCTGTAAATATCATGTTTCCTCCTATATCCAACAAGAACACCTCACCATCAAGTGACATATGCCACTGAGTGCAACCCAGATATCTATAGTTTGCCCACATGAGTTTATTCCAATCTAGCCATCGATAAGACAAGCCTGAGGTCAGTACTCAACTAAAGCCATAGTTAGCCGGCTTCTTGATAATGACTATTTAACAGTGTATCTATAATAACAATGAGTTTGTCCCAGGCCGATATGTTTGAAATCTGTCGTGCTAAATTGATAGAGGAGGTCCCACGTCGGGACCCGCATCTCTGCATCATAGTTGCACATTCGAATCTACTGGAGGCTCTTACAATTTATCCAATGAACACCTGCGATGGAAGCAGAGCTCGGAGAAATCCAGCACCTCATTATTTGGGAGGAGATACAAGAGATGAACACACTAGCCAATGACGCCGGCGATGGGGCTCGCTCAGATCAAGCGAATGTTGAGAATTGTCCTTTATTCTATTCTCTTGGGAATTCAATTGTCGAAGTATATCGCAAACTCCATGATTCTGACCTCGTTGTTGTCTCACGTGGATAAGCCAATAGGAATCGCCTCACGTGCCGATTACCCCTGATCGGCAGAGGTTTATTATGCCTACGGCATAGTAAACCGGGTCCCAAGCATGTATTTAAAGAGCTTTTCTTCCAGGTTTTACCTGGACTAGACAAATTTACTTATTTGATCCTCACCCATACCCTTCCGTTCAGTAGATCAGGATAGCTCCTTCATGCTGCATTATTCTAGCCTGCTAGTCTAATTTAACAGTCAGCAGTCCGCTGAAAAGTAAAAAACTACAGTCAAAATTTGACTGCTTCGATTGACCGTTGTGGTGATTGTAGAACCCAGCCCATAAACACCTGCGGCTGTGCAGTCTATAAGAGACACTAAGGATTGATGGAGATTGTATTGACCAAACCTGTAACTTTTTCCTACGGACAAAATGGATGCCCCGAATACCTCGCATCACCAAGAAAAAGAAGGAGATCAGCAGCCCAGTGAATTGCCCATCTTGGCCGGCCGGTCAATCGGGGGAGGCGAAGTGGGATGGTCCATCGTGGTCTTTGGAATGAAATACAAGAGACATTATGCCCGAGGGTCTTTTATAGCCCGGCAATTACACTGAGGCTGTTGTCATTGCCGCCCATGACCATCCCGGCCTGAGATCGACCGCCTTTAAAAGAGTCCGTGAACGGTCAGCTCAACTGTTGATGCTCGATCTCACCTGCTGCTCACCCCGAATTACTCAATTTTGTGTGGAAATGGGCAACAGATGAAGCCTTGAAACAAAGACTTGCAGAAGCTATCCTTAAATACTGTTCTGCAGATGTACCTCTGATCCATTGGATGCTATGTATTAAGTAGGAATGGTTGGAGTTTTACGGTGATGTTATTGTGACTGAAAGCTATTCGAAGAGTGGGGGTGCAGATAATCGATTTCGAGTTTTAGTATCAACCGACACCGACAAAAGCCATTCTTGCATTTGTTACGAGAGCTGTAGATGTCGCTAGCTCTCACAGACCACCAAATCTTGTCCTCGGAGACCGCCTCAACAATATTTGAGGGATGCTGTCGTCTTCCATTCTGCTTCGACTGGCCGTCTTGATGTAATCGTTCTTTGCTAATATCTCTTTAATCTAAAGTATTTGAGTCTGGGATTTGCCACAAGTGCATCAACAACCGAGATAAGTCCACCCTTGACTGCCAATATCAATGGATTTTCAAACCATTTATTCCGGAGGTTGGCATCAGTTTGGTCATGGTGTAATAGTGCCTGGGCCATCTGTAAGTCACCACCACGAGCAGCAATGCAGAGCGCAGTGTCGTGAGATGCGATCGTGCTTTCATTGATGTTCAGACGTGCGCCTTGTTGCACTAGGAGTCTTGCCACATCGAGATGGCCATGTGCGACCGCTCGAGAAATGGGCGGATCTATTAGACCCCTCCCATTGATCTCCACGCCCCACATATCCAGTAGGCAAGCAACCGTGTTCACGCGCCCGTGCGATGCGGCAACAGAAATTGGAGTGTGGCCTGCAACACAGATAGATGTTCATATTGATCCCTGCCACCGCAAGCCATCGTAGGAGCACGGTAGCCAATCTGGTCGCGACATGGTGTAGAGATGTAGACGGCGTCTCGAGTCTCCCACGACCTCCAACAAAATATTTGTAAAGCCTGTATAGCTCTAGTTCCTCTGAGCACGTCCATCCAACCATGAGAGACTCCTCCAAGAGCCCATGTGAACGAATTGAAATGCATCGAATTCGAGATGTCACTGTATGGCTTGGAAAATATTATTTGTGCGCGGAAAGGGATGTTAGTCATTGGAACTCCGAGACGTGAGTATAGACCTCGTAGGACAGTTATTCGAGCCCGTAATTAGTCGGCGCGCTCCTAGGTTTTTAGCTTGAACTTACTGAAGATGGTATCAATCTTCCCTTGGCAACAGTCAATCAATTGCTCTACCAATCGGAGAGCAGCACGTTAGTAACAACTTCTAGATTGGGAAGACTGGTCGTGAGTTCTTACCGCTAAGAAGATCTGGCTGAAGTGCCTCCTGCCACAAACCGACTTACTGTGAAAGAAACAGTGCTAGCTTCGGGCTGGCCTTATTTGTTAGTCGCTGTATCATGTTAATTCCACTGCATAGGGGCACTTGGATGCGATCACATTTCATACGATTGGCCACGGCACGGAAAATCCTTAGCTGTCAGAGCTTGGTCTTCCGGCACTTTTGACCCTTGTACATGGAACGTTCCTGGTCGCTGGCGCCGACTTTGACGCCTTGGATGTGCCACTCTTGAAAAAGGGAGAAGACGACGGGTCTCTTGAATGGGAGAGTAACTGGAATATTGATCGGACTGGAGTTTGACAAAGAAGTTTTCGCGTGCCTGAGCGAATTGAGGGTTATAAATTACCATTTATATTGCGCACGGCAGCTTGCGGAACAAGTCAGACGACAAGATCAGTCCTTTGGCACTGAGTGACCAAAATGAAAGACCATATTGCAAAACATGCTGTCCAAAGATGCACACAGTTGCAATCCTGAAGAAAAGACATATACTTCATTGCACCAGAGATCCTCGGCTTGCCTATTATGTTTAGCTGACATCTTCTTGGAAAGAGACTCGCTTTCTCTTGCGTCGCTCAGGCAGGGATGGCTGCTGAGCGATAACCATTTGTTTAAGATCATCCACCTCGCTCTTCAGGATTTCGATATCCGTAGCCAATATTCTCTTAGTCGTTTAGTAACCCTTGGAACAATAGAAGTACACTTACGGTCCTCAACGGCCATACTTATAAGAAGCTAGCTATGTATCTCCCCGCCGATTCTGCAAAGATCTTGAATGGCCGTAATTCGTAAACCAAGTGCTGTTCGATATGTTCATGATGTAATTTGGCAAAAGCCTATATCTGAAAAACCTCGGAGTGCTATGTGTAACTCGTTGAACGCAAATAGTGTGGTCAATATGGCAAATTACCAGCCATCAGTATAAACTGTCGATTTTGATCACAACCTCACGAGAATGAAGGAGATTTCAGTCGGAAAGGCAGCACGTTGGAATTGGCACCGCTCTCTTTGTCGCCGCAAATGCACCCTAGCTTCCTTGTTATTGGGCCATCGCGAAAAGTGACACTACCATTCCCCACAACTTTCTTCGTTGGTTAATCGTCCTTGTTATAAAGATATAAACAAGAAGCTGCCCTGATATGCCTGAGCTATAAAGGCCCGGTTCCATTCTCTCGATGATTGGTAAAAAACATAGGAGCCATGGTACATGGTGGTTGGCACTGAAGGGCCAAAGACTGGCTTTGGTGGCTGTGCCCCTTTCGCTGCCCACCTGAAGGTCGTGGTCACGACCACTGAAGGGAGATAACAATGAACACGCCATGACCTGGGAAATCAGGCGGCTAGTCGATAGCCTCAAAGAAACAATCACCCACTAAACTGCCGCGCTTATTGCACTAACCAAAGCGGACCTGCTTGAAATCAAATGGGACAGGAGCTTTCGAACCATCAACGATGAGTTGCAATTTTCTGGCAATTTTACTTAATCTCCACTTTCTTTTCTCAGGCTGTCACATTCGACCGGGCCTGTTTCATCCCAGCTCAGTGGACGGCTGCTTTGGCCGCAAGGCGTGCGAGCCGCGGATGATCCACTCCCCACCACCATCCCCTCCCTCCGCCCCTTCCCCCCGAGCTACCTGGTGGTCGGCTGTTCGGACGACATATGTATGACTCATGCAAAGGTACTTTCGGTTCGTCTCGGGAACTTTTTCTTTACTTCGCAACGTCCTTGTTTAGGCATCTGTGGTTGCAAGGGGAATATTCCCCGTCATATATAAAGATAGTCACAGTCATAAGTTAGTGAAGGGGCAACATGTCAAGGCATAATTGAGTACAGAGAAATCTCTGTGGTCGTTGATAGGTAAATACACAGTACAGTAATCCACGCTAATAAAAAGACAAGAACGCAATAGCAGCCCAAGCCTTCCCCTCTAGGCATACCGATTTTCCGCATCAATAAAATTGTCAAACATCGAACCAGCATAGACGTTCGGATCGTAAGGCGCAGCAACTCTGTCAGCAAACACGAGTAGGGCTGTCCTGTCATTTCCCTCACATACGCTTGGCTCGATCATAGTGTAGCTTTCACCGTCTGTCGCAACTGACTCCTCCAACCATGCCTCAGACGATAACGTGGACCAGGTGCTGGGGTCGTGTTTGCGGTGGCTGTCCAGGACAATCTGGGTCATCGTTGCTAGTTGCAGACCGTTCTGATGATCCGCGCACTCGGCATGTGGAAAGACGATGTTTTTGAGTTTGCAGACTTGTTCTCTAAGATAACTGAGCTCTGCTAGAAGGACTTCGTTCTTTTTGGTTGCGTCGCTGCAACGGCGCTCGATCTGTTTGTCCTTTTTTTTCTTCCTTTCTCGGAATTTGTTGGCTGCGATGCGGTTGCGTTCGAGGTACTTTGCCAGCTTGGGGCTGGCACAACTGTGCTGTGGGGATACAGATCCCATTAAGTATGATTTTAATGGTAGCTTGGGGTTGTCTGTTTTGTTTTTCGCCAGGCTACCTGGGTAGTATGTATAAGAAGTTATGTGCCACTCCGATTGATCGTGGTATTACAGACGATTAGATGATATTGCTCGAAGTTACCATTGACTAGCTATCAAGTATGTGACCAGGGGGTTTAAAATGGCCTCGACCAAAACCAATGACGTATTGCATTTTCAAAAAATAAGGAAAAAAGCAAGTTTCAGAGCTACAACCTGCGCAGAACGGAAGAATATTTTGGGCGCTGACATTGTGGTTCTCATTGTATTTGCACAAGTACAAGTCAAGTGTAGTGCTATGAGCTCGAAGTAGCTGCCGCGAAGTACAAGGAAGGTGTCAATTTATTCTCCTATTCTACAGGTTAATGGCCTAAAGGAAGTAGAGTTGGCAATGATTGGATGGGTCACTACAGCGGTTCTAAATTGCCTGCCTATCTAGGGAAAGGAGGATTTTATTGGCTGGAATAGAGTGCCTAAAGCTTTAAGCGCCTGGCCGGGTTGTGGGGCCGCAGAAAGTGGTTCCGCGATCCGACTATAGGGAGGAGTTTATTAGGGTTGCCTCACGTGATGCCCGCACAGAGCCCACCGGCCTACGGAGGGGTTTCTTCCTCCTACAACTGCCTCACGGGAGTCAGTTGCTCGACTCTGCTGGTAGCTCGTCATCTCTCACGCAGTCAAGACACCTTTTTTCCCTCCCACCTTCCCTCTGTACATAGAAACCATTGCAAATATACAGACACATTGCCTCCCTACAAGGGAGCGCGGATGGGCTCTATCTGACGCTACGGTCTAAGACCGCAGCGACAGGTGACCCGTCACGGCCAAACTATACACGTTCCTGATCCCTTTTCACTGGGTGAGGTCACCAATAAAACCCTACTTTATGTTTGAAGAACTCACCGGCGGCATTTGTTTGCAGAGATGCGGTTTCGTTTGAGGTTTTTAGTTCGTGTCGAGCTATAATAGAGGCTCGTGGTAACTGGTTTAAATGCCATTTTTGCTGGCTGACTAACCTTATTTCGGCTGCTGCATCTGCAATCCTGCATATGGTGTATTCCAGGCCGTAGACTGAGACCTGGTTTGGAAACGACGTTCTCGAACATGGCTGGCGGGTGTGCTGTTTTGTATTGATGACACGATACGAATGGCCGCACAATCATCGATGGCACAAGTCATCAGTGGCTGTGAGAACCTTATACTTGACCGTTAGAGAATAAATCGAATTGAAGTTCGAAATTGTGCAGTCAGGACTGAATTGTTCATTTGCTTGAACCAATGACGTCTTCACCGACTGACGAATTGAACACCTATATAACCCCCTTTTACCCCGATCTTGTCGTCCTCAACTAGATGGTCAGGGCCAGTCTATGACGACGATCTACCGAAAACGCCATCTGTGTGACTATAATCGAGCAATACTTTCGAGCTGGGGACGTCTCTCATGGTTCCGTGAAATTAAAGCCGCATTTTCATGGACCCGGCCGTACAATCGCACACGCTCTGAACATTCGCTCTGCTCTCTTGTTGGTTTTCTTTTTTTGGCATCATGTCCCCTCGCCGCCCTAATCCTGCTCAGGCGTCACAACCTTGGACGTCGCATGATTCCATCAAGATGATGCCAGAAACTCATCTTGGTAGCTTACAGCCCTTCCATCCTGACGTTTATCAGTCGACCTCATTTTCTCATAACGCCACTCGTCAGCCGACATACCCGCTTCAATCGCAACAACAAGTGTACCGTCCCTCGTCGGGGCCTCGCGATATTGTATGGTGGTGTGAATTCTTAGACAATGTTACACCGGGACCTTCGACACCGCGGCTAGATCCCATTCGAAGCCCTGGCCCCGTCACGCCACTGGCGCTCGATGCAGTTGACTACGAAGCGAATGGTTCTGTGAAACATCAAAATGCCCCACGCAAGATCCCCCAAAGCAACAACTGATATCGCTATCGGACCTTGTGGATAAATCCACTGCCGTGGCCATTACCTGCATAAATAGAAAGGCCCGCCAAAAGAATTACAAATCCGACAAGGGTCAATGAGCGTACTTTCCGCATGATGCTAAGCGGGTTCCGTGTTAATGCACAAAAACAGGGTGTTTCGGACTATTTTCTATTGTGGCCAGGAAGGGATTACCAGACTATGAAATGCTTTTTGTTTTGTTTTGTCCTCCCCCCCCCTTTTTTTTTACCTTCGCGGATAATCAACCGCTCTTAAACCCACTGGCTCTGCCCGACGGCTGCGCACAAGGTCATTCACCGGAACTTGGCGGCGTGGAGAAGGAGTTTAAGACGCCACAAGAGGTACAGTAGATGTGCCAAGCGGCGAGGCGGAGCACCGACAACAGATAGAATTCATTCATGGGCAAGCGTAGAATAACCTTCCTCGAATCCACCACCGATACTCCCAAATCAAGAACAAACACATTCATATCGGCCGTGTCCATCGGCTCTTTTAAGGCATTATAGAATTCTGATGTCAGAGATTTAGCCATCAAACCGCAAAAACCAGAACTAGTGTAGAGCTTTTGGGCTTCACACAGATTTCCACGATATATAACACCTCTGTTAGATCCATACCCTGGAAATGAACGACGGACAGGTCGAAGGCCGTGCATAATAATGAAGAATCTGAGAATAGGCAGTGGAATCGATCAAGCGAAAAAGACTGGTGGTGACGTCAATGAACAGCCGATGGAATTTGGGTTTAATAAAAGAAAGTCAAACGGCTTCATCACTATGACATCTACTTATTGATTATCCATAAAGAAAGTTCATTTCAATATATGATTGGAAATCCCGCAAACCACACAGTTGCTCTTTTCTTTTTTACGGCGAATGCGGAGTACAGTGCAGTGATGGGGAGGCCTATTCCGAGTCTGGTCGACCTGATAAAGATGGGACATCGGAACGCTCTGTCTTGTCCGCTATATCGACATGATGAGAAACGGTCGAATTCTAGCTCTCTAGACGCGGACTCGGGAAATCCAGGAGTTTCCTGGATCTTGCATCTATCGCAAAAAAGGAAAATGACGTATCCAACGAGAGCCTTGGCAGACAAACCTGCCGCAAACAGTATCGTATAATCAGAGCTATCGAACACATGAGAATTGCGCACATATTCTCTCGGATGCATCAATTATTCAAAATCAATCGCGTATGCTCATTGGCTCTTGGTATACTCTCTTAATCTCTACAGTGACATAAGTTTTTATAAGTTTTTGACATCCCCTACCCCACACCTGTCCCCAACAAAAGCTACTTCATAGTATGGGGTCATAACCTTGTGCTACCCTTGTCAGTAGAAGGGGGGTTTCGGCTTAGAAGGATGAATCTGAATGAGTTAGGTTGTGACCCACGGGTTATAATCCGTAAACACACCTGTTAGTCCGACAGCATGTAGTAGGGAATATCTACGGCAAAGAGACAACAACCCTTTTTGCCACCGAAACCTATGAAATCTTTACTCATGGCAATGATGTTATTTTTCCCTTCTTTCCCGGGCGCATTATAGCGTACTAGAATCACAACAGTATATTCGTATCGTGAAAAAGAAAGGGGGGACCAGTAAGTTCTTCCTTGCGGCTTACTTTGCCGTTCCTGTAGAGCCTCTCAATACGCCGTCTTTCATGAATTTTTTTACTTAATCGCAGCCTCTGTATAATATACTAAGAAAATGTTCTCAAGGAGGAACAACTCTTTCTTGGCAAAAACGTTTTCTTGGAATATCTAGCCAACCAGAGGTCGCAGGACCTCAAGAATTAGTTTACCGTAGTCGTAACTTCAAGCGCTACCATCTGATACCTGTTTCATAGGGAAGATGGCAGCGGCGATTGCGACTGGTGCGAATGCACAGAATTTGCCCCCTGTTAGGAGAGGAACACCAAAAATCACGGCCCTCGCGGACCCGCCCCGATCCATGGACGAGATCGCGGAAGGGGCCCGCAGGGTGCTTAACCACATCGAAAACAGTGGCACGGAAGACCGATATGTCACTAGATATATTCGCTCCGTCCGCCAGTACGCACTTAACGCCCAACGGGGCGACGGCCAGGGGATGGCCAAGGTGCTCGAGGCGCTGACCAAAATCAACCTCGACACCGAACGTCTGAACCAGCGAATCGACACCATCGAAAAGACAACAAGCACCTTATCGACAACTTTATCCCACACCCGCGGCGAACTCTGCTGCAGCGTGGCGCAGCTTCCGAGCCGGAGAATGGCAACGCGATCTAACCAAGGCTGTGGCACCCAACACCCGGAGCAACGGCACGTCGTCTCCAGGTGTGCCGGAAATCGAACTTCGCGAGGATCGGGAGGTCATCGTCAAAATAGGGCCAAACCGGGAGCAGATCCGAGGATTGACGCCGAAGGATCTGGTTGAACGGGCCGAACGACAAAGGACGACAAATGCCCGACAGAAGAATTCTGGGGTACTGGCTAAGCAGGCCTCATTTGTCGCAGCCCGCAAACTGCCCTCGGGTGACGTGGCGATGATAGCTAACAGTGCTGCAGGGGCAGAGGTCCTTCGCAAGCACCCAGCATGGTTGAGGGCTTTTGGGCCTGGGTCGGTGATCCAGGAACCGTCGTGGGGCGTCGTGGCATACCACATCCCCGTGAAATCGATGAAGCTTACACCGGAGACGATGGCCGACGTCGCAGCGGAACTGCTCAGACAGAACAACTGGGGCGAAGACTCCAAGATCCAGTATCTGGGATGGCTGACGCGTCCGGGTGAAAGGGCGGAGGGTTCGATTCTGATCGAGTTCACTAGTCCAGTTGTGGCTAATCGTGCTATCATCACCGGGGTCGTGTGGGGGAAGCAAATCCATAATGCATCACGATTCTGCCGCGAGGGGCGGATGAAGCTATGCAGAAAATGCCAAAAGCCGGGGCATATCCAGTCACACTGTCCCAACGTTTTCAAATGCGGCCACTGCGCCGACGCACTCCCGACCTGGGAGTGTCCGTCGACAAAGGGGCAAGCGATACCTGTGAAGTGCGCCAACTGTGGCGAGGGACACCGTCCTACAAGTCGAGAGTGTCCAGTGAAGACTGCGGCGATGAATGAAGCTAAACAAGCGCTGGCCAACTGCCCTGCATATCACCGCATTCCTATGCAATTCCGAGTGGCGGCAAGCACCGGCAAAGAAGCAACCTCGACCAGGGCAGACTCCATGGCGTCGAACGGTCTCGAAGCGTCGATACACGCCTCGGAGGGGCAGCGGGGGGAAGAACCCGCGCAGAACCTCGAGGATGCTGTAATCGACGGGGAGGTTGCAGCAATAGAAGTAGAAATATCACCAGAGGAGAACACTGAGCCTATCCAGCCTACTCAGCTCAAAAGAGACCCTCGTCGCCCAAAAGGCTCAAGAACGAGGCCAAAGAATCCCAAACCAACAGTGATACCACTAGCATGCCAAGGGTCAACAAGGCTCCAAGCGGCCTTGAAAAGGCGCCGCACAGGCGAGCCGGACGACACCATGGATGAGCAACCAGACGACAATGAATGGCTCAGCATTCAACCCACTCCGGCCGATCTCCCCCACCCTGACACTCAGCAGGATAGCCTGGAACACCAACTTACCCAATTCATCAACGAGGTCACCACTGTCAACGAGACCGGTAACACGTCCGAGCCCGATGACGAGGAGGAACTGGACCCGGAGGGACCCGAATACCGCAAATTGGTGGTTCTGAAATACAGGCAGCGAGCGGCAAGCGATACCAATCGGATCGTCTCCGCCGATTTTTGTGACGGATACACCGACAATCGAAGACCCAAATGATGAAGTATGGCACGAGGCCAGCGAACGAAGTGATGACGAGCAAACTCACCAATGAAAATGTTTGAGATTCTTCAATATAACGTACACAAATCGTGGCCAGTGATGGCAACGTTTCTCAGAGACAAAAACGTCCTCGCACTGGACGTCGTCGCGGTGCAGGAGCCATGGAAGAACGAACTACAACACACAACACATCAACCAGCGACGGCAACATTCCAGCTAATTTACCCACCAAAAGCAGCTGCCGGCGGATCAACCCAAGGCCAGGACGATCAGGTCCAAGCCCCGGATCTCCCCCAACCGGGAGTATGCCTGTTTGTGTCTAAAAGGCTTGACCCGAGCACTTGGTCGTGTCAGCTCGTCTCACAGGACTACCAGTTACTGAAGCTCAGAAAGGCTCATCAGGGCAGAGAGTGGAGAGATCTCTTCATACACAACATCTACAATAGGCCGGGCAACAATACCCTTAGACATCTAAGAAACGAGCTGTCAAAACGTCCCCATGGAGAACACATCATCCTTGGAGATATGAACGCGCATCACCCGAGATGGGGAGGACCAGGGACCAGGGCCGATCAAGAGGCCAAGCAACTCCTAGAGATCGCCAATGAATGGGGACTCGAGTTGACGACCCAACAAGGCAGACCAACCTGGTCTCGAAACGATCAGTCGTCAGTGATTGACCTCACCTTCATCACATCCAACCTTGTCAACAGGCTTATCAATTGCGAGAGAGCGGATGACATCGAACATGCATCCGACCATTTCCCGATCAGAACTGTGCTGGATATTATTACACCAGTCGCCGTACAGCAGAAGAGAAGAAACTGGAGCGCCACTGATGATCAGAAACTTATCCAGAAGATCGAAGGAGGTCTACAGACAGGAGGCTTATACCAGGCAGATCCGCAAAGGATAGAAGCCACATGCCAGGAGCTGATGGGAGTGATACAGTCAGCAATCGAGGAATCAACCCCATGGGCAAAACCATCCGCGTGGTCGAACCCCGACTTTGGCGACGAGTGTAAAGTTGCGGTCAAAGAAGTTCGTCGCCTCCGTCGCAGACATACGAAAATCAAAGACCCCTACGACTGGATGTGCTACTCGGAAGCACGCAACAAGAAAACGCGACTCGTCAAGAAAACCTTGTCAAGAGCGCACCGGCGCCGAGTCCAGCAGGTCGTTGAAGATGGCCCACAGGGTATGTGGCGATTAGCCAAATGGGCAAGAGACCGAGACGGGGCCTACGAGAAGGGTATCACTCCTTCGCTGAAAATACAAGATCCCCAAATGCCTGGAACTCTCGCGGAAACAGTGGAACGAAAAGCAGAGGCATTCCGGATTGCCTTCTTCCCCGAACCTCCGCCAGCCGATCTATCCGACACAGACTCATTCCAGTACCCACAGCAGATCGAATTTCCAGCAGTCGCCGCTCAGGAGATACAGGAGGCGGTGCGAGGAGCGAAAGCAGGGAAAGCACCCGGAGAAGACGGTATACCAAACTCTCTCTGGCACAAGCTTATCGAGATACCGGTGAACCTAGAAACAGTGGTCCAGTTATTCAACGCGTGCATAAACACGGGCTACAACCCGTCACATTTCCAGCGCTCGATCACGGTGGTGCTCCGGAAGCAAGGCAAAAGTGACTACCAGCTCGCAAAATCCTTCAGACCCGTCGCGTTGCTGAACACGCTCGGGAAGTTTTCGGAGACAGTTGTCGCGCGACGGATCAGCTACGCAGCAGAAACCAACGGCTTGCTCCCACGTAGCCATCTAGGCGGACGAAAGGGCATATCCACCGATCATGCTATCCACATTATCATCGACCGAATCAAAACCGCATGGGGAAAAGGCAAGCCAGTGGTATCTCTGCTGATGCTGGACGTGTCCGGAGCGTACGACAACGTCTCCCATGAACGTCTACTACACAACCTCAAAAAACGTCGCTTGGGACATTTCTTTCCCTGGGTGAGGGCCTTCTTGACCAATAGAAGCACAAGGATCCGTATGCCCGAGGGCACATCCTGCTGAATCCCGACACCAACAGGCATCCCTCAAGGATCACCGATCTCACCCATTCTATATCTCATCTACAACGCAGACCTCGTTGAGAACTGCGCTAACGGTGTGAGTAGCAACGGGTGGGTCGACGATGTTTGCTTCATGACAAAGGGAGACAGCGAACGCGAAACCATCAAGAAACTCAGAGCGGCATGCCGCAAAGCCGACCAATGGGCCGAGAAACATGCATCAGTAGACCTCCGCATGGTCCGACTCCGGTTCCACAGGTCGGAACTGGAGCCTGAACCTGGAGTTGGACCTGAGAACCTCAGGTTTGAGTCAGGGTCGAACCTGACGGAACCTGAATTGCACAATTCTGCCAAGATATTTCCTATTTCGGGTGGATAAAAATGCTGATTCGTCCCGAGTTTTTCTGTTAATTTACATCCGTTCTGGTCACCATCTCTGCTGAACCACTCGTTAAGGTATTTTACAAATAGAATATGAGGACCTGTGAAAATGACGCCGAAAATGACCACTTTTGACGCCAGAAACGGCTTCCTTTCCACCCGTAACTTTGAATGTCCAGCCGCCCCTTGACCGCCCACTGCCCTGTAACACCACTATTCTGCACCCACTCTAGCTCTGTTAGTCATCCTCCGGTCCTGATGTTGACGCTCGACTTGCACAGTTGTTCCCCTCGTTTCCACTGGCGACCAAGACGACGCCGAAAATGGCTCCCCTTCGGCTGAATCTGAGTCCCCTCCCTTTTCGCCCAGTTCATTTAAGCGCCTATAAGATGCTTCGCCATTCCTCCCTTCCGGTGTCCTCGCACCTCCCATTCTCTCATCCTCGTTGCGCACGCCTCAAGCCGACCTTTACGTTGTCGTTTCCCATACCACGAATTTTCCACCCTGGTCTTTGTATCTGACTTCCTCCATGGCACCTACGCCGGTACATCCGGCTCAAACTGATGAGCACCAATACTGGACCGATCCCATTCTTTGCGAGGAAACTCGAGCCAGACTGGAACATTTTCGCAGTCTTGGATGGCTCCCTCCAAACTTTAAGCCAAAGACCTTAGAAGGCATCGCCGTCGTCGAACGTTATTGGCGAAAGTGAGTGCTCACTTGGTCGGGAAAAGTCTTGTGACTGAGAATAACACGGGAATAGATATTGCATTCAATCGAACGAGGATTATGTGGACTTTCTTCTTTTGGAGGATCAGACGATCTACATGAACTTTTTTGATTGGATGTTTAAAACATCACGAAAGAAACTGCTTCAGTCATATGATGAATACTGGCGTCGCCTTTGTCAATACTTCGAGCTATTCGCCCGTCGCCGCGTCGGTGAGGATGCCCGTCAACAGATGCGACGAGTAAGTTATATCCTGTCTGTTCCTAAACAGAGTATGCTTACCTTGGAAAAGTTTCTCGAAGGTGTATTCCCAGCCGAGCGCAAAATTCCCCGACGAACAAAGGACAAAAATACTCTAGATGTGGATGCTTTTGGCGTGATTTACCGGCATCACTGGGTCCATTCGAGATTCTTTCGTCACGGGAGCATGATTGTTCAGTTTGCTACAGTCCAGCTCTGGTCCGCCATTACAGGCACGCGACCTGGCGTCTTGCTTCCTCAAGACACCTCGTCGCCTGGCAATCCAGTTTTGGGCAAACGCAAACGGGATGACACCTTCCAGAGTGATCTTCCAAAGCACATTTCCTTGAAAGATCTTCCGGACTCGGTCTGCTATCGCGATATCGAACTTTTCTACCTGAAAGACCTTCAAAGTAAACGTGATGTCCTCTGTGCCATCATCGAGTTTCGCAATCTCAAAGGTCGACCGGAAGGCGCTGATGGGTAAGCTGAAATTTTGATTCGAATTTCTCATGAACCAACTTCGATACTGATCCTTGCCAACAGAACCAAATTTTTCATGCACGGCGATTATCAACTGGCATATTGCCCGATAGCTCAGATCATTGCGTTCGCTTTCCGCGATGGAGCTTTTGCCAATGCCGACCTCACACCAGAGCTCATTTGGCGGCTACGAGTTCCAAGAGGCAGTTCATCTCTTCCCCTCCGGTGGAAGCCCGAGGTTCTTAATGTGCCTCTCCTTCGACGTCTTGAACGTACTCCATACGGCTACAGACTTGATGGGTCTTTGCCAATGACCTATGATTCAAGTCGGCAGGCGCTCAAGGAGTTGGGTCGAGATGCTAGATTTGAAGACGATATTGGGCATTACAATTACCGCCGCTGGACGGCAAATGAAGTCAACAGTAAGTCACTTGCTGAACGCGATATGATGGATTCATTTTCGCTACGATAGATGGGATCACTCGCAACGGAGCTGACTATCTACTCGCAGAAAATTTTACCAGCCAGGAGCGACAAAGGGTGCTCGGGCAGTCTGGTGACGCGGTGTTTGAAAAGCATTACCAATCACAATTTATTGCGCGCGACCTTCAGCATGTCGTTCTTCTTCGGCCCTCCCAAGAAGGTCTGGTACGCTTCGCCGGGAGCATGCTTAGGAAGAGAGATTTATCGGCACCATCTGATCTTACCGAAGCTCATAAACGTGCTATTTGCCAAAACCCTGAAATTCTGCAACTGAGACGCGAGAAAAGAGAGCTTATGGCGGAGATGCGGTCTGTGGCTGGCACAATCAAGAACGCCCGTGACACCTTTCCACACCTCTTCCAAAGGCATGAGACTGTCAAAAAAGACCTGGCCAAACTTCGGAAAACATTGGCGATCGAAACTCGCGAGACAGCCAGAAAGGACTATTTTAATAATGCTCCCGTGATTGAAGTTGACCGACAGATCAAGCAAATGCTTCTCGGCGAATCTGATGTTGAGGAACGCGATGCTGATAGTTCCGCTGAAGAAGACTGGGAGCTCCCTATCCCGGACTACGTATTTCCTGAACGAGCTCGGCTTGTGGAGAACTTTTACGGTCCTGACGCAGAAGACTTCCATGTGGACAAATTACTTACTCGACGCATTCAGGTTACCAAGGACATGGTTGCGCTTCTACTGCTTTGCGAGCCGAGCAGGCGAGGCAACCGTGTTAATTGGGATCTCGACGAAGAGGCAAACATACCTATTGAACAGCCCGAGAAACTGGCGTCTGATGATGATACGCAAATATGTCCAACAGACGTTTGCATCATCTGCTTTGGTGAATCTCGTCGCTCGGCGTCGAATCCTCCTCCGCATAAATTTCCTTCCAAGCGACCGGACTCACTTCGTCGTCATCTCATCGACTCTCATCTGCTTCATGCACACGACGGGATCAGCTGCAACTGGGAAGCATGTCGCACTCTTCCCAAGTTTGCCAAAATCACCGAATTTTTAGCCCATGCTAATAAAGAACACAAATATGATATCAATATTAAACTATGTCATCTCACCGAAAGGCCGCGGGTTAGCCACGGTGACGGTTCTTCCAGGGAAACATCTATGGAATCAGAGAATCGGCAAGGCACTGAAACTCCCGCCTCCTCTGTCGATTTTGATATGACAAACATTGATCCTCGATTGATGAGACCCGGCCCTATCGCCGTCTTGAAGCCATCAGCCTGCCCGTCAAAAACCGACATTTCCGCCTCCTCTTCTGGATGCCCAGTGACGACCACTGACTCAAATTCGGCGGAGAATTTTGCACGGCGAGTGACGAGGGGAACAGCAAAGGCGGCAAATATAGAACCTGGTCCTAAGCTGGAATCTTCATCACAGCATGCGACGCGCTCGTCTCGAAAAATTCGGCGCCCAGAAGAGCAGCCTGGGGGGCAGCAGAAGGGTAAAGGACGGCCAGGCAAATCGAAAGCGTCTAGTGTTAGATATACGCCACGTCGGTCAAAGCGATTACGAGCCCAGTGATTTGTGGCCTTGGGGATGATTCTTTTTGTTCGTATATTTGGATGCAGTTCAGTAGATTGATTGTAGACCTTATCTCGGAAGCATTTCTGGCTTAGCATTGATACTAGTTCCAGACTATCGTTTACTCTGAATGGAGGTTAATCAAAGTTGAGTCTCTTCCTGCTTCTATGATCTCTTGTTGCTCAGCACATGTCCGTCGTATCGTCTTATAAACACGCGTATGAAGGGTGATCGCCTGAAAGATATTCCAATTCGTCCCAGTCCTCACGACCGTCCACATCATCGTAAACTTCGCATATATCGACATAATTGTCAGGAGTGAGGATCCTGAGGATCTCCGTTCTGAAAGCGTCATAATTTCGTATCTAGCTCAAGATCAGTCTTCCTTAGATGATTGGTCCCTGGATCAGGATTTAGCAACATTGGGGCGACGTACTCAAAGGAGACGATATATCGATGCAAGTTTGATTTCTCGATTGTCAAGACACTTCACAATGCCGAAGAGGATTTCGGTAGGCAGGAGCTCCATACAATTGAATCAATGAATCTCAGCCGTACCAGGTTATTACAAGAGGGAAGGGGGTGATGCTAGGGATGCAAACGAAGTGGGCTCCGCGGCCTTTATATAGGTAAGTACATCGGATCGATGATTGGCTTCCAAGGAGATGACTAAACATGCAGTTCTCAATCGGACGCGGCCGGTGTGGGCATTAACGAAACCAAAAGTGTATCGCAGGACTTGTATCACCTGAAATACTTATTCGCGTACCCTTAAGCACCTCTTTCATGAGACATATATCCAAACTTGACACAACTCTACCGGCGCAGTATTTGGTCCTCTTCTTGGACGTCTCCGATACTACGCTGTCCAATTTTGGTAATCCTACCCTGGGGTGCTTTCAGGCCCTTAAAGATATAGAAACAGTGTCTCCTGGCCTGTGTGGTTCGCTGTCCAAGCTAGACATATATCGAGTGACACCAAGCCGAATATATCATGGATCTGTGGAATCATGTCCAGGTAGGTCCCAAGCCTGGAGATGTGAGTCCGTGGTTGGGGAGCTGTGACCACAAGGCCAATTACCGACGGCCGTGGACGCAGGTCCACATTGGACGTACGTCCACGGCTCCTAATCTAGGTGTGTTTTGTAACTGTCAACTGGCGGCCACCCTGGCTTAGTGACCATAAGGGTCCTCGGTCTTCTGACTACGGTTTATATGGGTCACAGGGTAGTGAGTCCCTATTCTCCAGTGTGTCCCTACGTAAATCACCTTCTCTTTGCAAGTTCCTGGAAAGACGTGAATTATTCCTAGCTATCAAGGAAATACATGAAGCATACAGGGTGAATCAAGATATGATCCGCGGGACCCACATGGTGGGGTTCCCCTGAACGCGAGAAGCCTATCTCGTTTGCTTTCTCGAGCTACGTCTTCTATCTTGAGTCCACTATAGTTGTTCTTTATATCTATGTATACGTGAGACCCTCACACTAGATGTGACCGTTTATGGATGCTTGGGTTTTACCACTACGCCATCTGGCCAAAAGGCACAATGTTTGGTCAGCGACCCAACACCCAAGCCACCTCTGGGAATCATTTGTTAATTCTGGGGAGCCCTCGTGATCCCGGGAATCGTACTCAGGGGATTAGGAACGGATGTAAAAAGTGTGGGTGACCCCACTGATCCACCGGCACCGATCTTGCTAAACGCTAAAGTCCAGGGAACACACTCTAGTTCTTGGGGGCTATACAGTCCATTCCCAGGAGCGGTAGGTCCTCTGGGAACTATGAGCTGACTTCTGGGAGCGACCAAGAGCGTGCCTAGGAGCCATGCTATGGATCCTAGGGCCGATATGATCCTAGGAACGTGGGTCTTGCGAGATAATAAGCGGGGTCCAAAACACGGGCAATCATTGCGGGCAGCAAAACAATTGCTCCCAGAAGTAATCAATGCTCTCCGTGAACGGACGGGTGTGGCTCCAGGACCCAAGGTAGAGAGCCCAGGAACAATCTGTCTCGCTCCCAGGAGTGACAGGTAAAGTTCCTGCATTAAGCGTGAGCATGATAATAGGAGCGATGATTGTAGCTCCCTAACTCAACATAACGTAAATTAATCAGAAGAACAGCTAGCTGGGTTTAGACCAGAACAAGACAGGCAAACGCATTTAAGTGCGGCGACGTTGAAGATTGAAGAATTGAGAGGCCGCTCATTTTCAATGGCATTAAGAGGCCGATTCAACGTGTTCAAGCTCTCGTCATAGTAGAGTGAGGAAACGGATGCCATTCAAGCAATGCTATTGTGGAAATCGGGTGGATTGGTTGATCCCGGACGTGTGTTGACCATTGCACACAGACGAACTCGATAAACGTTGAGTAAATAGGAAGTCAACAGTTGTTGACGGCAGTGTTAGTGTTCACGGTCCTTGTCTTTATGTACATGTCAAACGTGAAATAAGTTCTTGGTGAATATTTTTATTTGTTCGAGGAAATCATACTGTATGTTTTATTTGTCTAATTAATTTAATTTAACTGATCACCACCTTTAGCAGCAAAAGGAAGATGGTGTTTATTAGATGTTATTGGCTTATTTATCTCCACTTGCTCTGATGTCCGTGCATCCCCTAATACCCTGCCAACCCCCCAGGTCTACCAGTGATAATTTTTTCATCCCTTACAAGATTGTTCTCAGCCGATTGCCAATACTTGACGTCACTACGCACCCATGCCACTTCGCAGAGAACGGGCCAGCGAAGGTGCATTAGTCTCCTATCCGGCAGACTCGAGAGGCCGGTTCTATAGTTGCTCAGTGTTACTCAGCGTTTCTTTGTGCGCCATCTCCTGCTGCCCTTTTTCGCTTTTCACCGCATTTGACCGAGCGCTTTGATGACTTGCTCAAGCGATCATACATGGCTGTTCCTCTACAATCCTAAGAGCTCCTAGGGTACCACCTCACGTTCCCCGAGGCAATACAGTTCACTCCCAGGAGCTGTAGATCCTCTTGTGAGGGTCTCACGTATACACAGAGGTGGATAGTGTTTCAAGATGAACAATCGGTCTTAAGAACAACTATAGTTGACTCTAGATACAAGACGTAGCGCGAGGAAGCAAAAGAAAGGTAGCTTCCTCGCGTTCAGGGGAACCCATATACAATATGTAGGTCCCGCGCAGATCATATCTCCATCCGTTCCGTATGCTTCATGTATATCTTTGATATAAAGCTACAGGAGCCCAATTCTAGTTCCCAGAAGCTATACTGTCCACTCCCAGGAGCTGTAGGCGTGCTCAGGGGACGAGGAACAGATGTAGATAGTATGGTCATGCTATCTATTTGAATATTATCCGATGGGTGACCCCACTGTAGCTCGGGGAACCCACTCGTTCCTGGGAGTAAATGATATAGGTCCACTGGGAACCATGAGTCTGATCCCTAGGAGCGACTAAAAGTGTGCCTAAGAACCATGCTATGGATTGTCAAGGATATACATGAAGCATACGGAACGGATGGAGAATGATCTGCGCGGGACCCACATATTGTATATGGGTTCCCCTGAACGCGAGGAAGCTACCTTTCTTTTGCTTCCTCGCGCTACGTCTTGCATCTAGAGTCAACTATAGTTGTTCTGAATATCGATTGTTCATCTTCAAACACTATCCACCTCTATGTATACGTGAGACCGTCACACTTTATTGCTTTGAGAGGAGCCGATCGGCAAGGACACACCCGGAAATATATCAACCGTGAGCCATGACTTTGTCACATCAATCGCCCACCGTTCTTTCCAAGCGCTATAATATTGTTCCCCCACTATGTTTAGTGCTCTACAATTGGAACCAGACCCAAGCGATCGGAGACACCAGGCCGCAGGACGAGTACGGTGGGGGATGGGGTTCTGCCCTCATCTCAGGCTGACTTAATCACTGGAATACTCTAGTGATGGGGATCTTTCGGCGCCAACCATTTATTTCCTTTTGTTGAGCGACTACACTTAAAAAACACAGTGACTGGATGCCAGTTACAATTCAATCTGTGCCACAACAACTGAGACGTCCTTAAATACCGCTTTCGCGGATGGGGAATTTGTTTAATAGTTACTCTTCACGTTTCCTTCCCATTTCTCAACCTTCTTGTGCAGTCTACAGCTGCCTTTGAAAGGCGTTAGCATCAGTTTCTGCTAGTTTCAAAATTTCATCAATGTCGATGGACTTCGGATTGCTCGGTGCTAGAGGTAGCGCGTGCGTCGTATCACCGTCGGAAAAAGGAGTGATTTGATTCAGATCTGATTCGGACTCGTCACTACGACTGGCAGATCCGTAGGCGTCGCTATGGGATGCAGCGTCAACGGTGAGGAATGGCAAAAATTTTTCTACTTCCGGTATATCGTCCGACAAGGGAGTGAGATCAGGAAAGCCGAAATAGGGGTCATCAAAGCTCGCATACGATGGATTCTGGCTATAGGATGTTGAGTAGGTCTTTGGACAAGACACATTGAAAATGGGCCAATCCATCCACGGAGCACTCCGAATCGCAGGAAGCAGAGGGGCATCAAATTTCTGTGAGGCCACAAGATGTCTGTCGAGCTGATTGTCGAACTGCCCGTTTAATTGCCCTCGGAAGGGCAAGTTTTCCGTTTGTGAAAGACTCCCGGTACTTAATATGGGAAACGGATCCAAGTTTGGTGGGGAGTTTGGATTGTTGCTCTGGTCGAGAGGCTGTCCTGAAGCCTTTTGTATGAAGTCATTCTCGAAACTAACACCGGGAGCACTCTGAGTACAAAAGATACCAGCGACGTGCGCCGAAATCTCTTCGTTGACGGACACGTTTTGCGCCGAAAGAGGCAGATATTCCAGGGAGCGATGAGCCACGTACGAAGGTGAGTGGCTAGTGTGAGTCCGGGAAATGACGTTGGGTATTTCACCATTGAGAGTTATATCATTATGCTTGTGTGCAGGCTCTTCATGGTCGGCCTTTGATATCATCAGAGTTCTCTCGGGCTTAATTGGAGTGAGCCGAGGCTTATGCAGCTCCGTTATCGTCGGTTGTGGCATGGAGACACGGGCCTCGGGTACGTTATTGTGACAATAGTCTTTCTTTGAGGCGCACTTGCAAGGCTGGCCATGAGAGCAGCAGCAACGTTGGCGGTGATCTACTGTTTCCTTGGGTTAGAATTCAACTCAGACCGGAGTTGCTAATCTTTTTGCTCACGTTTAGAAACTCCTCCCCCCGTCGCATAGCAGTCCACTTCACTGTGCGCATTTTCTTTGTTACCACATTCACATTTGACATGCGTTGATCGAGACTTTCGAAGGCCTCGGCAATGCGCGCATTGCGAGACTGGGCGCCCTTTCTTTTTGATATGCAGCAGGGGATTATCTGCCTCGCATCAGCCTCGGACCATACACAGTGGACGAAAAGCGGAAGCCGAGAGTGACGTACCGCTGTGCTGGCAGCTGTTTGCACGATGGCCTCGAACACAGGCCCTGCACGCCCACTTCTCTCCTTGAATCAGCATCGCCGATTCACTGGGACAACAATATCCAAATAGGCAAACGAGGAACAGAGGGATCGTAGGAGTTAACAATATGGGAAGTAAAACAGAGAGTTGTAAAGCAGTGGCAAAGACAGGATGAATTGGATGGTTTTTAAGATGGATGGAGGTCATCGGCGGCTGAAGAACCGGTGGAGACGATGTGGTAAAGTTCCAATGGCGTAATGAAGCACCAGCCACCAGCCAATTGTGGCGATACAAGGATGGGACAGGGAGGGCATGGACATGGGGCACGCAACTATCTGCATGACTTCGCGGTGGACCCTATCATATTATTGTTTCCCTTGCTATCTTGCATGCTTGCCACGCGTCGCGCTCCTCGCACCGTCCGTTTGCTAGTTATCTATGGCCTCGATCACACTTGTTGAGTGTGATAAAAATCCAAGAGCAACCCATAACTAGGTAGCTAGCTTAGGGAGATTCCAGGACCTGATCTACAGCTCATCATTTTCAGTGGACATGAGTTTTGCCAAGCAAGATGATTACACCACCATTACCTAAAGCACAGACCCATTTTTATGATTTTACTGCACTAAATACCTATCCAGTTTGAGCGCCCATGGAACACGGGCAAGTCTCGCGAACCTGGTTGTGTGTGAACTCCTCCAGACCAACCAACTCAGCGACCGTGTAAAGACTCGGTAACAAGGAGCCTAGAAGGACAGGCTTTCTAGACGGCGGTGCTTGGGCTTCATGTCATTGGGTACGAGATAGCCGGTTGCGGATGCAGCGTGAAATACGGAGAAATTATTGGCCACTTATCACCCTAGCATCGCTGGCCCCACCAGTAAACTCGGCTTCGTATTGATCGACACGCCACAACCAATGAAAACCAAGCGATCCTAATAGTATCTCATTATCTCATTATTGATGATTTCAAGTAGTTTGACTATCGCCGGGGTCATAACAGCCAATCCAGGTTGTCCAACTACGCCTTTCAGGTCTTCTTTCGTGACTTTAGCAAGAACCCGTTCAAGTGTGCATTAAACGCCAAGGTCCAAGTTCCACAGTCTAAAGCCAAAGCAAAATTAAAAAAAATGTCTGTTTTCGAGGAACTCAATCATCCGATCTGAAACCGACCAGTGGCAGTCGAGCCTTCATCAAAAGACTGCTGGATACGACACTGACACTGCTCAATGCCATCGCGAGGCTGGACCAGACTGGATCCAACCGGATATGGCTGCCGTTGCTGACGATTGGGTAAAACACTCCCGCAGCGACTGGCACGGCAATGCAGTTGTAAACCAGCGCCCAGACGAAGTTAAACTTGATCCGGCGGAAAACGACGCGGCTTAGATCGATGAGCGTCAGGAGAGAAGAGAGACGAGAAGACACGAGGACAAACTCTGCAGCCGAGATCGCAATGTCCGACCCTGAACCAATGGCAATGCCGACGTCGGCCGCGGTTAGCGCAGGCGAATCGTTAACCCCATCACCAACCATCGCGACAAGTGCCCGGGCGGAGCCTGTTTCCTTCTGTAGGGTGTTCTGGAGATATCGAATCTTTTCTGCCTTTTGCTCGGGCAGAATACCGGCAAGGATGTTCTCTGGCGGGATTCCGACCATGCTGCCCACCGCATGCGCGGTCGTCGGGTTATCTCCTGATATCATCCACACCGCGATACCCCGATCCTGGATAGCCTTGATGGTCCCCTTGGCCTCGATCCGGATGGGGTCGGCTACTGCCAACATGATGGAGAGCTTCCAGGGGACTATTTCGGTGGCTGATTGCTCCGGGCGGATTCTGTGCCCTACCAGGACCACAGACTTGGCCTGGCGCTTCCAGGCGCTCAATTTTTCGGCACTGGCCGAAGGGATGACGATTCCGTGATCTTGCATCAAGGCCTCATTGCCCACGATGACTTCCAGGACGATGACTTCCAGGACAGATGAGACCCGATTGCGAGCGCCGAATGAGCCTTTCATACCCTTTCCTGGTATTTCATCCACCATAATCGCTTTGAGGACCGGTGCTAGCTTGGAGGCGGCAAAAATCACAACCGCCTTAGCAATCGGGTGATTGCTGTTCTGTTCGAGCTCCATAACGGCGCCCCAAAGATCATCGACGCCTGCGCTATGTGTTACCTCATGATCAGTGATAGAAGGTTCGCCGCCCTTGGTAATAGTGCCGGTCTTATCGAAGACGATGCAGTCAAGCTGGCTGGCCTCTTGGAAGGCTTCACCCCCACCTTTGACGAGGATCCCATGCTGAGCCGCGAGACCACCACCGACAAAAAGGGCCGTCGGCGCTGCGAGTCCGATACCACAGGGGCACGCGACAACAAAAACTGAGATGGCGAATTGCAACGACCAGAAACCCCAGCCTCCCGGAGTGTTGGCCTTCCAGGAGTCGGGCAACCGGCTGGAGACACCAAGGCCTAGCCAAATCACCCAGTCCAACACCGCGACGAGGGTGATGACGGGAACAAAAAACCCCGTAATCAAGTCTGCCGTGCGCTCGATTGGCGCTCGACGGACCTGCCCCTGGCGAACGGTGTTGATGATCTGATCCAACATCGAGTCGCCTGAAAGATGGGTGACACGGACCAAGACCGGGTTTGCCTGGTTGACTGTTCCCGAAAAAACTTCGTCTCCAATGGACTTGGAGACCGGTCTTGATTCCCCAGTCAGACTCGACTCATCAAACTGTGACTCTCCGTCGATCACCGTTCCGTCATACGGAGGTGAGGCACCGTTCGCCACCCGCACCACATCTCCGAACTCCAGTTGGTCGATTGGAACTGTGCTGGAATTCGCAGAGGCGGAGAGGCTACCCGCTCCGGCCGTGTCCACAAGTGTGGCCTCTGTCGGGCGCAGCTTGCCCAGGAGGCTAACTGCATTTCCCGCTTTGGCTTTGCTGTAGGCCTCGAGCAACCGGCCGATCAGTAGGAACATGGTCAAAAAAACAACCGCATCGAAGTACGAGCCGGTATGAGAAGCTTTGGGGCTACCGTGTGGCTGCGAGGCATTGATGGCCAGGATAGCGATGGAGGAGAAGTAGGCGATGCTAGTGCCCAGTGACATAAGCATATCCATACTTCCAAAGCGATAGAATCTACGCAAGATAGGAGTTTTGCTTCCGGGTCGCCAGAGCGCCTTGAGCTCGGTGAGCATGCGGCGGTGGAAAATGTCTGCAGCGAAGAAATAGACAGGACTCGACGTGATGAAGAGCGCCCACTCAGAGCGTGATGCTTCACCTGACCACATAGGCTCCTCGAGGTAAATCCGACCGGGATTGTCGTTGTGGACCAGGGACATATACACCACACCGATGATAAAAGTCGGGATGGCAGCTAGCACGGCCAAAATCAACCGGCGAGCGATATGCCATTGATGCCGGCGATGCATCGCCTGAGAGCGTTCCTCAAGGCTCGGAAGGTGGTACACTGAAACGGTAAAGGCTTTATCGATATCGGCAATCGTGCTCATGATATGTCGGATGGTAAATTTTGGCGCCTCAGGCAGATAGCTCACAGTAATCTTCGGCTGTGTCTTGCTAGGAGGCGCGGTCACTTTTAATCTGTCCGAGTAGACGGCGAGGGCATCGAGAATCCGCTGTGGACAGCGTGGACAGTGCATCCCCTCCACCTGGATGGTCACCGACCGCTTCGAGCTGGGTTGACTAGATGTGGCTCTGCTCTCGACGTCGCCGAGGGTGGCCGTGTAACCAAGGCTGTTGATAATGCCAGGAATCTTGTCCAGGTGGTCCTTCCCTTGGAACTCCACCATCGCACTAGCGGAGATGAGATTCACATCCACTGTGGTGATCCACCCGTACTGTTTCAGCGTGTCGGTCACTTTCCCGACGCAGGAGCTACAGGTCATGCCTTGGATGACGTACGAAGCTCGCCACGTATCTTCCAGTCCGGACGCACTCGATGGCTGCTGGAGTCGGATCTCCTCACATTCGATCAACTCCGTGGTATAACCCGTTTCCCTAACCGTCTCGAGCAACTCATCTATGTGCGACTTATCCAGGAGCATGATAACGGCACTGCTCGTCAAGAGATTGACGTCGGCCGATTGTACCCACGGTCGAGTTTGCAAGACCCCGGTGATCTTGCTCACACAGGAGCTGCATGACATCCCACTGACGGACAATGTGACTCGCGCCCGAGTGTCGATGAGGTGGTCATCCATAACGGACACGAGCGCTTCTTCTTTTGTCTGACGGACGTGTCGACCGAGCTGATCTTTTTTGTCGGCGACTGCTTCCTTGTGAACGGTAGAGGACGTCTTCGACGACAGCATATCGAGCTGTGCGGAACATGCGTCGCATTTTGAGAGGTGCAATTCGGACTGAGCAAGGACGTCGTGTTCGAGCTCGCCACGGGAGCTTCTTCTTTGAGCTTCTGCGGCGTTGGCCTCGATATCACCCTCGCTGGCATCGGGAATAACACTGTCAACCTCGAAGGCAACATCCTCTAGAGCGCGTACGATGCGGTCGGCGCTAAGCGTAACGGAGTGCACGATTTCGATCTCATGTCGAAGAATAGATGTCGAAATGGAAAAAGGAGGCGGCTTTAGAGCCGAAAGAGTCTCCTCGACGTTTGTCACGCACGACGGGCAGTGCAAATTGTTGACTAATATGGTGGTCAGCCTCGACTGAGGCAGCGACAACTTATCACTCGGAGCCATCTCCGGCGGATAGACGAGAGGGTGAGAGAGACCAAAGTTACATAAGGTGGTTGTCCGATCTGCGGAGAACAGCTAGCTTTTATAGATCTCGAGCCTTGGTTCAGGATTGGACAGGGTGACTGATTTCGAACGTTCTAGGGTCTGCAAATGTATTACAACTTCCACCACGCTACCGCACTAATCGCGCATGTTCCTAGGTTCGCCACTGCTTGCCAGAGATGACAGGTGCTGATTCGAGATCCATGAAGAGTTGGATGCGTTATTTGTGCGGCTGAGCCAACGGCGGGAAGAAAGCTAAATCGAGGCGCCACTTCACCACGATCTTACCTTAGAGCGGGGGGCAACGCATACAGAAAAAGGTAATATGGCGAAAATAACGCACTTCAGGCCATAGTAAAAAAAGACATATCATGAAACCTCAAAAATAAAATTACCATCTCATTTTTAGTATTCAATATGTCGTGTCAAAGTTGTGAGTTCCCTGACGACAAAAGTCTCTCCGCACGCGCCTTTTGATTAACTTCGACAGTTATACCCAGGTCTGCTTATTGTCCAGTTCGTGTTGTTGGTTACACCAGTATGCTCATTCATTTGTCATGGACGCTTACCAATGTATACCTTGATACCGTCCCTGATTTTGTTGTCTTTGCTGGCGCAGTCACTGCAGCTAGCATACTGATATTGCACTTTTTTAGTTTTAGTTTTATTTTTATTTTTATTTTGGCCGTCTCGATCTTGATCCTCGCGTGGAGCACCCGGCGAGAAGGCTTAAGTCGTAAAAATATCCGCCGGCCGAGGGTCTGTGCTTTTTGCGCAATATCACCAACGGGTTCAGTCTTCCGATAAAGCGCCATAGCTGCCACTGGTTTACTCCGTTGGCTTCCTACGAACGACTCGAGCCGAAATAGAGGTGGATATGAGCATCCTTGAGAGCATCCAATTCCGTTCTAGGAGCTTGCAGCGATCATCCAGGAGCCAAGATGATGTATAGATCATTGCCAAAGAACATACGCAATGATTGGTCCCACCTAGCTTATGTGGGTTTTCCTAGGCGCCTGAGCGCCTTTGCATTCCTCGCGATGTGTTTTGTCTTGTATCTAGTATCTAGAAGCCCCTAGCGACACCTTGGTGATTATCTTTATCCAAGGACATGCTCCGAACTTCGATATTTCACATGATACCCTACGTTCAGGGTGCGTCAATCAATCTCTGCCCCAAAAAAGAGCCAGGTATACAATGAGAGAGGACGTACATCAAGTTTCTTCCTTTAGTTGGGAGGGTGCACGTGCAAACAGTGACTGAAATGGGAGCGTCACAATTTCATCGACTTGTCTGTGCCACAATAACTGAAACATCACCTAAAATACCGCTCTCCTGAATAGGGGACATATTCACAGTGTACTCTTCACAGTTGAGGTTCGCCATATCAAACTGATTATGAGTCCGAGTCCATGGACCATTCCAATACAGCGTGACTATTTGACCGTCGATATCGTGGTATAAATCCAAAGTGCCTTCGACCCCCACTCTGTAAGTTGCGCTGCCACAGAATGATATTGTTCTGTTCTCATCATGTGGAATCATTATTTGATTCACGTCTTCGGGAGACAAAAGCTTAGCGATATCGCTCTTTTCGTACGGTTGACCACTTCCCGAGTAAAGTTAGTCCAATTTCAGTCTCTGAATGGTAATATTTCTCAAATACCAGGCTATGACGGTGTTCTTGATAACAATGTTGCCCTTTGGAAGATCGTTCTGGACGCTGATGGAAAGACGCTGTGTGACATGATGTTCCATCTTCGAGGATTTGAACTAATACTCTCAGGAAAATGTAGAGTGTACTTGTCAAAATAGAAACTCGCAATAAGAAAAAGTTTCAGAACTAATATACACGTCCGAGTGCCTTTCGCCACCTGGCACGTTGGGTTCTGGGCTGTCTCTGCTTTCTGCGTTACGCGTAAGAGACATCAATATTCCAAGGAACTTAAAAGACCAGGCCAACCGTTCTGAAGGCCAAGCATCCATATCCAATGCGATCGTTAACTTTTTGACAATTCGATGGTGGGCCCACTTCGGTCATTTGACCAATCCACATTCTTCTATGCGCGATTAGTGCGTAAAATTATGTCATAGTTTACCAACAGGCCAACTTTGCGCCATGTCCCTGACATCGAGCAGTGCCAAGACCGCGCTAAAATCCGCGAAAATATCGCAGTCTTGTGGCTGTATCGAGGTAACGGATATAATAATGGCGACGTTTTCGCCCCCACAAGGGATTAAAGCGTGCCTTTCTGCAGTAGCTCCTCCTTATCTGCCAAAGATGTCCGTTTGCCGGACTTCGTACGCCATTTGGCTTGCACTTTGTTACTTTGTGTCTCATTCAAATGCTATTCTCCGTACATACAACTTGACGGTGCATAATGACGTTAAAGCTCCGGGTACGTGGACCATGAGCGCCAAACATGGGACTTTCAGAGCTAATTCCTAAATAGATGGTGTCAGCCGCGAAGTCTTTCTGATCAATGGTCAGCTACCGGGGCCCCTAATCGAGGCAGACGAAGGCGACGATCTGGAAATCTTTGTCAAGAACGACCTCCCCGTTGATACTTCTCTTCACTGGCACGGTAAGTCACTTCCATGAGGAAACATTTTTTTTTTAGAACCAGTGATCACTGATTGTGCCATAACAGGGATTTTGCAAAGGGGTAGTCCCGATATGGATGGAGTGCCTGGTGTCACGCAGGTCAGTCCTTAAATATTTGACGGTAATTTACATCCTTGTTGCTGATTCTAGACCATAGTATCCCATACCTCCTGGCGGTAACTTCACCTACAGATTCTCGATCAAAGATCAGTATGGCTTCTTCTGGTATCATTCCCACGTTAGAGCATACTACAATGACGGCATAAGAGGCCCACTCTTGATACGACCATCTCCCCAAAGACTGCGGCCATTTGAAAAGCTTGCTCATAGCCCACACGAGCGTGATATCATTCTGCAGACGGAGAGGGACGCTACATCCATTCTTTTGAGTGACTGGACACATGAACTTTCGGACACCATTTACGCTCGATACTTTGAGACAGGCGCTTTTCCAAATTGCGTCGACAGCATCCTTGCCAATGGATTCGGGAGGGTTGAGTGTTTACCGGAGTATATGATCCAGGCAGGACCCAATATGGGATATGAAGATATGAACGAGCGTTCTTCATCAATGATGGCAATGTCAATGGCGAAACGAATGGACATGGACATGGACATGAGCACGGACGCATCCGCCACATCTTCTCAGATGTCAACAGGTACGATGGCTATGGATACGACCGTGGATATGACTATGTCTAGCACTTCTATGTCCGCAATGCCGATGTCAGCTACAATGACGATGTCGGACATGTCACCGTCCATGACTTCATTGAGTCCCCGTGGCTGTATGCCGCCAATGATGTTTAGGCAAGGCTACAATGCCAGTTCACTCCCACCTGAGACCTGCACCAATACTTCGTCATCCTTGCTCACCATCCCTGCGGATCACACGAGTGGTTGGCTCGCGCTGAATCTGGTCAACTCCGGTGCAGTCAGCAAGTTACATGTCTCTCTGGATGCACACTCTATGTTTGTCTATGCTGCCGACGGATTGTATGTGGAAATACAGGAGGTGAAGGTGAGCATACCTTTGAAGAGCATCCGTTATATCCCCCAGCCTGGGCTCACCACACGTCATTTTAGGTCCTGGAAATAGAGATCGGCCAACGGTACTCAGTGATGATTCGACTTGATCAGAAACCGGGGAATTACTATCTCAGATTCGCATCATACCCCAATGGTGACATGCAACAAGTGCTTGAAGGGCAAGCTATTGTGTCCTATAACGTAAGAAAATCGGCAAGCAAGTCGCGACCATATCATGCCCGTGCTGACTTTTCGTTTTCATTTTGCAGATGAGCATGATGAGCAGCAGAACCCCAATGAACGTCACGGTCGATCCCTCAACCATTTGGATGTTGACCAACGGATCAGCCAAACCTGATACCAGCGTACTTAATCCTCAGTTGCTTTCTCCCTTCGCGCCTGTCAACCCTCCCTCAGCACCAGCAGATCAGACATACACTTTCACAATTAACCAGACCGACATTGTGACATGGGTAGTGAATGACGCCTCATACTCTGAGCCAAAAATACCAATCATCCAGGGCAACGTATCAGACGGTTGGCAGGCGAATACAACCATCCATGTGCCGTCTAACTCAACGATTGATATTATTATGAGAATTGCAAATGATTCGATGGATACGGTAAGTCTGTTGGATTAGTGATTCCAACGACCTTTCTATGATGTGGACAGCTGGAACTAATGGGAGATAAACTCACCGCAGATGAGCCATCCCATGCACCTACACGGCCACGCTTTCTGGGTGCTTGGGTCCGGTACCGGCTCTTTCCCGTATGATTCCGCGACGGACGCCCCAGAATCCCTAATAAATCTTCGAAATCCTCCTTATCGTGACACAACTAATCTTCCTCCGTCAGGATGGGCCGTGATCCGGTAAATCACCTGAATATTCTACTGGCAAGACAATAGCTTACCTTTCTTAAAAACAGATATGTTACGGATAATCCCGGCGCGTGGATCTTTCACTGCCATATCCAGTGGCACATGGTGGTGAGTACAAATGGCTAGACGGTCGTATCCTGAATAATCGCAAAAATCTTGGTCTTGCTAACATTACATTATTTTCCTTCACAAGAGCGGCATGGCACTTGTCCTTGTTGAAGGACAGGATCAATTTCCCGCCCTGATTGGTCAGTCTAATAATAGTACCCCTCCTGCTACGTCAGCGGCGCCGATGCGTCGTATCAGCTCTCGTCAGACTGCTTTGACTGCTGCTGCTGCCAGTCTCATGATGTTGGGATGAGTCCGGAATATTAGATACAGCAGAATCTCTTTTTTGTCGATATTTTAAGTTGAGCGGTGCGAGAATCGGCCAGTTACCTCCCTTCAAGTATGCAAGGTACGTGGGTTTTGCCATCGAGCTGCTAGTATCTGGCGGTTTTTCTTAGTGCGTTATCGCGGTAGATTATGCTGTTTATATGTTGGTGTCACAATCTGAAAACATCTGAAAACAGTCAAACACGCAGGGCCTGGATCGTACTATAAGATCACTGGTCTACATAAAGTGGGCTAGTTTACAGAGACCTCGATGTGGGACTTCGACGGAATTGTTCATGTTTAACTCCTCTGCGAGTTAGGTTCTGATCGAGAGTTTCCATGGACTGGCTCTTTGGCCGTAGTGATCAATAGAGGGGTAAAAACAGAACCAGCCGAAGAAACGATCATGACCATCGACAATACTCCTCGAGTCTCAAGGTAGAATGGCACCACAAATTAAAAGCTTGGCACCCAAATCAAAAACCCATCGTCCAAGTCATGTCCCTCATGTCTCGAAGAGGCCTTCAAAGGCTAGTACAGCTTGTTTTGGATGTCGAAGACGGAAAGCCAAAGTAGGTACCCTTTCCCCAGATGGAGAGTATTGACTCACAGCCCCTCCAAAAAAAATAGTTCTATGGAGGGATACCCTGCGTGTCGTGTAACCGAGAGTGTGCGCCTTGTATTATGAACGAAGAGAGCGATGGTCGGCGAAAACTCTCGTACAAACGAAGAATTGCTTCACTAGAACATGACCGCGCTTTGCTTATGCGCTTGATGGAAAGTCTTCGCACCCATGATCAATCGGAAGCCGACAGAATTGTCAGAGCAATCCGCAACGGGGCATCGTTAGCTGAGATGGATTTGGTTCTCACTGAAGGCTCTGGATTGTGCGAACCTCGACGAACGCTAGAAATTCAAGGTCGGCAATTTAGACACACGGGAATCGGAAAGTGCGACATCAGGCGCGCGCCAGACTTATTTGGATCTAAATCAGCTATGTGTGTAGCAGTCACGTTATGCGATATGCCGACGTATCATCTATAGACCCGGTTTCATGCAGTATTCGTAAGGTAATTGCGACAGTATGAATAAGCCCGTAGGTGAACAACTACGTCTCAGGAAACGACAGCCTGAGTGGTAGCTGGGTTAGGCATAAGCTCGATTAGTCAACATATTGATAAAATGTAATTGGCTGCAAGTGATGAACGAGAATTTCGAGCGAGGTGGTTAACGCAATAATAGCACGTGACAGAATAATAACGTCATAGACCTTTGGCCGGAGGTTTCATAAGAATTGCAGATCAGGTAGAAAATCCATCGAGTACTTGGAAAGTCCTTCTGAGAACACGGGACTACCTCTTAAAATGCAATCAGGGGAAAAGGAACCATATCCTGAGGTAGGGCATTTCCGCACCCACCCAACCCTGGAGCAAAGACGCTAATAATATTCCCTCAGCCATTGTCTGAAAGTGAGAAACGTCAATTGAGCAAGTACGGAAAGCGGCCGCGTGGAGGCTTACTGGGTGAAAAATCCAAGGTACTTAAAATGTGATTTACTGTGAGTGTGCTGACAATCGGAAGGAACGGACGTACTTTGACTCCGGCGATTTTGCTTTTTCCGCCGCTCATCGAGTGACCGATCTCGACGCTATTCAAACAGGCAGAGCGTATCCCCACCGGGACAATATTTCGCACCCTTCTTCCCCTATCCCGGCTGCCAGCAACGTTGACAAGAAAGCCAACGAGGATATGCATAGGAGGGATGCAAGCCCCAAAAGAAGACTTCTCCATAGGCAAACGAATGAAGACCCCACAGGCGAGGATAATCTCTTCTCTTTCGAAGATTGAAACCAAATCGTCACAGCAATATAAACCGAAATGTGTTTCAGCAGAACAACCAAATAGGGACAATACGACAATTCCTAGGTGAAAGCTTATTGTCGAGAAAGGAGAGCCAGTCGACCAATGATACAACCCCTGGGAGCTGTAGGTCCTATGGAAATTCTCCAAGTATAGGCTTGCGACGATCAAAGATATTGCAAGCCTCTTGGTTGGATTGTGTGTTCTGCAGGGTCATGTTATGCTACTCCAAGGTGGGGAAAGGAGTGAGAGAGAACCAATCACACATTATGTTGCCACCCGCAACAAACTAGCTCATTTGTACGGTCGCCCATACCATGCAAACGGAAATTCAAACTATTTAAAGTGTATGAGGAGAAAAATATGTAAAGAGTTTCATTGCTAATAGTCATTCCCTACCATTCTCATCATGCCCTTTCAGTAATAAAAGCTATCAGCATTGCTGAAGCCTTTTCCACAGCCTAACAGTTATCCCTTGGTTGAATTTCCACCTAAAAAAGACTTCCCAGTTGAGCCTGCGGTTGATTGCCTCCTGGGACGAGTCGAAGACCTTCTGGCGATGGTAGAGCTTGCCATTTGGTTGGCTTCATGCTGCGCTGCCAAGTATAATTCCTGGGAACTGCAGAGTTGAACTATATCGGTCAATGGCTCATGATCGCCGCCTTCCACCAAAGAAATACACGGGAAAACAGTGAGAATATTAAGGCTTTGGAGATCCTGTGTTTCTAGTGCTGTATTGTTACCAGCAAAAGAAAAATGACACCATTCATCTTCCTCGAGATCAATTAGTTCAAAATCCGTCTCAAACTTCTGTTGTGACCGTTGAATTGGAAGCCAAACTTCGGCCGCATTTTGAACTATGCTCTTGATTTTTGAGCAAAACAAATCATGCTGCGCTTCAGAGAATAGCCCTCTCACATACGACGACATCCTCTGGATCACAGTTCGAATTTCAGCTTTGAGAGTCTCGTCTTCGGCGCCAGGATCAAGGGAGAGAAGTATGCGACGGCAAAAAGCTTCTTTCTCGCTATCACAGTCTGAAAGATGACAGAGAGCCTCACGAAGATGGTTGTCCCCTGAAAAAAAGTAGGTCGGTCGAAATATACATCGATCGATCTCTCTAGATAAAACAGCCAGGATCAATGCAAAGCGTATCGCTTTGGCTCCCGGGGAGTTTGAAGCAATCAGAGGAAAGTTCGGTGGTAGGATGACATTGTCTGCTTTTCTAAGTTTCTCCCAGGTGGACTTCTCCTTTTAATATTATCAGCGAAGGGTGCGTGTCAAAAGAAATTTGATACCGAACCTTCAAAATATCTACCGGAAAATCCTGCTCGAGCAATGGAGATAACTCGTTTATAGCAGAGGCCCAAAGGCTAGTAAATTTCGTCGACCTGTCATATGACACGGGAACAGTCAATCCACGAATGGTTGCAATTTTTTGCACTACTTACACGGAGTCTTCATCAATGTCCGAGGATTGGGCAGGGAAGGATTCCAATCTTTGGATATATGCTTTGACTGCCCGAAGCTCTGTGTTCATTGAGGCATTAGCAGCTTCCAGCTCTTCTTTCTTCTTCTGCTCCGATGATAATATTGATTTTAATTTCGATCCAGCTGTCTTCATTTGGTCGATCATCCTGTCTTTGTCTTTCAAATTGGTTTGCAGTGTATCGATATCCTTGGCGGATTGTGAGACTTTAGCGAGCTCCTGCGAGCAAGTCGATTCTAGCTTCGCTATTTCTTCCTGAGTAGCTCTCAAAGTTTGAGAGTATTCGGTGATCTTGTTTTCCTTTTCGTCGACAGTAGCACGGAGCTTCTCGATATGCGTAGCGGAGTCTCTCTGTTTTGCTTTTTCGTTCTCGTTGACAGCATACATATCTTCGATAGTAATTCTTTTTCTCTCCTTCATATCAAGGATCTCATTTTGAAGTCTCTTTAACTCTGCATCCTGATACTGAATCTTTTCACGCTGCTGGGTGATCTCGCCAAGTACGGCGGATGCAAATTGAGATTCAGAGCTTGACGCCAGTACACCGATATACCTGATAAATCCCTCCAGGCTGCCACTATTGACCACAGGCGTGGCATCATGATTTCCTGAATTCAAAGACGGTGTCTCGGTAGGAGATATAATAGAGACGGCTTTGGTAATATTGCTCGAGAAAACTGGAAGGCCTTAAGAAGAACTTATCGGTCTTAAAGTTGTGTCAGAAAAGATCGGATCTATATATTTGTGATTACCTAGCAAATGCGTTCGATCTCTGTGCATCAATCGCGAAGCCAACCAACTGAGCCTCATGATGATGGGAAGGAACAGTGATGCTGTTCATGCATGCAAGCGCAGGGTAATTTTGCGACGTGTTCTCGAGTATGTGGCTTTGGAGTACGTGAGTCATGGCATGCAGATGTGAAATAGTCAAGCTAGAACGTGTCGTTCAGGCTATGGCCGCATCACTGAGGCTGCTGCAAGCTCTAAAATCTCTGTTCTTAGACCACCGAAGACTGTTTCACAATGTAGAAGAGACATTAGCCGCGGAGGAGGGGTGCGGCAAGGACCACCACCGAATTGAAGGCCACTGCGGGGACCCACTCCTTCAGCACAGCTGATAAGCCAATGAAATCGATGTTCGTGGCTGTCTTGGCTGAGAACACCCTGGTGGCCTCTAGACTGTCTCAAGGTCTAGGCTTAGAATGATTGGACTAGGAGCAAATACTACGAAGAGCCAGCGTGTAGCGCGGGAGCGGAGAGACTAGGGGCATCGCCACGACTAAAGAGTAGTGCAGGACTAGCAAGGACCACTTGCCAAATAAATACCGCACAATTTGTGACTGAAATGGACCAGTGGGCAGCTGCCTGTCCTGATCGACTGCGACGCACTCGGTTCTAAGCGCTCTGGAAAGAGGGCTATTCATCGAAGTAAATACATGGATTCTTGTAGCATATATATGAATTATGGAACAAAAGATAAGATGTAATTAGGCATGAATTTGTTACTGGCTGGAATTCTTTGCTCGTATTTGGAACGGAACGCAACTAAGATACCCTGAAAAAGCAAAGAGAGCCCCAACAGCAGACCATTAGTTAGTAGCAGATTCGAGAAAGCCTCGTTTGGCATTTCCAGGTGACGAATGCAAATGGTATTGTTCTCGTTGAGCAGCTGTGCGAACGATAGGATCAAATGGCATGATGTGCTTGGTGGCTTTGACGGAGACTCGCCACGAGATGCACGGCTCCGTCGCATTGTCACCATGGAATGCCTCCCAGCGAAGGCACACGTTTGCGTTACCGCCTGGTTCAGATACCTGCATCTGATTCAGCGCCCCAGTGACCTGAGAATAGTCAAGCCACAGATTCTCAGCGGGACCAGAGATACCGTGGGTGACACTGAAATCCTCCGACAAACGGATGGTGCCAGCAAATATACCTAGGAAGTCTCCCTCGCATATCGGCACAATAGAAGAGACGAATAGAGTCTCGTCGTCCTTGGGCAGAAGAGTGATGAACGCGGACTTGTCTGACCCACCTTCGTATACCGATTCATCACCGTGTGGTATGCCAAGAATATCAGTCGAGATAGACTTTGAGCTGCGTTGCCTGAATATTTCTTCTTCAGCGTTGACGGCCCACTCGTTTGAAGCATTATTCCACGAGGACTCTGGCACTTTCAGTCGTTCTAGCACTTGAAGATTGCTGAGGTAGCTAAGACGCTTCGAGTCTCCTGTTTTCAGTTTGGTAATCCGCATTTCCAATTGTTCGATATGAGATCGATACTCGTTTTCCCATCTCAAAACTTTATCCACGAGTGGAGTTTCCGATATCTTGGAATAGCCCCTGCAGAAACTGTCGAATTCTGTTGTACGGTAGAGGAGAATTTTGTCAACGCCAGCCTCACGCATATCGAATATGTTTTTCCAGAAAATGCGGTACTGTCGCTGGTTTTCTGCACCCACGCTATACCCAGTGTCCTCCATGAATTTCTTTGTGGCAGCTTTTTCCGCCATGGTGAATCCATCAGCCGGGCCCTTGGCGGGCGGCAGCGTGGCAGGGTCGATCAGCGCCGCGCATTTGAGAATGATTGGCCAGAAGATAGTTTCGTTGTATCTTGTCTGTATTGCTCTGCCCGTAGTTAAAGCAGTGTCTCTTCGAATGGCGTGAATTGCCTGCTCATAATTGTATCGAGAGACATCTTTGACATGCTCCCGCATCCTCTCGAGCTTAGTTGTTGCCAGGGCCATGCAGTCGCGCTGCCCATATTGTGCGATATCAGAGTTGAATTTGACACATTGCGTCAATATTGTTGTCATGATCTTCATCTCGTAGGCTGAGTCTAGGTGTGATGGCAAAGAGCTGTTACGGGGATTCGGCACACACAAAGATTCGGGGTCTTCGACTTCGGACTAGACATGAACCATGTATCCATTAGACTTTTTTCAATATGGAGGACAAAATAACGTACCGTTGTTTGCACTTCTGGCGAAATTGATTCCTCGGGAGCCTTATCTTTGGCTGTCCCATTTCCATCAGCTACTGACGCTCCGGGCGGTGGATCTATCAACTCCGACCCGTCGCTTCTTTTTCTCTTCTTTTTCTTCTTCTTTTCCGTGCTGGCCATATCGCTGTAGGTTGTAGGACCCTGCTTTCCAGTCTGTTTCATGAGTCGATACGACCCGCGAGTTTCATGTGGTGGAGTCGGAGGGGTTTCTATAGTCGCTTCCTTAGCCTGAGAAATAGGCTCGGTCGCACCTCCAGCAATCACGAGTCGAGCTTTGTAAACTAAAGCGACCGTTAATGATCCATTCTCTCAGACGTTAGCGGGGGCAAACTCACCATGATCGGCAGCGTGGGCGATAACCAGATTAAGGTGCTCCTCACTGTCCTCAATTCCGCAAATTGTGAATAGCTCTCGTATCTTCTGGGCTGTCAGGCCCAGAATGGCTTTATCCATGGCGGGCGATGATGATGGCAGAAGACTTAAGACTGCGTCTTGTCAATGAAGACAGAAACCCTTCTGGAACGTTCGGGGCAACGGTTGCCCTCTGGCTTGGGGGTGGGGGGAGGGAAGAAGGCCAATCAAATCAACCACAGGCGAGGCTCACAAAAATAGCATCAACCAGGCCAGGCAAGACTTGACCGGGATTGACCCCCTCTTTTCGTTGTGTCTGTGTCGGCCATTGCATATCAAAAACAAATCAAACCATACAACTATGTGAATGGTTCTTTCCGTAACCTTCACCGTCAGGATAGGTGCAACGCCCATCTGGTATATGACTTACGCGCAAGGACAGGACAGAGCTTTAAGGAATATTGGTATCTGCCCCTGAATTTTCGAATCATATCCCCAGGCGTCTCTCCGTATAGTTTATTCCGAAAATGGGACTGTTCACGATGCGCCAACACACTGACCGCAGGAATGAATGGCCGGATGACATAAATTGAAGCCGATGCATGGTTGCACGATATTCCAGACTGAACAATATCCCAATCATGTGCGATGTCGGTGTGATGTGGTGAGGAGTCGGTTTTTCGTAGAAATCGAGGCTCGACTCAAGACGTTGAGGTGAACTTTTCGGGTGTGTTCAGGTCACGGGTGAGCGTCCATGAATGAGTAACTCTGATTAATTCGTGGTTGCATCCGAGTCAATTGTTGAACAGTTGAACCGGAAATGGTAAAGGTTGGGTATGTTGATCATTTAAAAGTGGTGATGAAAAGCAATAAACGGATGGCAGGTGAGAGACGCCGCCTCCTGGACAAGAGTACGGTGGTCAATTACTGCCATTGGCCGAATACACCCACGCTTCCTGGGCCCCGCACACATCACGTGTATCTCCTAAACCTTGAGAGTCACGCTCCAAGTTTAACTGCGTGAAATCGTTTAGGCCTCTGTGGTCGGTCGATTTTATGCCACGTATCCAAGGACAGCTATTTAGTTAACTAAAAAAATTGCTTTCCACGATAACTGCACCGCAGAATTAATGAGGGTACAGTAATAGCGTGCAAGGCGCTGTAAACGAGTGTTAAAAGGCCAATCAATGCTGGTGAAAGGATGACGGTCAACGGGCAAGAGTAGGTTTACAGCTGGTGATTAACCAATTGAATTGATTGTCCCTCAGCAATCTGACTACAAAACGGTCGAAAAGAATAACAAAGCGATTAATTCATTTTCTTTTAAACGCAGTGAAAGAAATAGGGAGTTTATTGAGTATGATTGGCTAGGGGACACTCCCCACTATTAATCACGCGAATTTCCTAATACCCAGGCGCCCCCAAGTCTGTTGCAAGAATTATTTCATTCTGTCTACTTAAAAGAATCCTCGTGTGTCCACTTTATGCCAGATTCCCCAGGCATAGACCCAAGCTATTCCTGTACCTCGCTTGTTGGCTTATCAGCTACAGTATGTCCCGAAACTGGTGCGCCCACCTACACTCTTCGATTGTGTTTTGACCCTAATGCCAAGATACACTAGTCTAAATTAGCGCTAGACCCGGAATATCAATATTCCTGTGTTATTCGCGATACAGTACTGTACTCTACTTAAACTACAATACATCGTTCCGTGCTTGTATCAGCAATCGATAATCACTGGAACCTTCCATACTGAAGCAATTAGTTCAAACACATGAGCCAGAGTGAGCCCTGCCGACTGCTGATGGATCAATATTTAACTGTATTCCCTTCCAGTCGTTATCCTCAAACATGCTTGAACATCTGGCAGGTCTTCAGTTAAAGCTAGAAGCTTCTCAGGAGCTTTACAGTACTCCCAGATATGGATGCCATAACCCGGACGGAGTTATATTTTTCCGATCAACCCCTTCTTTCAAATCCTAGGGCCATTTGGACTTAGCTTATTTCATATCCTTGTTTCAAAACGATGGCAGGGCATGACATCATGACATTCCCGAAAGATATGGCATTCATCCGGTCCGCATCGTCAAGATTTCCCACGTCCAGATCGCTGGCAGACCTCCTCTCACAGAGAGACAGATAAGAGAAAATTGGGACAACGAACGCAATGTTCAACTGCAGGAACAGTACAACAATTTATGCCGAAGTCTTGTTAACATCCTGGATGATAAGATTTTCTCGCCAACAGCCTTGGGTTCGTCACCTCAGTGGTCGCAGGTGGGGCGTTACACGTCCCTTGTCATAGTGTTGAATATGAATACGAGGAAGCGGATTCAATGCTCTCGTTACCGGAAATGATAGGAAATATGAGAGTCAGACTTACCGATGCGAGCTTAACTTAGCGGACATCAAAACACTCCACACTCTAAGCAAAGTTCTCCTGGGCCGAGGTTCTGAGCATTCAGATCGACCGGAGCCGAACACCCGTGGCATTTTCTATGGGGCTTTTCAATCAGGCAGTTACAGTCGATATGACAAAGACCTTGCTTTCCGTTCTTCGAGGCAACCGCTCACCCTATCTTCTAATCATGATGGTCCTCTTCACGAAAGCTCATTAGTCAACTATGATATCTTCAAAAATCATTGCGAGGGTAACCAATCTTCGGACCTCATCACCATGTCCCACCGAACACTGGGATTTCAAAGACCTTGAAGGTGACATGATAGCCGTGATTGATTTCTCGAAGCTTCTTGCTATGAGAGTCCTGTTCAGTCAAACAACTACTTTATGTGGCAAATTAGGTGCGGAGGGAGGCCTGGTCTCGCTCTAGAAGCAACGGTCTCAGTTGCGTAAATTGAAACTATTGGGTAGCTTATCGATGGGTGCCAGCTGAGTGCATTGAACGCATCTCAGTCGCATCTCTGCGGAGTGCTTGCAAGGAGCATGGCATTGGTAAGTGATACGGGCCCTGAAAAGAGCAAATACTCATATACAAAAAGGAAATCTGACTTCGATCGGCAACTTTCACTCGAGGATCTGCTTGGCGAAATATTGGAAGGACTCAGTGTCTAAGCTGCTCTTTTCAAATACATATTCAATTTTTTATGACAGTATTGTCATGTTTACAGTATTGGCAATGCCTAAAATGGATGGCTTTGAACCTTCACCGCTCTCGCGGGAGTAGACATGTTACTGTACGCTTGAGTCACTTAAGTACACACTCATTTGACTCTTCTTTTTTTTAGCTGTTTACAGCCCTTAGGGGGGCATTTGAACTCATCAGACGGAATGTAGTGAAGCAAGCAATTGAACGGTGACTCAACCTGTCCTAGTACTAGACTAGCCTACAAGCGCCTCCTTGATACTGTGCAATCACAGCTTTTCATAATCCTCAGACTTCTAGAAGAATGTTCCCATTTTATTCTTTGTTTATATATACATAAGTTCAAAGTTATAGTTACGGGTCATTAGGAGCCCCGTATCCCCAAAGACATTGCTGTCTAGTGGAGGAGATCCCATGGAGATAGCACAGTATCACAAGATCTGCTTTTAGCTCAAAAGATCTCGGTATCTAGGGGTGTAATACCGACCCCTTTAAACTAGCCGATAACTCACCCACAAATTGACCAGAATCCGCATCACACTCATCGCTGACGGGTTCAATGTCACGGGCCTTATCTTCAGGCACTTTTGTCTCCTCCTGAGGGACAGTAGGTATCTCTTCAGCCTGCAAGCTGGCTTTGCGGGGAGATTTCTCTTCATGGATGTGTGCGAAAGTGGTGGCCAAAGGAATACGAATCAAAATTCGCGCAGTAAAATACTCAGTCACTTTCGTGAAGGATTAGGACTAAGGCGGAAGGGATGAGAGGGGTGAGCTCCTCAATCGCGGTATGTGATCTCTTCTCCTGGCCACGTGGCACCCAATGATTCAAAAGGTACTGAGTCGCAAAAGTGACTATGATGCTATCCTACGTGGCACCACTCGATCTCCGCGCAGGCTTTATCAAGCTTTGATCGACAATGTTCTTTGTTCCCCAAAGGACACATTTTGCAATTACACGGCTTTAGAAACCGAAAACTATTAAAACAAACATCAAGTATGATGTAGATTTGCATCCGTTGCTCTCGGGGAGTATCTCCCCATCACCAAAGTCCCAAGAAATACGCCACCAAGGATGGACAAAATATATCCAATATTCTCTGTCATGATGAAAATCATCCTGCGAGGTCGTTAAAAACAAATACGATCGCATGCTAGCGAAGATACTTACTGTATGTATAAAATTGCCAGGATCAAAGTAGTCATTGTGGCTTTCAGCATAATAGTTTTCCACGATCTCCGCGCCCTTTCATGTTGTTCGATAATGATAATATCCTTTTCTGGGCCATTTGGAGTCAATAAATTTTCCAACCCATCCAGGCGCCCGGAACTGTCCCTGTTGAGAAAGAGGACATGCCGCCTGTTAAGTGCGCATCCGGACCATCGCTTCTCTAGCACGGACCTGGAGGAAACAATGAACAAAAGAATAACGCCCAGGACCACTAGAAATATGCAAGTCCCAGCATAGGAGCTGGTTGATGCTGTTGCCCACATCGTGGTTTGGATGCAGAATCTGTTAAGAATTTGTTTCGAGGTTGTAGATAACGTCAAAACACCTTCATGTACTGCTCTCAAGGATGAAACCGAATGGTTCGGAAAAGAATCAGAGTAGAAAAACCGATCCATGCTCACGAGGAAGCGGTGTGGGGTAGAAAGCTTGTGATAAAAAGTGGCTCAAATCTGCTCACGAGTCCAGAACCAGAAGGCCCGATTTTGGTTGGTTCTCAGTCGCAGCAGAAACCATGGACAAAAAACTTTACGCCTCTGTCGCATTCGATTGGCTGTATGGATAGGACGAGGTGGATCTGACTTGGGCCGTGCGCCAGAATGACAAGACCCAGGACGGAGGCCAGCCAAAGCGCCATGCTACTTAAGCCAGCTAGATCCAGACGCAACCGAAAAGCAGAATTCTCAGTCAAAGCTTGGTTCATCCTGAAGATTCGGCGAAGAGCTGTTGCCCTTAAAACAGCCACCTGAAGTCGTACCGTCGAAGGCCCGTCCCGGTCCCAGCATGGTTGGGTCTGCACCCGGGCTAGATACCCGCTATCGTACCACGACGTTCCTGTTGTCAAACCTCCATTGTGCCTCTTGCGTGTCGAACATTGAGGAGGCTCTTTTCAGGCTTGGCCCAATGTCTAGTTCGGTAGATATATCTATCGTCTCTCAGACGGTCACGGTTCGCCACCATCCATCTCTACCGGAGTCAACTTTATCAGGAGCGCTTTATGATTCTGGGTTTGAAATCTACGATGTGGTCCGAGATGCAGAAACTGGATCTAATACCGAGGATGGCAACCGCAACGAGGGGTCCTTGGCAGAGCAAGACGGATGGATCGACCGGGCAGTGGAGATATGGTTAAGGCGCTATAAGTCGGCCAACAAGTTTGAAAAGAAAAGAATAGCCGCACATATTGAAAGATGCGATATTTGCCGCGCTGAGCAAGGGGAGAAATCGGATAAGCAAACGCTTTCTACTTCAACCGCTGGGCAAGGTAAGTGCTTCGCAATAAACTATTATAGTGGGGGCACAGGCAGCGATAGGAACTAAAATATGCAACTAGGTACAACGAACGAACCTTTGGTTGTTATCGACTCTACAGATTCTCCGAAGTCTGTGAAAGTCACCATATCTATTCTGGGAATGACTTGCGGCACCTGCGTTGGCAAGATCTCCGAAGCACTCGAGACTCAACCTTGGGTACAGTCCGTGAATGTTACTCTTCTTACCAATAGTGCCGTGATTACAATTCAGGACAAAAGCCACGCGGCGGATATCCTTCGGATTATAGAAGATGTGGGATATGAGGCGACAGTGGAACAGCTCGATGAACGCCCTGCCCTACTCGAGGCCGACCGCGAGCCCAAAATTGCCACTTTGCGAGCGTCGTACTCTGTGGGTGGGATGACCTGCAGTAGCTGTATTGGGGCTATCAAAGGGGCACTGAAGAACTTTGGCTGGATAAAAACGGTCAACATAAATCTCCTCTCAAACAGTGCCACGGTCATATTCGAAGGGAAAGATCATCTGCCTGAGATCGCGCGGGTTATCGAGGACATTGGTTACGAGGCTACTCTGAATGACGTCAACGAACTGGACCGTACGCTATATGGGAATCGGCGGAGAGAGATCGCAATTCACGTCAGTGGCATGTACTGTGATCACTGCCCTCTTCGGATCATTGGCTACCTGAAGCAGTGTGCTGGGGAAGTAAAAGTCGACAAACTATTGAGTGTGACCGATCCAATCTTACAGGTCAGCTATACGCCAAACGCCCCGGATTTCACCATTCGGCATATCCTGGCTTCGATCTCAACGGCAGACCCTAATTTAGAGGCCTCGCTTCATCATCCACCAACGTTGGAAGAGCGTTCACAAAAGATCAATGCTCGCGAACAGCGACGTCTTCTACTGCGGACCGCTTTTTCCGTCGCTGTAGCTATTCCAACCTTTCTTATTACGATCGTCTTCATGAGTCTGGTGCCGTCAGAGAATCGTCTTCGGCAGTTTTTGATGCGGCCGATGTGGTCTGGTGGAGTTCAGCGGGGGGTTTGGGCTTCCTTTATTATGGCTTGTCCAGTATACTTCTTTGCCGCCGACATCTTCCATCGTCGTGCATTGAAGGAGATATTCGCACTATGGAAGCCTGGGAGCACGACGCCTATATTCCAAAGATTCTACCGTTTCGGAAGCATGAATATGCTTATGTCTCTGGGTACTTCTATTGCGTTCTTCTCATCTATCTCGGAATTAGCTATGGCAGCTATACATTCGTCAAGTTTGGCAATGAAAGCCAACCGCGCGAGTTATTTTGACTCGGTCGTCTTTCTGACCATGTTCCTACTTATTGGAAAGCTCATCGAAGCATATAGCAGAGCAAAGACAGGAGACGCGGTTACAATGTTGACAAAGCTTCGACCAACGGAGGCCACACTCGTTGATGAAGGCTCCGGACAACAGACGAGACAAATTAGCGCAGACCTTCTCGAAATTGGTGACACCGTCAGAGTCCCGCAAGGCAGCTCTCCCCCATGTGACGGACACGTTATCGAGGGCGAGGCTTGTTTTGATGAATCAAATCTTACGGGCGAATCAAGACCTGTGAAGAAGTCGATTAGTGACGAGGTCTTTTCGGGTACCGTGAACAATGGCGGTCCTATCTCTATCCGAGCCAGCGGCATTTCTGGAGCGTCCATGTTGGATCAAATTGTTGACGTGGTCAGGGAAGGCCAAACTCGACGCGCGCCAGTTGAACGTATCGCGGACCTTCTGACTAGCTATTTTGTACCATTCGTCACACTCATCGCTATCTCTACATGGATCGTGTGGCTGGGACTAGGGCTGTCAGGCGCACTTCCACGTGATTACCTAGATATCGACGGAGGAGGGTGGCCACTTTGGTCATTGCAATTTGCTATCGCTGTCTTCGTCATAGCCTGCCCTTGCGGTATCGCTCTAGCCGCTCCAACAGCCCTCTTTGTTGGTGGTGGCCTAGCCGCTCGAAACGGGATCCTTGTTAAAGGTGGAGGTGAAGCATTCCAGGAAGCCAGTGGACTGGACTGCGTTGTCTTCGACAAAACTGGTACCTTGACACAGGGTGGTGAGCCCGTGATCACAGACCATGAGGTCATGCCTGGTGCCGACGAACGTTTAGTTCGAACCGTGATCAGAATTCTGGAGGAGAACAGCAGCCATCCAGTCGCGAAGGCTGTTGTCTCATTTTGTGAGTCCCAAGAGACGACATCGGTCCAAGTGGAAAACATGGTTGAGATCGCCGGCAAGGGTATGAAAGGCACACTCTTAGCTGCGAAGCAGACTGTGATGATCATTATCGGAAATGAGGCTCTTATGGCTGACTACAATGTCCATATTCCTAACACCACTGCGGAAAAACTTGGCACCTGGAAAGCTCAAGGGAAATCGATCTCATTGGTTGCCATGAAAAGTGCCCCAGGTGGTGAAACTGGGACACCACTTACAGACTCTACATCGTTGGACTTGGTCATGGCTCTCGCAGTTTCTGATCCTCTCCGCCAAGAAGCATTTCCTACTATCAAGGCGCTGAAAAGGAGAGGAATAGACGTTTGGATGATATCCGGAGATAACCTAACAACCGCAACCGCCGTTGGTACAATGGTTGGGATCCCCGAGGAAAACATAATTGCGAGTGTGCTTCCCGCGCAGAAAGCCGAGAAAATTCGGTACCTCCAAAGGACATTAAAGAAAGTCAGCTCTCGGAACGCTTCTGGAAAGGCACTGGAATATACAGACAGAAGGGCGACGATCGCCATGGTAGGGGATGGGATAAATGACTCCCCAGCCTTAACAATGGCAGATGTAGGAGTTGCGATTGGTTCTGGTTCCGACATTGCTATCTCCTCCGCTGATTTCATTCTTGTTTCGTCTCGGTTAGATTCATTGCTGACACTGATTGATCTCAGTCGCATTGTCTTTAAGAGGATCAAGTTCAACTTCGCATGGGCGTTGGTTTATAATCTGATCGCCTTACCTGTGGCTGCTGGAGTTTTATATCCTGTGAAAGCCAGTGGAGGTCACATCAGACTCGACCCAGTCTGGGCCAGTTTAGCCATGGCGTTAAGCAGCGTGAGCGTTGTCTGCAGTAGTCTACTTCTGAGGAGCAGGATACCGGTGATTGGATTTAGGCTTTCGGAAGATCGCCAATATGATTAGAGAGCTGCGTTGAAAACATTTTTAAGTGCTTCAAACTTTTGTCAGCCTCCCAGTTATATGAGGAAAGACATTCCACCATCCTCCTGCAATGGTATGAACCTCCACGCCCGTCCATGGAGTTTTGCCCCCGTTTCTTGTAACTTCAATACATCACTTTGCAGTATCTCGATTAAACTCACACCCGTCTGTTACACACCGCCAGATCCATGGCGTGTACCAGTTCTGGACGATCCTCGTCATGGGGTGCTCAGAAGCGACATGTTCGAGAAAGAGGAGTTGTCCACCAGTAGGTTCTATCAGGGAGTACAAGTCGGAAATGATGTCGCGAGGTTTCGGAATTGTGCAAAGCGACAAGATGCAGACCACCGTATCGACGCTGCCATCGATAATTCCGACATTATGTAGAGTCTCAGCATCCTCGATACGGCATCGTAAGGTTTGATAAGTACCGCCTAAGCCAGTTTGTAGGATTTCGCGATTCAAAGAACGTATGCTTCGTTCGTTCGGCTCAAGTGCCCAAACCTTGGAAACCTTTGCAGGATCGTAATACTTTTAACGTATGCCCTCCCCCCGCGCCAACTTCCAGAACGACTCCATGTGCATAGTTCAAAAGCTCCCGTTTGGCGCCACTTAGCAGCATGTCGCTCAAGGCAAATAGCCTGGGTGGGGCCGCCTCTAAAAATGACGTCCGCCATTGTCGTAAACATACTATATGTTTCGGATTGCGAGCCATATGCAACAAGGAGAGGAGAAGACCAAGGACGGCCATGTAATATAAAACACGGGAATATATAGTTGAAGATCAAAGCAATTGATGACAATCGGCTCAATGACCCCGTTAAACGTCTGGTGCTAGCCATAATGATGCATTGGGAAAAGTCTGTACGGGAGGACCAGCAAGTCTTTGCCTTTATACACGTAAGTCGGAACAACGTAATCTAGAGGATTTTCTTGCCCGCTGCGAGTTCTGCTGCCGTCTCAGTCTGGCTGGTCTACTTGGTCAACCAACTACTCAGTGATGGGGGCCACGAAAGCCAACCAGTTCCCAGGAGCTTGGCACTAGCTCCAGCTCCGTATACCTCGGAACCCCCACATCCGGAGGGGTGGGGGGCGCTGCCAAGGCACAGATACAGTACTCCGCGCAAGCGAACACCTTTCATTAGGGATTATAATTGTTCTGGTGTTACTCCTTTTTCTATCTTGGAATCGCGATACAATCCGAGCACCTATGGTCCATCATACTCGAGATATCCGCCGCCAAGATCTACGTTGTTCTCATCTGGGAGCTACAAGTCCACTTGGAGCTGTGCTTGAAGGCAGCAGCATGGCTTAGTTGTGGCTTAGATTCCACGAGTAAAAGAGACACGGTGTGTTTAAACATGATTGGCCGAGAGCTCATTCTCGGTCCGAGGTCCGTGCATTTCATAATACCCTACCCCACCCCCCAGTAACCAAGTTACAAATATAGTCATCCTAGCATGGAGACGGTGTTCAACGGGTAAAACATGATATGCGGAACGCACAACCGCTACAGCGAGTAAGTCACTGCTGAAGTGGGTCACTGTCGAAATACAACTACCGCAGTGGCCCGTATTCGGGAGTGCTTGGTGTGGCAACACGCCCTGCGGACACTAACGGTGACTGAATGTCGTGTTAAGGGTCCTGATATCCTGGGGGGCGCCGGAGGTGCCAGAGGCTTTGTCTATCCAACCATCATAATGATGAGTTGCTTGCACTTCAATTTGAGACCCAGCGCGTAGCGGTTGAAAACAAAGGTCTTCTGCGCCGGTTGATGCTCAATAGTTGACCACAGTCTTTTTCCCTGCCCTCGGTTGCATTGGTCGTTTTGACCAAAGTTACACAAACGACCGTTTTTAGCTGTGACTTCAACGCGAAGGTCAACGGACGAGAACGGCGGGCGGTGAAACCGCACTTTATTTTCAACAATCTAGGTGTTGTAAAACGGAATTTGCAAATTCTGGGGAAAAGCTGGTGGTTAAACATAGTCTTCACAGAATTATCTGCATTCAGTTTTTGATCCTAAAGGATGGGGTTTTCCAAAGTAGCAGTGTTCTACTCTCGCCTTTGAGCATGGTTAGCGAAACCGTGACCTGGTGCAAGTATAAAAATCTGCTAATACGCAGCAAAATTGAGACTACTTACAGTAGTTTTCGAAATCAGTTACTGTAGACCTCCACACTCTTGCGACTTCATTCCCGGAAATATAATCCTATATGTGCGAGCTCTAATTGGATCAGGTCGTCCTGGCCCATTTCAGACCGCTTTCTATAATACTCTGTGTATTTTACAGTACGAATATGGGACCGTCAGTGATGTACATATGTATTTTGCGCGAAACTGGAATGGCAGAATTTAGAGTGACGTCTCTGCCTGCGGGTACCTTGTGCGAATCTTTCTGGTCGTCGCCACCCAAGGACTAAAACAACTTGAAGACTGGAAGAGTGCGGTGAGCAATGAAGAATTGACATTGTTCTCCTTAGCATTTATCCTAATACACAGGCCAGGAGTTCGGAGGAGTACATGCCGCAACTAAAAAGTTTTTCTTCTCCCGGGATGGGATGACTAACGGCGACTGGGCACGTTCCAGGTGAATTAATAACCAGTTGTTATGAAAGGCGGTCGAGGACAGGCTAAAGCTTGATTTTCAAGACCATTACATTGTTCATCTTATACCAGTCCTTTCTATTTTTCCATGCCCCCGACATACATGAAATAGGCTCAGAGACAACAATGGATTGGGATGCTTTGTGTTTCAATGTTGCCACTTTGATTGCAGGCGTGTTTGTTCTTGACTATGGCGCAGACAAGTTCATCGACCACACCGTCATTGTCGGGCGGCGCCTAGGCATCTCGCAAACTGTCATTGCCCTCTTGACAGCTGGCGCTGAATGGGAAGAGGTCTGCAATTCAGTGCAATCCGATCCAATATCTATCCTGGCTAATCCCTTCATTAGCTCGCGGTCGTGATTGCCGCCATCCTGCAACATCGCAGCCCCCTGGCCCTTGGGAACGTCATGGGCTCGACTATCTCCAACATTCTCGGCGCCTTTTCTTTGGGGCTACTCTTCTACCCCCAGGGTCTGGAGTTTGACCGCAGCGCAAAGATATACTCGGCCCTGCTGTTCGTGGTTACGACGCTCTTTGTGGTGCTAGCATTCTTCAACCAATTGAACCAGATCGTCGGTGGGGTCTTGATTGCTATATTCGCGCTCTACATCGTCTCTATCATCTACGCTATCTACAAGGGTGTAGCCTCACCCCTAGAGCTATCGAACAGTGATAGCGACGGGGAATCCGGTGACAGCGATGACGGCGAATCCGTCAATCATGCCCCTGTCTCCGAGACCTCGCCCCTCATCGAGAATGAGCATACGCCGTCATCAACAGACAAAAGGACCAGACGAAGCAGAAGTCTTCCTTACCATATATTCCAACTCATCCTCGGATTTATCTCGCTTTCTCTGTCAGGATACATCCTGTCCCACAGCGCCGTCGCCATCGCCGATTCCCTGCATCTCTCGGGAACCGTCTTCGGTCTGACCGTTGTCTCCTTTGCCACTACTCTCCCAGAGAAACTGGTTGCAATCCTCAGTGGTTCCCGCGGCCACGGCGGCATTATGGCTGCCACCACGGCAGGAAGCAACATTTTCCTGCTGACGCTCTGTGTTGGTGTCGTTGCGGCGGCGGGGTACCAAGTACAAGAGGCGGATAATTTTGTGCTTTTTGAGCTGGTGGTAGTGTGGGTGTCCTCTTTGGTATTTTGTGCTGTTATCTTTTTGGGACTTGGGAGGAATGCAGGCGTAGTGCTCTTGATTGCCTACCTCGTGTTCCTGTGCCTGGAGTTTACTATTTACCGGCGGTGATTAGCACAATCCGTCTTTGTATTCTTCAACGCTTTTTGTCAACCGATGTATGAATGTGAGACCTGCATTCTGTAGCTTCCTTGGGATATAATATCAAAGTGAGAGCTATATGTATAATTATTCTCACTGGCGTAAATGCGAGACTTGGTGGGCATGCCAGGTCGCCAGAACTCCCCAAAGATTCCACGTATTGAACATTACGGTACTATTACGATGACTCATCTGTTGGTGTACGGCCATTACTATTATAGTTCTGCCAGAATTACAGAGCGGTGAATTAGAGTAGGTTAGCGATTTCCGGATATTTTCCGGGAACGAAGGTGCAAGAGTGAGGTGGTATAACTGATTTCAAAATCCACTGTACTGAGATTAGAGAACAGCCGACACCGGCATACTGTACCGCATTTATCTCTCTGCATTTCCGAATGTAAATTTATGCCATAGGCTACCCGAATACGATAGGGGGTTAACTAGACACATTCATGTGTTACGATTGTTCGGTTGCGCTGACAGGCCTTCTAAGTATGCAGCTCCAGTTTTGATGATCCGCATGCGGAGCTTCTGCCGGCCCGAATCTTAGAACCCCCTTATTAGTCAGCGTATGGGTGGGGACTGCCGTGCTCATTTGTACTGCTTCTTCAAAAGATAAACCCCACTCCCACGATCTCGTCCCAGTATAGAGCGCACGCCAGCATCACTATCGATACCAATTCTAGCAGCATCCGAAAACTCGATTTGTCAATGCGCATGAAAAGGTTTACAGGTGGCCGATTAGGCCCATTAGCCCAAAGACAAACAGTTGAAAGAGGCTGGTATCGTCAATCTCTAACACTAGATAACTACTGTGGATGTGATTGGCCAGGGGCAGTCGGACCATTCACGTGCTGGCGTGTCCCATGGGAAACTGACAGGCTGACACGATTTCCGAAAATAACTTCAGCAACACCTCAAATTCACACAAATTGGACTGAAAGCAAACGATGACTTCAACGATGGTAGGCGATTGTTACGGCCCACCGGCTCCGGCCCCTGAGCCTGATGTTACGCCACTCGGGGCTCCAAGTGAGAAGACGAGCAGTTGCCAGGATTCTTGCTGCGATAGCGACGACGCTGAGCCTATCGACGCCTCGGCCCCGGGTCAGAAAATGCCCAACCCGGAAAATCCCTATGATTGCTGCTCTCCTGACAAATGTGCGGATAACAAAACCGAGAATCATACCGACGCGCCTGACTGCTGCCGTGGCAAAGCCAGCCCATGCTGCGATACGTCTTGCCTTGACCGCTTGGCTATGCAGGAATGCGAGATGAGTGCTACGGCTGCTCCCGGCCCAAACAATCAGCCAAACAGTGGGTATCCGCCCTTTGAAAATGGCAGTCAAAGGTTGCTAATCCCCTTCAGCTTGCGGTGGAGCTACCGACCACAAGGCATGCAGCCAACATAGTCTCTCTGCCCTCGACCGCTACGGCGCTACTCTACAAGCCCTGGGATGTATCTGCCGCGCTCTTATTGCTCTTGGCCAGGAAACCTGCTGTGAACTCCGCGAGCGACAGTCACTGGACGGGAAGCAGTGCTCTAAGAAGTCATCTGCTCGCTCCCTTCGCACTTCACTGGATTTCTGCAGCAACGGCTTGGTCGCCAAAAACCAGGCCGTGCAGAACCGTCCTCGCCTGCGAAGGGGCTCTTGTGAAAGCACCAGGACTGTCGAGAAGGCGTCCGCGGATGCCTGCGTTGTCTCTTTTTTTTCGAAGGACAACCCTGCCAAAGAGCCTCCTGTCAAAAGCAAGTGCCCGAAGCCGTGCTGCTCTGAGGACAGGCCCGCGGCGGCTCCATTTGAGGACAACTGTTCCAAGACTTGCTACCCTCCCAACGTCAGCTGCCCCGGATCTTGCTATCCCAGAGACCTGTGTGCCAAAGACAATGACACCAAGAGCATATATGCGGACCCATGCTGTTCGAAGGTCGGACCCATTGTTGAACCTCTAACTAGTGGGTGTGCAGGGTCCTTTTGTGGAACAGCTAAGAACGCGATTAGCAAAGAGCTACCCAACGCCGCCTCCTCTGGCTCTTGCTGTGAGTCACCGAAGCAGGATATAGTGAAGACTCCAATGACTAGTCGCGCAGATTCTCGCTGCACAGAAAAGCAGCCGCCCAACCCTCAAGTCTCTTGCACCGATGCTTGCTGCTCCTCTGCTGTGCCCGATCCTGGTTTAGAGATTGAGAAAGCCTCGATTCAAGCCATCACCGACATAGAGAATCAGGGTACCGGCAAGGAACATGTTGTCCTCAGCATTTCTGGCATGACTTGTACTGGTTGCGAGACAAAGCTTAGCCGAACCCTCGTTACGGTCCCCGCCGTCAAAGACCTGAAAACCAGTCTGGTTCTCTCACGAGCCGAGTTCGATATTGATCTTCGCCTTGGCTCAGTTGAAGAAGTCATAAAACATCTGGAGAGAACCACTGAATTCAAATGCGAAAGAGTCCAGAACCAGGGATCTAGCCTAGATCTTATCGTCCCTGATGAGCCCTCGAATTTCATTAGTCAGACGTGGCCGGACGGAGTTCTTGACATGGCACCCGTTGACAAGCAGACTGTGCGAGTTGCGTTTGATCCGAATATCGTGGGAGCTCGAGACCTCACCGAGAAGATTTGGGGTCCGCCAATTGAACTTGCTTCTCCACGTGGCGACCCTTCCCTGGAGGCTGGCAGCAAGCATGTTCGTCATGTTGGATACATGACGCTTCTCTCCGCTGTCTTGACGATTCCGGTTCTAGTCATGGCATGGGCTTCGCTTCCTGACAGGGAGGTGGCATATTCCTCGGCTTCACTCGCATTGGCCACGATTGTTCAAGTTGTGATAGCAGGGCCTTTCTATCCTAAGGCCCTGAAGGCTCTCATTTTTTCGAGGGTTATCGAGATGGACCTCTTGATCGTCTTGAGCACTAGTGCTGCCTACATATTCTCGGTTGTCTCCTTTGCGTACCTCATTGCAGAGCAGCCCCTTCCGACCGGTCAGTTCTTTGAAACGAGCACTCTCTTGGTCACCTTGATCATGGTTGGTAGATGGGTTGCCGCTCTCGCTCGTCAGAGAGCTGTTGAATCTATTTCTATCCGGTCACTTCAGACATCGACAGCTATCCTTGTCGACCAAAAGAGCGGAACGGAACGTGAGATTGACGCCCGACTTCTTCAATACGGCGACACCTTCAAAGTTCTCCCTGACACCAGAATCCCGACCGACGGCGCTGTCATCAATGGGTCGTCTGAGGTTGACGAGTCTATGCTCACTGGTGAATCTAGACCAGTGGACAAATATCCCAAGTCTGTGGTGGTTGCTGGGTCTATCAATGGATCTGGTGTTATGACTGTTCGACTGAATCGTTTACCTAGCGATAACACTATCAATGCCATTGCTACGATGGTCGATGAGGCCAAGCTGTCGAAACCTAAGCTGCAGGATCTCGCGGACCGGGTAGCATCCTACTTCGTCCCGGTTGTGCTGGCGTTGACAATCATCACGTTCGTCATCTGGGTTGCAGTAGGAATGACTATTCGTGGATATGATGGATCCGAAGCTACAATTCAGGCCGTCACCTATGCCATTACTGTCCTCATCGTTTCTTGCCCCTGCGCCATTGGACTGGCTGTTCCTATGGTCATTGTGATTGCCAGCGGAGTCGCGGCAGAAAGAGGTATCATCTTCAAATCAGCAGATGCTATTGAAGTGGCTCATAAGACGTCGCACGTCGTGTTTGACAAGACTGGGACCTTGACTCGGGGAAAGCTTTCTGTCGTCGCGATGGAGTGCGACAACGTGAACAAGCTCCCGCTTCTTCTAGGCCTCGTCGAGAACAGTCGACATCCCGTCTCGGTTTCTGTGGCTGCTCACCTCAAGGATGCCGGAGTTATGGCTTCAACTGTTCCTGAACCCAAGAGCCTTACTGGCAAAGGTGTTGAAACCACCTTTGGTGGCCGGAAACTTCGTGCAGGCAATTCTCGCTGGCTGAATTTATCGGAAGATGAAGTTGTTCAACCAATGCTTGCTCAGGGGTACACTGTCTTCTGCTTTACTATCGACAATGCGTTACAGGCGGTCTATGGTCTTGAAGATGAGCTTCGACCTGACGCTGCGGAAACAATTGAGACCTTACAGAGGCGTGGCGTCTCGGTACATGTCGTTTCTGGCGACGATGACCGAGCTGTTCAGTCTTTGGCTTCCAAGCTTAGCATTCCTGGCGGTAACGTGCGTTCTCGAAGCTCGCCCGCCGACAAGAAGGACTACATCCGGACGCTCCTCAGTACTGGCATAGATCGTAAGAAACCGGTTGTTGTTTTCTGCGGTGACGGCACAAATGATGCTGTTGCTCTCGCACAGGCTACGATCGGCGTCCACATAAACGAAGGCACGGATGTCGCGCAATCTGCCGCGGATGTGGTTCTCATGCGGCCTTCTCTGGCTGGTATCCCTACCATGATGGACGCCAGTCGGAAATCTGTCAACCGCATCAAGTTCAACTTTATATGGAGCTTCATATACAACATTTTTGCAGTCCTTCTCGCTGCGGGTGCTTTTGTCAATGCCAGAATTCCCCCAGAGTTTGCGGGATTGGGAGAGTTGGTGAGTGTGTTGCCAGTCATTGCTGCTGCGCTGCTTCTGCGCTGGTCGAAGATCTAGGCGCAGAGCACCATTATTGCACGAGTGACAACCACTGAAGTTCCACAAACTCTCGTTAATGTCTGAATGGCATCGTCGCTTCGACGACAGAATGCGACAGCTCTTGTCATACTCAGTTTCGATTCGCAATCACAGAATGCTGCAATTCTGTCGTTATCAGTAGTCTGCTTCATATTTGAGAAGATTCCTCCAAGGAAGCCTCAACTCAATCCATTCCATTCCAGATCCCCATCTCAGCTTCATTCTCACCATTGAAGAAGTACTTACATAACTATGTTGAATTTCGGCCGGTGCGCACACGACGCTGTCGCTACTACGGCCACTTTGGATTTGATTAGTCTCTTCTTACAGCACAGCGTATGCGTATGATATTAACAACGGCTTAAAGCTGCCAATAATTGAATTTTAGGCTATATTACGATGGGCCAGTGTGTTCTATCGTGTTTGGGTTGTGACGCTTGAGTCTGGACGGAGTTCGTGAGGAGGAAGTTGGTGGTTGGTTGGGAGGGGGGTTTAGCCTAAAAGTGGGAACGGCAAATAGGCTATGGCACGCGTTGACGAGGCTCCAAGTTCGTTTTCAGAAGTGGAACACTCTACATGTACGTAAGCGGATAAAGTTGGTGTGGTAGCCTGCATATCACTCTCCAAGTTGAAATATAAACCACGGCCCACTCTAGACTGGGTACGGATTCGTATTTTGGTTTAGTTGGGTAAACCAACTTTTCAATGCGAGGGGTCAAGGTAAACGATATCAGCCAACCAACCAACCACTGTACTGTAGCTTCTCCTCTATAGTCAGGCCTGCGTGCCGGAAGTGGTACTCTGCGCTTTTTCCCCTTGCACTGACGATATCAACGCACCATTCGAGGAAGGTATCAAATCCTTGGCCCGGATTTTCTTCGTAGGACTGCCAATTTCGCCGAATGAAAGCTTGCAACTCAGCAAAGATCTCCTCAATAGAGATCAAGTCTGGAGAATATGGAGGCAAGTACACCAGCTTTACCCCGTCTTCAGAACACATCTGTTCTATCCGGTCAGAGTGATAAAAGGATGCATTGTCCATAACTAACACAGACTTCGGCTCTAGCCAGTAGCCTGTGCCATATCATAGATAAAGCTCAAGCTTGGAAGGAGCTAGGTTTGGAGCTATCTTTGGTTAGACCACTCGTAATTGATTGTCAAAGTGTGCCTCCCGAGGAAAGCTGTTTTGGAGGAGTGGTATGTGAGGTGCCAGATATATGAATTTACGAGCGAATACATGCCCGAAATTACCATGTAATCCACGGACGAAGCAATACGCCCGCAACTTACAGGGGTACTCCGGAAGAACCCCAAATATAGACTAGTGTGTCTTGGCGTAGGGGGCAGGAAAGTCAATCGAAGAGTGTAGGTGGTCGCACCAGTTTCGGGATGCACTGTATTAGGTTCAAATTTGTGACGGAAACTTCAGAAATAGAGACGCTAAGTTCTCCACACGATGTATTTCTCTATATTATTTTGGGAGTGAGACTCACGTTCCTGGGATCATATCCGGCCCTAGGATCCATAGCATGGTTCCTAGGCACGCTCTTGGTCGCTCCTAGGAATCAGACTCATGGTTCCTAGAGGACCTATAGCTCCCAGGAGTGAGTGGTATAGGTCCGGGGAACGAGGAGTGGGTTTTCCGAGCTTTAGTGCGTTTAGTAAGATCGGTGCCAGCGGATCACAAATCCCGGGAGCATGAGGGCTCCCCGGAATCAACAAATAATTCCTGGAATGTATGAACATCATTGGATCGCACATCTTGAAGATTAATCTATTACTGATCATACGGATCAAGCAGGATAGCTTATGATATAATGTCTACAATGTATTTTTCGACTCGTCTTTCAGTACTTCTTGTTCAGTTTTAGGGTATGAACAATCTATTTTGATACAGTATGGGCCAAAAAGCGTCTAAAACCCACCTCCCACTTGAATGTCCACTGGATATAGCATGACAGCCTCTATAGATATTAGAAGTGGTAGTAAAGGCCTAATGAGCCACCTGGCTAAAGCCTCTCATAAATCGATTCAAGGCCATCGAGGTCCAATGTAAGGAGTTCAGCATCCAAAGTTGCCTGTGATCAGATATCACATGTCCGATAACAGTAAGCTGAAAATGACCGCCTACTGCTCCAGAGCTTACGCCAAATGGCCATAGTTAAAAAGCGGTGGCGTAAGAGACAGACGCTAAGACCTAATGATCACGAGCACCGGTCGCCAGTTGATTGCTAAAGGGCCGAGCTGGCCCATGAGCCGGAGACTATGGGCCAGCTCGGCCCTTTAGCAATCAACTGGCGACCGGGCGGGCTTACTAACCGAGTAGGCCAAGGAGCGTGTGGCTACAGTGCTTATTCGATCAAGATCCGGATCTTGAGGGCCGAACATGAGCTATGCCGTTACACCACAACGCTAGTTGATGGTAAAGCACCACATGACCGTTGAGGTCGCGGAATCGTGGTAAATCTTGGGATGGTTATTGTCCCGTGATCCTTTGATTCGTAAGATTATCATCGTGGATGAAAATCGTAGTGTTTCTCATGATACCACTAGACTGACGGGGGCTTGGTTCATGGGAAGACCCTTAGAGTTGCTGAAGTATCGTGACATTTCTTACGACAGCGATGGCCGTATGTCCTTGCGGATCGCAAGAGAGTCAGAGCTCACAGAAACCGTGGCTTTTCCTATGATATAGATAATCAGATGATCGTCTGGTTCGTAGGAGCCTAAAGCGCGCGGAAAACGTGGTGTTCCCTAGGATCTACCTTTTCCAACGATATGTAGGCTCCCCCGAGGGGTCTGAGATTATAAGAAAATCTGTGGTTTCTCCTATGATAGAGATAATCAGAGGACCCCTCCTTCGGGAGAAATTCAGAGTTCGCGGAAACCGTAGTTTTTCCTACGATAAAGAGAATTAGACGATCTTTTGGTTCATGAGACACTAAGGGGTGCGTCAACCGCCCAATCAATTGGTTCATTATTGTGCGGCCCATGCATGGCCGGTTTTTATAGAATCACCAGAACCACGACGAATACCATGACCTTTCCGCAACCTCTGTACGATACTCCGTGGTGGCGTATGCACGTGACTTTGCTGACTTGTAGATTGATTGGCTATTGATGGCGAGTTTGTGGCATCCAGCCTCGCTTCTGTAGATAATTGGGAGATAACAAGCCAGGCCACGGATCCTTTCTCCCATAGAACATATTACTGTAGCCAACGATGTAGAGAAGTGAATCTGACAAATGAATACAACCACTTCGAGGGTACAGTATAAGTTCCCGCGTAAAGCTAATGGATCAGATAAACCAATGTATGATTGGGGATTGGGTACTCTGGTATTCCTTTCTCCACCTTGGAGTAGCGTGGCTGACGTTCACTTCGTCATAAGGTCGTGCTTGGTGCGGCGACCTCATTTGCTCGCATCCTAAGGGACGAAACCAACCCATAGAAGCTTCTGGAGCATTGGCTGTCATAGTCGCAGCTGTATAGGCCGTTTTCGATTATGTACAACTGGAAGCAAACCAATATGGACTTTGTTGCTTTAGGGTGGAGAAATGAGTAATTAAAAGCCAATTATATTTCTGCTACAATATCATCATGCCATTGGCCAGCTGTTACTCCTTTCTCCACCTTGGGGTAACGAGCTCCCCCGATGTCGAAAAAAGAGCGGGGCTGTAGGCTTAACACTTGATATATTTTCCCTCTTCTCGTATTTGGTCAGGCCATGCCATGCCAGATTGATACTCCTGGTCGAAAGGGCCAGCATGTATCATGCACAAAACCGGACCAGTGGGTATAGGACCCAGGTCCATTTCAGTCAAGAAGTTTGTGGCATTTGATTGGAGAGTCCTGGCTTCCTCTACTTGCCGGACCCTCTAGTCTTGCCGGACCCTCTAGTCTTGCCGGACCCTCTAGTCTTGCCGGACCCTCTAGTCTTGCCGGACCCTCTAGTCTTGCTGGACCCTCTAGTCTTGCCGGACCCTCTAGTCTTGCTGGACTCCCTAGTCTTGCTGGACTCCCTAGTCTTGCTGTGGACTCTAGAGACTCTTGCTGGACTCTCTACTCTTGCTGGACTCTCTACTCTTGCTGGACTCTCTACTCTTGCTGGACTCTCTACTCTTGCTGGACTCTCTACTCTTGCTGGACTCTCTACTCTTGCTGGACTCTCTACTCTTGCTGGACTCTCTACTCTTGCTGGACTCTCTACTCTTGCTGGACTCTCTACTCTTGCTGGACTCTCTACTCTTGCTGGACTCTCACTGTAGGCTATAAATCATGTCGTGCCCCAGAAACAAGGCGCTTCATAGCCATAGATCTTAGGGCTACCGTGCAAATTAGCTGGCCCGGCAACAGCTGCAATACTTTAGAGGACCTAGGCACGCTATTAGTTGTTGTCAGGGTTATACATGAAGTATACAGGATGAATGGAGACTTGAATTACGGGATCCATATTATGCATATGAGTTCCCCTTGAACACGAAGAAGGCTGTCTCTTTTGCTTCCTCACGCTACGTTTTGGTATCTAGAGTCAACTATAGTTGTTCTTACTGTAATATCGATTGTTCATCTCGAGACACTATTCACCTCTTTACATACATCAGACCCTCACAATTGTTCCTAGAAGTAGTAACCCAAGCTCCCAGGATGCCACCTCTCGCTCCCCGGAGCTATATAGTCCACCCCCGGGAGCTGTAGACCCTCTGGGCACTATAATTCCTACTCCTGGGAGCAATCAATAGCGTTCCTGAGAACCATGCCATGGATCCTGGGGTCGAATATGATCCTAGAAACGTGAGGGTCTCACAACATAAAATGTGGGATCTGTAATCAATATTAGGAATACAAATTGAAATGCGGGCAACAGAAAGAAGAGGTGGTTAACTGGGCAAAGATATCGTGTAAAGACACCGCTTGAAGAGGAATGATGTTGAACGATATATTAATAGAAACGGTTACTTAAGAGTTGACTCAACGACGATTTCCACGACATATACTGTATCAGTAGAATAAACGAAACATCGTCGACTAGCCGATGAATGGAGAAAACATGAGGGTCAACGGGCAAGCAAACTTGCAGCTGGTGATTAAACCGACTATTTGGTTGTCTTAGAAATCTGAGTACAGCATGGTCGACAATAACAAATAAACGGATTCATTCATTTTCTTGTTAGACATAGTGAAAGAAGTAGGGTGTTTATTGAATATTATTGGCCAGACAGCAGTCCCCACTCTAAACCACGCGCATTTCCTAATACCCAGACACCCCCCAAGTCTACAGCAAGAATTTATTTCACCCTGCTACCCAAGTAAGATGTCCTCTTGGCATGCCCACTTTCTTGCCATATTCCCAAGGCCTCCGATCAAGTCCCCTTCCTGTCCTAGTACCTTGCTTACAGTATTATTTTGTGAAAATAAAAATAAAATAAAAAAGGCTCTAAAGGCCAAAACCTCAGGCTAGCTACGCTGTGTGCAGTTGACCGAATTTTCCAAAGCAGACATTCATTGTTTATGGTTGGCTCTCAAAATCAGACCAAGACTTGATGCGTTCTTCGGACACCATTAATTGCTTTGAAAGAACCAAGCTCCCTCCCTTTTGTGCTAGGCGTTAAAATGGGCGTGGCAATAAATTTGTTAGGCACATTTTACGTTCATCACCTGTTGGAGTGACCGTTTCGGAGTTTTGCTGGTCATAAACTCGGAACCCGCAGTTTCTGGAACGCGGATTCCTCGATCGCCTCTAGGTGTGGTTTTCAACGCAAATTCGTTGCCTGCTGTGAACACATCACAGTTTCAGGTGTTTCGTTGGTCATAAACTCTAAAGACCACGGTTTCTAGAGCATCACTCCTTTTCAACGCGAAATCCCATAAACATGAAGAGGGCCGTTGTTTTTGTACCTTTTGTAGCCTTAAGAATCCCTGAGAGCCACTTAGTCTATACCTGCGACTATTTAGTGACCTGTTTCCTTCAGTCTTTTCCAACAGTAACGCGTCTCTTCATATGGCTTCCGCATCTCCCACCCAGTCCAATCGATCTACATCGGTCAGAAAGTCCAAGCGCCAGAAACAAGGCCGTCGAAAATCAAGCCTTATGAAAAAAGCGGCCGAATACAGCAAGATGTGCGATGCTGATGTCTGTGTGGGCATACGCCTTCGGGAAACCGGCCAAGTATTTATCTTATCAGCAGATGCTTCGGGATTTTGGGCTTTCCTTGGCTCGCAACTAGTATGTCTCCAACTATGTCTCTGATGAAAAGTCGACTGACCTATCAAGAACTCCTACTATCCAGCCCCAAGACTAGTAACCGAGCAGGATCTGGAGCTAGTTGATAAAGATACACCGGAGCAACGTACATGAAGTCATGGCAGCACTTCCATCAGACTAGAAACTTTGCAATTAATTCAGCGACTTAAAACTACCATTTATGGCTTTTTTTCTAATAGTTCAAGTTACTGAGCGTAAAGCACGATAAGTTGTGGTTCCGACGTGGATTGATTCTCAATACGCAAGAGTACTCTATACGTAGTAGGTTCTACTTATCGGCCCCAGGAATTACAAGAATCTAGATAGCCTATGTGGTCGGTTTATCGCGCGTGTACAATTCACTGTCGTAGAGAAGGCGGTTTATATGTATGAATAAGCCCGTATTGCATTGATGGGAAGCTCTCGTGAAGTTTGGAGAAAAACGCTGTGAGCTTCAGTAGCGTTACATGGATTCTATAATTATTATGGGGACTGTTATTGGCCAATATAGTACGAGAAGAAGGCTTGGATTGGGGGCCTAGGAAAAATGGCATAAAAGTGGACATGTCACGGACTTGTCTATGAGGAAATCTAACTTGGGTAGCAGGGTGAAAAAAATTCTTGCAGTAGACTTGGGGGGTGTGTAGGTATTAGGAAATGGGCGTGATTTAGAGTGGAGACTGTTGTCTGGCCAATAATATTCAATAAACACCCTACTTCTTTCACAGTGTTTAACAAGAAAACAAATGAATGAATCCATTCAATTATTCATTCCGACCAGAGACAACGATTTAATCACCGGCTGCAAGTTTGCTTGCCCTTTGACCCTCATGTTTTCTCCATTCATCGGCTAGTCGATGATGTTTCGCTTATTTTACTGATGTGTCGTGGAAAGCATCGTTGATTGTACATATTCGGTCAATTTACAAATCTGTTGCATTGCCCCCAGTGAGCTCGCACTGGGCAGCAGTCCTTGCCAGGCTGCTGGGACGATGGATTCTTACCTTCTCGTGGTGTCCGGTGTATATCCCCGTTGGGGGAGACCGAATTGAATCCGCCGTGGTTGTGCGGTCCGGCCCGGTGCGGGAAGCGACCGCACAACCACACCAAAATCAGGGGATAACGGCATATGAAAACCATCCGACTTCTCCTTACCTGACTCGCACTCGGGCCCGATACTGGTCTTGCATTACCAGTGGAAGTGGTGTCGCCTAAGGAGAAGACAGGACACCCCTGAGCTTGCATACGGTCTGGGATCGCATCGTGCGAGATGCGGCGAGGCGGTAGTGAACCGGTGACACAGGCAGTCAAGCTGATATCGGACAGACCTCGTTCAAGGCCCAGAGGCCTCGTTAAGACTCGAACTCGTTAAGGCTCGGAGAGAGCGCTCGCTGGAGACCTCGTTAAGGCTCAGCCACGGGCAAGCTTCAGGGCGAGTGCTCTTCGGGACACGGGCACCACCGAGACACGGGCACCCTCTTGGGAGACACACGGGCAATCTGGAAAATATTGGTATTTGACTGGTGGCAGTCGGCAGGACTCGTTAAGGCTTCGCCACGGGCAACCCGTCGATCCTGTTCAGACACCGGGGACCAAGCTTGGTTAGTGGAGAGCAACCGACATATACTGCCGGATGGAGCGTATAGAGGACTTTCTGCAAGACACGGTCGGCCTGGCGGAGGGAGACCTCCTCAGGTAACGCGAAACGAGAGTGAAAGCTCTCGCGGGGCGTGGTGTACAATGGCAGCCACTGCGGCAGGGTCGGGGCCTGCCAAGAGACTGTCTGTATAGCCCGAGAGGACGGATGCGCGTGTCGGTGTACAAAAAGCCGGGAGTCAACTACCCCACTCGCACTGGGGGCCTGAGATCGACATTGGTCGGTTGAAGCGGTGTCGTCCTAGTTGGCTCGCCCGTGATGTATGCTTAAGGAGCAAACTGAGAGACACCCAGGGTGAGAGGTGTGGTGAACCTCAAAAGACCAGAAGCCTCATTTATCGGGTGAAAAACTGGGGTAGTGGTCTATGCAAGTAGACCTGTCGAAGCTACTTAATGTCTTTTGGGCGATTGCGACTTGGGCAACCAGACTGTGACACACGTCCTACTTGAGTGCCCGTTGCATCAAGAAGAGCGCGATGAGATGCGCAATGCCCTGTCTGAGCAGGGCATCACGCTTTGTCACGAGGAATTGTTGACGCGCCTCGAGGCGCGCACAATTGTGGCAGAGTTCATGATCAGAACCAATCTCCTGGGTCAGTTCCAGGGGCTGGATCCAATAGCTCTCGGAGCAGAGAAACAATGATTCCTATGGACAGTGTGACGGAAGGAGATGAATATTGCCCGCTAGGAGTGCGGTGCCAGGTCCACTGTACTCCCTTGAATCGAACGTGCACACAAGCGTCTGCTGGCAGCGGAAGAGGAGGTGGAGAAAGGGGAGAGCTGGGGTCAGAGGTGGACCAGGGGTCCCAACGAAAGCGGTGAGGACCAGGAACGTTCATTTTCATGCGGGCCAAGTGGCTGTGGTTGAACACTTGCAGCCCGCTTTCTTTTTGTCTTAGTTTATTCTACATTCGATATGGTCAGAGAAATGCTCAAAAGATGAGCCTCTCTCTATCATGTACAGGGCTGGATACCCATTTTTAGCTGTCGGCAGGCTCGATAGCACTCCCGCATAGCAGCATTTACATAGAGCAAGCTACATCGGGCAAATGAATTCATCATCATCATCATCATCAAATCTGTTGCATTTGATCGCCCATCAACGTTATACCTCTCTCCGAACAGTGTCTTTGCACCAATTTCGACTCACCTTTTCCATCTGTTACCCGCGTTTACTGCCAGCGTTTTTATTTGCATTTTCAATATTGATGACCATTCTAGATCCCGCTTTCAATCTCGCGAGTGAGACCCTAACGCTCCTGGGATCATATTCGAACTAGGAGCGAGCCAGATCGTTCCTCTACTCTTTACTTTGGGTCCTGAAGCTACACACGTCTGTTCACAGTAGTCTCTAGGCCTCTGGGAACAGAGACACAGGGACCGTGCTGGGGAACTTTACGGGGGCAAGAACTGCTATTACTTTCGTATACTACTGCAAGGTGGGCAAAGGTTGGAGCAGAGAGATCCCCTCTCACCTCATGTATGGAAGGTCAGTCGGGCTACAGCTTTAGGGCGCATCCTGATAATCCAGGAAGTTGGTTATGATGCCCTTCTTTCAGCCAATGGGTTGACCCCGAAATTAGTTAAGCCGAGACCTGGCTGACGTGATGTGATTAGCGTCTCCAAATTTGGCTGCTAGAGCAAGAATGATATTGTTTTTTTTGGGGGGGGGGGAGAGATGAACTGGACGATTTTTCAAGCTTTAGGTAATCTAGTAGCGGCGATTCTAGAGCCGAGGGGCCTATCTCTAGAATCGTCTGCAGTGTCCCTGGGGATTGATATCAAGGATACAGAGCGCTAGCTTTATCGACCCCAAGAACGTCTTAAGTAGGCCCTGGGAGCTTTGTTGCTCCTGGGACCTCAATGACAGTTCCCAGAGACAACCACAGGTCCTCTGAGGATCGATGTGAGAGTTCATGCATATATAGTAGCTTGGGTGTTTGGTCGTTGACCAAACATTGTGCCTTTTCGGCCAGATGGCTTAGTGGTAAATCGGGCCGGTATCACCGAGCCCTAGTACGTAGTCCTATATGAGCAGACTTCAATTTCAGGTTACATGTCATCAGCCTTCATGTATGTTTCTTATGATCGCATGAGAAGCCCCCAGTGAGCTCGCACTGGGCAGCAGTCCTTGCCAGGCTGCTGGGACGATGGATTCTTACCTTCTCGTGGTGTCCGGTGTATATCCCCGTTGGGGAGACCGAATTGAATCCGCCGTGGTTGTGCGGTCCGGCCCGGTGCGGGAAGCGACCGCACAACCACACCAAAATCAGGGGATAACGGCATATGAAAACCATCCGACTTCTCCTTACCTGACTCGCACTCGGGCCCGATACTGGTCTTGCATTACCAGTGGAAGTGGTGTCGCCTAAGGAGAAGACAGGACACCCCTGAGCTTGCATACGGTCTGGGATCGCATCGTGCGAGATGCGGCGAGGCGGTAGTGAACCGGTGACACAGGCAGTCAAGCTGATATCGGACAGACCTCGTTCAAGGCCCAGAGGCCTCGTTAAGACTCGAACTCGTTAAGGCTCGGAGAGAGAGCTCGCTGGAGACCTCGTTAAGGCTCAGCCACGGGCAAGCTTCAGGGCGAGTGCTCTTCGGGACACGGGCACCACCGAGACACGGGCACCCTCTTGGGAGACACACGGGCAATCTGGAAAATATTGGTATTTGACTGGTGGCAGTCGGCAGGACTCGTTAAGGCTTCGCCACGGGCAACCCGTCGATCCTGTTCAGACACCGGGGACCAAGCTTGGTTAGTGGAGAGCAACCGACATATACTGCCGGATGGAGCGTATGGAGGACTTTCTGCAAGACACGGTCGGCCTGGCGGAGGGAGACCTCCTCAGGTAACGCGAAACGAGAGTGAAAGCTCTCGCGGGGCGTGGTGTACAATGGCAGCCACTGCGGCAGGGTCGGGGCCTGCCAAGAGACTGTCTGTATAGCCCGAGAGGACGGATGCGCGTGTCGGTGTACAAAAAGCCGGGAGTCAACTACCCCACTCGCACTGGGGGCCTGAGATCGACATTGGTCGGTTGAAGCGGTGTCGTCCTAGTTGGCTCGCCCGTGATGTATGCTTAAGGAGCAAACTGAGAGACACCCAGGGTGAGAGGTGTGGTGAACCTCAAAAGACCAGAAGCCTCATTTATCGGGTGAAAAACTGGGGTAGTGGTCTATGCAAGTAGACCTGTCGAAGCTACTTAATGTCTTTTGGGCTGGATGGACACCAATGGAGGCGCAAGCTTGGAAGGCGGGCGGATGTCTTACGGCTCCCCTGAATACTTTGACAAGAGGATGGGAGAGTCGAACGGCATTCGTCCTGGCACCATGGCAAGCGCCACCAGAGGTGATCATCGAGGACAGAGAAGCTGCGGTTAACAATCACAACCAAATCCTGACGAAAGACCCAAGAGCAAGACCCTTGATTCTGTACACTGACGGGAGCGGAATTGATGGAAAGATCGGAGCGGCAGCGGTCGTGGGCCTTGAGGATCAACATGTTCACAGCCAGATGGGAGACGATAATACGTCCACCGTATACGCGGCAGAACTTCGAGCCATTGAGATGGCTCTTGAAATGGTTCTGGAAAGCACAGAGCCATGGGCTAAGCAGGCGAAGAACGGGATAGTCATCTTTGTAGACAGCCAAGCAGCGCTGAAGGCGCTGAGGCGACCGCGGATGCCGTCAGGACAGGTCTATCTAGTAGGATGCCTCGGCCTGATCCAGCGGCTTGCTGGCAGATGCGTCCGAGTTGAGCTCAGATGGATTCCTGCGCACCAAGGGGTCATTGGCAATGAGATTGTGGACCAACACGCAAAAGAAGCAGCCCAAAAACCGGACGGCCCACAGAACCCTCACGATCGAGGTATATGCCTCGCAGCCGCAGCGAAACGGCGAATCCGCAGAGAAGCGAAGCTGGAGTGGGGCAGGACGTGGGCCAAGGAAACGACCAGTCGACCGACAAAACGCTTGATTGAAGCACCAACCAAGAAGACGCTAGAATACTGGTCGGGCCTGCGAAAAGCAACGGGCTCGATTCTGATGCAGCTTAGAACTGGGCGAATTGGCCTAGGGGCTTACCTGAATCGTATCAACCGACGCGAAACAGCGCGGTGTGACTGCGATCTTGGCAGCCAAACAGTAACACACGTCCTGCTGGAATGCCCCTCGCACCAGGACGAGCGAGACTGGATGAGAAGCGCTCTTTCCGACAAGGGAATTACTCTTAGTCGAGACGAACTCCTGACACGACCGGAGGCTCGCACGGCTGTGGCCGAATTCATGGTCAAGACCGGCCTCCTAGGCCAATTTCAGACAGTCGACCCTACGGCTCTGGGCGAGGAAGGGGACGACCAAGGAGCGGAGATAATGATCCCTTAGACAGTGTGACGGAAGAAGAAGGATGGCGCCCATTAGGAGTACAGTGCCAGGTCCACTGTACTCCCTTGATCCAAGCGAGCGCGCAAGCGGCAGCCAACAAGACTGGACAGGTGGAGAGAAGAGGGCGTGGAAATGCTGTGTTGAAGCGGGGCCCTGGTCCTACCCGCGACCAGGGGTAAATGACGTACAAGTCGGCTTTGTGTTTATCATGTTTGCATCCGTGCATTTCTTTTGTTTGGTTTACATCTTTCGATTCGAGGGCGATTGATCAGAAATTCGCAAGGCGAGTTCCCTGACGGTCGCCCAGTGGGCTGGTGACCACCTTCCAGCTGTCGGCAGGCCTGACAGCACTCCCGCATAGCAGCATATATATAGAGCGAGCTACATCGGGCAAATGAATACATCATCATCATCATCATCATCATCATGATCGCATGAGAACCCCTCTTAGGACATGCGTAGACCTATGTGGCTTGAAACAAGAGCGTACTACAGATGAGACGTATGGCACCCCGAGAGAAATTTAATAGGAGTTGTACTGGGATGAGAGACTGCTTTTGTCACTATGATAGAGCCATGTAGAGTATCCTGGAAGTGGTAACATGAAAGGAGGTTGATAACAGATTATTTTCAGGTAGCTCATTTTAAGAGTGAGGGTCACTTGGAAGGCCGAGGATAAGAGACCTCTCAAAAGAGGTCTCTACTCATGGGAGAATCCTCTTGAGAGGAAATTAGTCACAGTACGTCCCACCGAAGAGCCCCGGCGACATAGAAGGGAAAACGTCATATTAGCTGGCTCTTGGTACTACTTCTCTCCTAGTCCAATCATTCTAGGCTTAATCCAGTCTTGGGATAGTCTAGAGGCGACCAGGAAATGCGCACGACGGTTCTCAGCCAGATACCCATGCTGTCCCAGTGAGGGCTGGTGTCATTGGCTTATCAGCTGAAGGGTGGGTCCCCGCAGTGGCCTTCGATTCGGTGGTAGGCGATGAATAATGCACTTGAGATCTAGATCAAAATACCTGTGGCCCATATGGACCGTAGTCAGAAGACCGAGGACCCTTATGGTCACTAAGCCAGGGCGGCCGCCAGTTGACAGCTCTAAAGCCCACCTAGACTAGGAGCCGTGGACGTACGTCCAATGTGGACCTGCGTCCACGGCTGTCGGTAATCGGCCTTGAGTCAACTGCTCTGGATCACGGGACCTAGAACCAAGGCCTTGCGGTCGCAGCTCCCCAACCACGGACGCACATCTCCAGGCCTGGGACTCAGCAGGCAGGAAGGCCAGAGGGACGCCAGTTGGCAGCCAGAGGGCTCGCCAGGATCATGGGCCATGGTCGTACGACCGAGAAAGCTGCATAATGTGGTTACTGTAACTGGTACTTTTCTAGGTAGTCGTACTGCGATAACTAACGGCGTGGTGGAGGGACATCATAAAATCAATATAATTACTCCAAGGAGCGTTTGGCAGCGAGCTGGGGAATCACGCATGAGGTACCGTTTAAAAACAAAACTGGAGGAGCAGCAATGGATCATAGGCCAATGTGTGATTGGTTCCTGACTACTCCTTGCTCCACCTTGGAGAAGCTCCAGTCCACTCAGACCACTCAGTCTTCCTAGACGACTCGGTCTTCCTAGCCTGCAAGGAGTCTAAGAGAACCCACATCTTGGATCCTTACTTAGCGCTTCCTTATCTCCGGCTAACACCGAACGACTCTAATATTATTGCCTCCATAATTTTTACTTCGATTAATTTTAGCCTCATCAATAATTATGAAAAGGCTAATATTGTATCTTTGTAAATTTAAAGCTCGCCAATATTTTTGCCACCATAATTTTACCCTAGATTAATTTTAGCCTCATGAATAATTTATGATAGGGCTAATATTGTATCCTGGTAAATTTAAAGCTCGGAAATTTTAAAGATAGCTAAGACTACGGGTAGAACAGCCGTCAAATTTTTGATTGAATTTCTGAGTTTTCAAGACGTTGTGGATTAATACCTATGGCACGATGGTTAGGTCAACCTCAACACGTCTAGTTTCGGGCGCAATATAACACCGAAATGGTCGTGGCATTAAGTTGCCGCTCCCGTGCCGTGACCTAAAGGCCTGATGAATTCCCACGCATTATCTGCTAGGTGTGCCGCTTCAGATGTTCACCCACGAACTGAAATAGTATAGTAGCTTTGTCTAGTTTTTCGCTATGCTTTTGGCTCAAAAAACCGTGGTCTACTACATGCTCAAAAACCGCCATTGCACTTTTGCGCTTTTGCGCTTTTGCGCTTTTCGCGCTTTCATAACGTTTGACGTTCTTTAAAAGCTACTCCCTAGCCAACGAGTCTTTGACTATAAGAGCACCCACTTCCTTATTTCTTAACTCTACTTCCCAGCAAGTCTAATTTTAGAGTCCCGACGCATTTTTAAGGCTACAAACTAGCAGATGGCGACTACAGGCCCTCGTTCAAATGGCTCTTCTTCGAAAAGAAAATCAATGCGACAAAAACAAGGTCGTCGCAAATCCAACTTGATAAAAAAGGCACGCGAATATAGTAGGTTGTGTGAAGCAGATGTCTGCGTATACCGCTCCGCACGAATCGAATCGAATCGAACTTTTGGCAGATTCGATTCGATTCGAATTAATATTGAAAATAATGATTCGTACGAATTCGAATTCAAGAACGATTCGAATTCGATTCGAAGTTCGCGAACTTTTTTGTTCTAAAGCTTCATTGGGAAGGCGGTCAATCACTCCTGTTGTTCAATACGATAGCCAGCAATCAACACCTCATACAGGTAGTCTAATAATTAGTTACTAATAGTTGGATACAGAGATAAGTAAGCTAGATTCAGTTTGATCTCAAAATTGAACAATCTGGCCTTAAGATTAAGAATCTGTAGGGCAGTACCAATAGATACAAATTTCGGTCACAGCCTTCATCCAAATATATATCATTCGACTCCTAAGGTTTCTCCGCAAATCGATAATCTCATATATGGTCTGTTTTTGCTTCAAATTATACTAGCCTATAGATCGTACTGAGATACACGTAATATATCAATATAGAGTCATAATATGAATAGCTGCACATTGCATTTGATGAAGAGTAGATAGATAGTCTAATCGGGTTAGCGGAGACTCCACAAGAACGTGTCTTCGCGCATACGTGCTTTTACCAAGAACAACATCCAAATTGGGTTCGAAAGCTACTAAAAACCGTCACTCCAGGGTGCCCGAGGGTAAGCGATCGATCAAGACGCAAGCTTGACATACTAATATAACGTTACAGATGACTTCTCCACTTACTACAACATTTGACTGTCCGAATACTAGGAAAAATAAACGCGATTATGCGGCGCTTGTTAAATATGGCCTCCTCGCAGAGGATATACCACTTCCGCCTCCCCGAAAGAAGATGGCGGTCCGGTCCGCCGTTAAGTCACCGACTCCTCCGATTTCAACCTCCCCTACAGCTCCTAGCAATGTCTCTATGGGTTTATCGAATCTTGATACGGATATACGTCCTTCACAATCAATATCTCAGGTCGAATGCGAGGTAGATAGGGTCGAAATCAAGCAGAAAGATGAAACTAGGTCGAAAGAACGGAGCTGGGTTTGGAAACACTACCTTACTACACCTGAATCTGGTACCTGGAGATTAGGAAATAAGGAGCGGTCCGAGCTCAAACACCTGTGTATTGTGTCGCCATCCACCTGCCGATTCTTTCGATTTGCATCGAAACTGCGATCTTCAACCACAGCGTTGAAACAGCACCTGCAGCAAACCCACAAGCTCTTCCAGGACGGCCATTCAGGGTGCCAAGGTCCGTTAAGCTCATGGATCTCTACGGAAAAGAAGCTCCCATTCGAAGAAACTGTCTTGAATTGGATTGTATCAACCTGCCAACCGTTTACATGCGTTGAACAGCCTTCATTTAAGGCTATGTTGAGGTCTGCAGGCTTTCAGGACTCCGTACCAAGTGCGGATACTGTGTCGCGCCGATTATGTCTTCGGCTTGATGCTCTTGACAGTGAGCTTCGAATCTTAATGTCTTCAGCATCCTCAATTGCGCTATCTTTAGATGGTTGGACAAGTCAGAATTCATTGCCAATGCTAGCCATTAATGCTCACTGGATGTCCTCTGCCTTCCAGCAATATCGAGCTTGTATTGAGTTCGTTGAAATTGAAGGCAGCCACTCTGGAGAGAACCTTGCTAATATCGTTGCGACGGTTCTCGAGAGGTTTCATATATCTGATAAAGTTATGACAATAACAGCTGACAACGCATCGAATAACGATACCCTACACCGATATCTCTACCAAAAGCTGTCTCAGCGGTACGATGAGTACCTGGCCGAGACTATCATTCGAGAAGGGACAATGAAATTTACTCATAACTCCCAAATCCGCTGCTTTGCTCACATCTTGAACTTGGTTATGAAAACTATACTGAGGTCTCTACGCGCTAGTTCGCATAAGGAAGCCTGTGATCTCCTTGATGATGTTGCTAAGAGGAGCTGGAAGACGGTCAACGCTCCTACTTCGCCTATTGCAAAGCTTCGACTACTTGTCCTTTGGATTGCGCGATCTCCTCAGCGGATACAGAAGTGGGACAATCGACCTGGCTGTACAAAAGCTATCAACTACGATGTTGATACTCGGTGGAACTCTACCTTTGTTATGATTGTGAGAGCTGAAGAGTGTCGCCGTCAGCTCGAAGATACAGTCAACGATGATCCAGATATCGAGGCCTTACGTCTGACACCTAACGACTGGAGACAGCTCTCGGATATCAAGAAGATCCTGGCTCCCTTCAACGAATATACCGAGTACGTCTCTCGGGATAGCCCATCAATTCATATGGCGGCGCGTATGTTTGGAGAGCTCCGTTCTATACTCCTCGCTATCAAAGAACGACGAGGTGAGTGGCAAAAGATCTCACCAGCAATAACTGTTCCTATTTCCGATGGAATTTCACTCCTGGAGAAGTACCACGACTGCGTCAAAGAAAACGACATATACTATATCGCAAGCGTTCTGGATCCTCGAATCAAGACCAAGTGGCTCAAAACGCTACCAGATGGAGAGAAGATCATTGACCGAATCCGGGGGTTCCTGAAGAAAGCATATTCCACTACAAAACAGCCTATATCGACTACTCCAAGCACCAATTGGAAGAGCTTCGAATATCGATTTCTGGAAGCCTTTCAGCCTACACAGTATAATGTCGCTGAGTCTGATATCGACAAGTATTTCGATACTCCGACAATCTGCACTGGTTTCGATGTAAGCCAGAGCCAGTCCGAGTTTATACGAAACTGGTGGAAGGCAAACATGTTTGAATTTAGTTGTATGGCAAAGGTAGCACAAGATCACCTTGCTATACCGGCAGCAGAGGTAGATATCGAGAGATTGTTCAATGGTGGGAGAGATGTGCTGGGGATTCGACGTTTCTCCATGAAAGGTAAGACCCTTGGGACCTTATTAAGGCTGAAAGATGCTGCACGTTGGAAGTCTTCATAGTTATACAGTAATAGTTTTTTTGGGCATACAGGTGTTTGATATTCTAGACCTTATTTGCAGAAGTATTCTTGTAGGGGCCGGGCATCTCGAAAAATCATTCCACAAACCCTTTTTCCTAAAAGGGCTAGATATTAGTTCGCGAACCTGTTCGAAATTCGCGAATTTTGACGAATCGAATCGGCCATAGATTCGAGGCCCCGAAACCAAGGTTCGAATTCGATTCGATTCGCCGAGATTCGCGAACTTCGAACAGTTCGAAAATTCGTGCGGAGCGGTATCTGCGTAGGGATTCGCCTTCGGGAAACCGGCCAAGTGTTTATCCTATCGGCGGATGTCTCGGGATTTTGGGGATTTCTTGGGTCACAACTAGTATGCAGGCAGAAACGAGTCACGTGACCTAGGCTAACTTTTCTAGGCCTCCTATTATCCGACCCCATTTTTAATTACAGATCAAGACCGGGAGAAGGCTGAAGAAGGCATTATGAGGAAACCAAGCGAGGCAAATATTCTAGCTTGAATATTGCAATGAAGGGGCTGCATAGGGGTCATCTAGATCGATTTTATATATTCGAATGTGAAATTTTGCTATAACTTGGTAAAAACCATTGAATGGCATAAGAGTAAATTAGAATTGGCTCAAGAATAAAACAGGTGAATATTACCGGTTTCGTTATTCTGGGAGCAAAGCTTTTCTAATTTATGATTGGCTCGTGGTTACTCCTTTCTCCACTTTGGATAAGGGCCGGACCGTCGTATGGTATGGGGAGAAGAACTTTGTAACCCTACTGACTGTCCTGCCGATTTACAGCCTTATCGACCAAAGTGACCAGATATGGTTAGCGTATCTCTTACTCTTGTTAAGAGTGCCACTAGACCGAAACTGGCAATACCTCACTCCGTGTGTTTCGAGCCCTTTATCGCTTCTTGACCTAGATGCCAGTGTCGATTTTCTCCCGCGGGCGAACTACTATAGGGAAGCTAGGGTGAGCCGGCCTCGTTTAGGTAAATCGTTAATAGCTATGGGGGCAATGCGCAAGGGCGTAAGTCTTCTATTCAAGTTGTTATAGCAAACAAGGAACTGCGCTCATTGCTGCTTTTACCGATGTTCACTAGTGTCCTCCCTGTGGGCTATTGTAAATACCAGAAAGCTGAGGCATCTAGCATTCTCTATTGGCCTTGGGTCGCTATTTGGGAGCAAGCAAAGGAAGTGCGATGCGTGATTAGTCTGCTACTCGAAAATTCCAGCAGCCTTAGCGAGTCATGTGATGATTGTCGTCGGCTTCAGTTAAAGATAAGGTGGATCACAAAAATGATTGGGAGGTCGTTCCGAACGAAGAACATCCTGGGGAGCAGAAAAGGGAGGGGGGTTCTTGCTTGGCGGAGAATGCTTGGCGGGTAATAATTCGGCCGGTCCGAAACTGTGCTCGTGAGATTTGGTTAATTCCTTTACTTAACGAAAACCCTTCTATTTATGCTTCGCTTCAACACCATACCCCATTTGTTTGTGAGGGCCGAGGTAGTTCGAGGACTGCTGTCACGGTCTACCGTTAATTCTCAATTAATTGATGTCGGTCTCTTGATCGAATTAAATGAACTGGTCCTGGAGACGTATAAAGGGCTCCCTAATTGTAAGTTCAACAAAGATTAGTGGAAAAACGGAGGTGGTGATACTAAAGTAGAATGTTTAAACATGAGGCCGTTAAAAGTGGTGAGAACGTCGTTTAGACGTCGTCCTCTATGAAGAAAAATTGAGTTGGTTGAATAGGATTGGTTATGCAACGTCACCTTCTCCATCAAGATCCAAGGTCCGTGCATTTTCCTAATACTCTCGCACCCCCCAGGTCTCTGGCCCGAAGTAAGTTCGGCCTGGTTGCAAGGACCACCTCCGCTCCATTCCGAGCCCTGGGGCGAGATCGGAGAACTTGGAACTTACTATCCTCTCCTGTTAGTACTGTGAACAATAAACGCATTATCACCGTGAATGTCTGCTGCTTCCCTCGAAAATTCTCCCATTATGCATATAGGTCTTGGGAGCGTTGTCAAACTTGGTTTGATAGATGAATACAACCTCCGGCTTCATCTCGGTTATAGAATTCGTGGAATCTGGTCATGGTAAAGAACCACGTAGATATAGTATGAGCTGAAGAACTGGGATGTCAAAATGTGGTTAGCGTATCTCTTACTCTTGCTGAGAGTTCCACTAGACAAAACAGGCAACACAGTGTCTGTTATCCTCCTCAGTCACCGCTATTTCCTGCCATTATTCTGCTGCACCAAAATTTCCATTCAGTTATTCAATTATTGTAACTAATATTCAGTGTACCATCCCATTAGTCTCAGTAAGATTCTGCATCCAACGTGGCACACTCTCCGATAGACCTTGTCGGATACTAAAGTCAAGTTGCTGCCCAGCCCATCTCTAAAACACGGTGGAATATCAACGTAGGTTGGGGGATCGAGCCAGAGCAATGGCGTCATTTAACCTTATTGGTGGTGATCAGTGGGGCTCGGTGGAGATTCAGGACTCAAAATAGCCTATATGCCCTCAGGAATGCAAGGCTTAATATTGAACAACACGACCGCGCGGTCTACTATGCCAGCTAGGTCATATAGGGACTGCTCTGGAAGAGAGAATATCACCGCTAATGCAGGCCAACTCGAACGCTACTAATTCGGGACATAACCAGTTCGGCGAAATTGAGTGTTGAAGTCGGCTTGTCAAAAGATGAGGCATACAATCCGTTGTAGCTAGGATACTTGGCTGGGCTTTAATTAAGCATTAGTGAGTGGTAGTCAACGATGGAACGACATAGTCAATGGATCGGGGGAAAATTTGAGGCATATGATGAGAAGCTATTTAGCGCAAACTTTTTGAGGTTGATGGATCTTGGGGAAGATGAGGAGATGGTTCTACCAGATAAGACATATCTCCGTTCAGAATATTATGCATACGTGCTGATATTCCTTCAATTCCAAAGTGCGGTCTAGAGAGTGGGTAAGAATACGGGATAAAGGATCTTTTTCGCGGGAATCAGCAATGAAGAATGAGGGCATAAATATTGAAATATGAGGCATCTAATGCGGCGGATATAACCCCTGGGGTACTGTATCTACACAAGCTTCAAGTGACGGTAATGAAGGTCTTTTTTGATGTTAGTGGTTATCTCTTCGGCATTTTTGATATATTTATGCGGGCTCCTTGGTTCTATGGTACACTTTGCCATCAACCTGCTCAAACTGCTGATACTGTCAGAGACCACCAGGTCCAAGCAAGGCTTGCCTCTATAAATACCTCGTAGACGTCGGCCCTCCTGGCATTTTCTAACTAATGATCATTGCAGGTTGCGTCAGCGAACGAAGTTCAGTTTGCCCCATACACAGATCCTATTCCTTACTAGGGACTTAACTACTCAGATAGGTAAGGTACGTCTTTTCCTTTTCCATGAAGTCCCTTGGAATGCTTGCATGGTATCTAACCACAAAGCCTAGAGCATACCGAAGCGTGTTTCGTCAAACGGAGGGACAGCGAGAGAGGTAAGCGTACTCTCTATTTCAAACGAACTTTCGCTGACTACTAGCTTCGTTGTGCACCTTCCTCACAGCGATGTCACACAACATAGTTATCCTTCGAAGCAAACGGCCTTTATTGGAGGACGGAGTGCGGGCCTTGCGAGAGATGCAATTGAGATAATGATCTCGCTACGGTGACTGTACTTGCTGAGTATTTGGAAGGAGGACCGAATTTATCTATGTACTGACGAGGCCCACGTAGCTACCATCGAGCCGGCGTATATTTTTGGAACAGACACTGAAATCAACCAAGGCCAAAGAACGTTAATGCCTGAGGCACCAATAGACTCCTAGTCCAGGGGTGACTAAGCTGGGTTCCTCCATGACAGTCCGTTCCAATCCCTATTCTGTTGTCTGTTGACTTCAATTTGCATCATTCGATTATCTGCTGAATACTTTTTCAACAAGGGATGGAGGAAACAATCGCCAAATCACGACGTCAGCTTGAAGAACAACAAAGGCTCCGAGAAACCGCAGAACGGTGACTCCAACCCAACACACTGTTTGGCCTTCTCGGTCGCTGCCACATCTCTTTGTCTCAAAGCGATCCGAGTTGAGGGGAATGCGACCGACCCAGTTCACCGTAAACCTTGCGTCATTTCTCGGGGAAATACTTCTACCGGGCGCCGTGATCGGCTGACATCAGCCTCCTGGATCAAGCACCCACCCATCGAGACCTGTCGCGATTGTCTCAAGCTATTTCCCCCTCCGACACATCGATGGCCGACAACATCTCGCCAGATTACAAGGCTCTTTTTCTGCAGGCGGAAAAGAGACGCAAAGAGGCCGAAGAGCAACAAAGACAGGCCGAAGAGCGACAGAAGCAGGCCGAAGAGCGACAGAAGCAGGCCGAAGATGAAGGAAGACGAGAGAAAAGGAGGCGGGAGCAGGAAGAGGAGAGACGCAAGCAAGCAGAAGAGCGCACCCGACCGACCACTTTCGTGGAATTCTTGCGCCATTCCCATGGCTTGCTCTCCCGACCACTGAGAGTCGAGACACCATCTCGCTCGACTACCGGGAAAATACCCTTTCCCACGGGGAAATATTGCCCTACACGGTTGGAACATTGGACAGACTGCCCAGCACAATTGTCGGAGCTCTACAGTTCCGTCTACAGATACCTGCAGTTGTCACCGGGGGGGCCGCCGCGTTTGTTCCCATCTTTGTCTGAGCTAGAAGGATTAGGCCGACTACTGGGTCGTAAGCCTATAAGCAGCGAGCAAGAACTGGAGGCTTATGAGCGGTTTGCCGTGGAGGAACACGTCTACGATATAATAACAAAGTTGTGCAAACTACTCGCTGCTCGCGACGAGTTCGGCCTCGGCGATGGAATCCAGTTCAGCAATCATACGAATTCCCTAAACGAGAACGAAGCTATTGAAGCAGATGCAAGCCAACCGTCAAGTGTACACAACCCGAGACCTGATCAGTTCTGCATCCATCGTGTCGACGGCAACACTACCACTCTCCTCACATCTGTCGAGTATAAGCCGCCCCACAAGCTTTCCGTCTCCACCCTCCGTCTGGGTCTCCGACCAATGGACTTATGGAAGGATATGGTCAAATCAAACAAAATACCGACAAACCAGGAAGCGAAGTTGAGGTACAATGCAGAGCGACTTGTCTGCTCCACTCTTGTCCAGGAATATCACGTGATGATTCAGGAGGGACTCGAGTATTCCTATGTGACTAATGGGATTGCCCGTGTCCTACTCCATGTTCCACGTGATACACCTAGCACGCTTTATTACTTTTTCTGTGATCCCAACAGCGAAGTCAACCCAGAAGATGAATATTATTCTCAGCTACTGAAGACTTCTGTTGCAAGAACACTATGTCTGTGCTTGATGGCCTTTCGCTCACCTACGCGTGGCCAGGAATGGCGAAATTCCACACGATCAGAGCTGCCTCTTTGGACGACCAGTTTCGACCACACTCGTTCTCAGATTCCCAAAGCAGAACTGCAACAGACTCTTCCTCACTCCGATAGTACAGCAATGGAGTACACGAGTCCGGAATCCAGTTCATCTTACGAACCACCGTCATCTCCGCCGGATTCTCCAACGGCAGCAGGTCGCCGAGTGTCTACAAGGTCTCAGGCCAGCTGTGCACCGTCGGGTGTACAGCATCGCTCGCAGTCGCCAGACTCATCAGGCTCCGATTCAAACCAAGCAACAGGCCGGAAACGGGGCTTTAGCCAAGTTACATCCTCCCCATCTGCCCAACGAGCAGGTCGTCAACAGGACCCGGGAAATAATCAAGGCACCCAGGCCCGATATCGCGATGCGCAATTTTGCTCCCAGCGATGTTTAGTCGGATTGCAGACTGGCGGTGTTCTAGATGACTGTTGTCCAAATGTGATGCTCCATCGTCGAAGCAAGGACGACCTTCATCATCCCATTACCCCAGAAGATTTGGTGCGTTTACTAAAGGCACAACTGGACGAAAACATTGACAGATGCACACCCCTTGGAGGTTGCGGGGCGTACGGTGCGCCGTTCAAACTGGCCTGTACTATATACGGTTATACTGTCGTCGGAAAAGGAACCACTTCGGGACTGTGGAAAGAAGTCTCTCGCGAAGCGCAGGTATATCAGATTCTGCGGAAGGCCCAAGGGTCTGCTGTGCCTGTTTTCCTGGGTACGATCGACTTGGCGAAAATTTATTTTCTTCATGGGGCTGGAGAGATTCGTCACATGCTCGTCATGGGCTGGGGAGGCGAAAGTACAGCATCGATGGAGCTGACACCGTCGCTCCACCGGGAGATTCGCAGATCAAACAAAGAAATCAAAGCCTTGGGAATCATTCACAAAGATTTGCGACGTGACAATGTTCTTTGGAACGAAGAGCTTGGGCGGGCGTTGATCATCGACTTTCACCGCTCCACATTGAAAAGTCGACCGACTTTGCAGCGGCCACGAGCCGTAAAACGACGATTATGTCAACCAGAGATAGGAGATCCAAAACGTGTTCATGTGACGTGAGGCAGTGTGCTTATTTTATTGGATTAGCAACACAATTATGCATGATAATGAAGCATGAAGCATTTCCGGCCCGCATCCGCATGAATCAGTCAGGATTTCTATCTATTATTATCTATCTATTATTATTCTTGATGCCCGCTTTTCCAATGCACATACATCGCCTCTGATGATATATGATTCTAGATGCGTTGACAATCACGAATTGATCATCCAATTCTGGCTCTCGGACTTGACTTTTGTGTGATGCTATGAATCACATGGAAACCTTGATTCAACTATGAAGCTTCAGGACCGATATTATGGACTGTCGTGTATTAACCGAAAATTTGCGATAAGCGCCCAACCGCTCGACAACCTCGAGGAACGAAATTATCCACATGACTTTCCCAGGTATGCTATTAGACATACATTCCATCAGCAGGCCTCTCTCTGCCAAACTCCTTTGAAAATTTCTCATTTGATTTGGCGGCTAACTTCAAGTATTCGTAGTTCACCTGGTTGACGTCAGCCTCAGCGAGAGCGTGTGCAATTGCTGCGACGTTTTTGATCTGGTTCATGATTGGTCAGCAAGTGTGATGTTCAGTGCCACTCGGACACCCACCTCTCGTCCATTCAGAGCTAAAGACTCCAATCGTCGAAGTTCGTGCTCCTCAACAATGGCAGGTCCTTGCATCGTACATGCCTTGGACAGAAAAGTTGACCAGAGATCTCTGCGAAACTCTCTCGTTAAGTTCTCATACTCAATGATCAAATGGATCCGGCTGAGAATTGCGTCATCAAACTGGATACCCCGATTGGAAGTCAAGAAAAGAATTCCTTGATAATATTCCAGCTTTCGGAGGAAAATGGTCACAAGGCGATTGTGGGTATCGTGGTAAGATGTACGCTGCTCCATGAACGCGTCTGCCTCATCCAAGAGAAGCACGGCATTAAAGTGTTTGGCGATCTTGAATACTGTTTCAAGTTGTTGCTCAAGCGCATTGGAATCCCCGTGGTTGACAACAAGTTCGCCTGCAGATATCTGGAAAAATCAGTGACGCCAAAATCAGCCGAGTTGGATGGTTCATACAGAATAGACGGGGAGCTTGAAATACTCCGAGGTTGCCTCAACCGTGAAAGTCTTTCCGACTCCCGGTGGGCCACTAGCACAAGTTAGGTTGGGAAGTCTTGATTCATAGACGCTTTGCCAACATACTTCAAAAGAATGTTGAATCCTTGGCCCTTTCCATCAATTACGTCGTCGAACGGTACCGTCGGTATCATCCCTAGGCGGGTTTTCGCCAATGACAAGATGATGGTCTTGGTCTCTGAAGGGATCTTCAGGCAGTCGAACGACTCGGGTGACCAAACCACGTCCCTAAGAGCACTAACTGCGCACTCCACTGGAATCACATTAGCCGGAAACCAAACCATTGTCAGTCGTGTCACATACAGAACATTTTATCCTTGAAGCTGAAACAGCAAACTGTTGGGCAGGCGACCAGTAAATCGGCCTCGCTCAGCTTTTGTGCATCCACACCGTCTCCTCGCATTTTCTCCTTCTCTCGCTCACGGCCCTCCATGAGCATTGCACCAATGTCGAATACTGCAATTCCATCCTTATCCTTGACCCCAATGTCGCGGAGTGACGGTCGGGAGTAGTTTGGCTGCATTTCATGGAAAAATGCGGCGTCCACTGCCACTCGACTGTTGATGTTGACTTTGATAGCCTTCCCCTTGTTCATAAAGAATGCGCTGCCTTTACAGTGCCGAACGTGTGAGCCGGCCAAATCCCGAAACCTTTGACCCCTCTCGATCAAGTCTTTCCGGACTTGCCCGTGATTTGGATGGTGGTGGAGAGGGAAGGCCTCAAGGGTCTCGATCGGCTTTGACCCCCGAAACTTTGCAACACGCAGAAAGATTCCGGCCTCGCCGAACTTGACTCCGTCATAATCAAGGAATCGGCACTCGAGATTCAACCACATCTCGTCATTTTGTGTCATCTCTTCGCCCGCGTCGAATACGACACATCGCGGCTCTTTTGTGCCAATGCATGTGGTATAAACATGGCAACCAGGCTTGAAAAGCGCCCAAAGAAGGTCATATGTAATATGACCGTGCTGCAACATTGGTTCGAGACGCTGCAAAGTAGAAGTATGTGCATGCTTGAGGTGGTCGATGAGCAAGAGGAGATGCTCCGCATGTGCCGACTCATGGTCTGAACTGCTATCCATGTTCTCCGCACATCTGTCGAGCTCTGGGAGGAAATGGAAAAGGAAATTTTGCTCGATCTAAATCCACGTCAGCGTGCTCCTTCATGATAATACTGTCTCAATTACCGATGGCTTGTCCTCCATCAGGCTAACGGCCTTGATGTCGTGCAGCACGTCTCGCAGGATGTCGCGTAAGCCTTCCGACTTGATGTCTATGAATGGCACTACCTCCTTGGACGTCCGGTCTGATCATACTATTAGTAGGTTTTCGGTCCGGCATGCAAAGGTGTCACGTACCAACACGTTCACGGACAACGAATGCATATTCAGCATAGTCATCAGGACCGCTGCTGGTCTCCACCGGTTCGGCGATCTTGTATTTACATGTTTCTTTGTCCCAGCTAAATCCGTGTCAGCCATTTTCTAAAGGAATTAGAAAAGGGAATTGGCTTGTGGCTCATACGTTTCCACGACCGTCTTGAATTGGGGTGTCGAGGCCCATTTTTCGAACGATTTGGCATCATCCGGTGTTTTACAGATGGGATGTTTGAGATCAAATCGAGCTGGCCCAGGAACGTTCCCCTGTTCATTGCTCGCAGAAGAAGACTGATCTGGCTTATTTGCCATAGAAAGTTCAGCTGAAGCACATTCCAGCACCTGCCGAACCACGTCGGTGCCTGGTGGGGACTGATCCCGAGAGACAGGAGTGTTTGGAGGTACTTGGTTGGTAAGATCGAGCACCTTTTCAAGAAACACTCCAAAGAGATGCTTCAGATCCTTCACGGTAGCTTGAACTGAAGCCGACCCCTTCGTGGGGCTGTCTGGGGGCGTCAGGCCTTGGTGAGAGGGGGAAATTCTCTTCAATGCCATGCTGTGCTTGGAGGAAGGCATGTCCGGGTCACTATGAGCAGGAGCCATGTCGTTTGATCTGGCCGATGGAATTGTTTATGAGATGAAGAAAGATTGAATTCGCAAGGTCAACCCCTGATGTGAGTACGAACAAAGCATTGCATGAACCGGAGATATTGCTCTCATTTATATTTTCGCCAGCTCTCCTTTTCGGATTATCATCACCAATTCCAGCTCTTTGATTGTCTCGTCCAAAGTACCAGCTAGCCAAGTTGTGGACATAGACGAATAGAGAGTCTTTCTCATCCCCCTCCCTGATATAAACCTTTATGTTGTATCGAACTTGGACCTGACAACATGAAAATCGGTAAGTCAATAATTATCGAGACTTTTAGATTATTTTGTGGGGCCACAGAGAGTTTGCGCTAGACTGGCCACGTCACACGTCAAAGCGGGGGTTTTTCATGTGACATAGTTCTCAAGCCCGATAAAGCCAAGCTCACCCGCTGTCTAATTCATTAACTGTCAGACATTCGTCGGACTTTTATGAAACTAAGACACTATGTCCGCAGGCGCAGTTCTCTCACAATTTTCAAATTTACTTAACCACATGGAGTCTTTTGGTCCCAAATTGAGCTCTAACATCCGCCCAAACCGCGACCAGTTGGACGAGATTCAGAAACTGAGGGATCGACTTAAACCAGCTTTGGCTACTATCGAGTCTCATGTGGAACATCTGTTGAAGAAAGCAACTCCGACAGTTAAAGAGCGAAACCTTGCAAACCGAATCCGATCTTTCCAAGTCGCCGGCCAATTCGATCCAGCATTGTTTAGAAAAAATCTAGTGCTTATCTTTCGAGGACCAGATGAATCTGCATTGGATACAGACAAAGTGAGAATCAGGAAAGCCAAGTCTCGAACTCGATGTGAAAAACTGCGCGCCGAGTCTCCCCACTTGATTCTGAGGTGGGCAATGACACTTCAGCCATCGGCGTGGATACACCCAACAGTCATGGCAGATAGTACATTCGATTTTCTCATTGGAGATTTGAAAGCAATCTTTGATCAAATACCTTCTAGGGTCGCTGAAAGCCTACATTGCTTGAAGGGCGAGGAACCCTTAAAACCTTGCGAACAGTTCCAAGAATTTGTCAAAATTATAGATCAATCAATCAGCGTGGAAGAACAAGAGAATATGGCGCGATACAAACGGATACGTACAGAACAAAGTTTACCAACGGAAAGAAAACGTCATGCCACAGAGAGTGATGATAAACAGATGATGGAACGAAGAAGCAAAGGTAAGTTATAAACAACGCCATGTCATGCACAGGAGAATGATGCTAAAATTATAACAGAAATCGACTACAAAATGTCGTCCATGCCACCCAGCAAGCTGCCAAATTTGATCAAGCGTCTTTCGTGGGCGATAGAGAGTAGCGAGCAATGGAAATGGGAAAGACGAATCGTAGCCGAGAGACTGGGGAGTAGCGATGCCGATACGACAGATTGCCTTAACTTTTTCGTCCCGAAAGACCGAAGTCAAGATATTTCGATCACCTTAGTGGTCGGCCGCCGTGCTGGCTTTGATTTGATATACGAGGCAGAAGTTGCAATTATTCGCGTTTAAAAGTCACAGTTGCTCCGATCACAGGAGCTGCGATCACGCTGACTTGACATCCGGCAGGCACAGTTGCAGTTTCTTCCACAGAAGGGTCGGGTCCATTTTCCCAAACGGCAGGAGACCGAGGATCTGCTTTCGGATCAAAAATGATTATCGATTCTCCCTTTCCTGTCAATTTTCTCTCGTAGTTGGCCTCCCGGAAAAGAGCGCCACCTTTTATTTCATATCTGTGGCCCTCCACCGCAGCGATTCCAACTTCCTCGGCCATTTCAGATAGCTTTCCTTTCTGATTCAGAATTCGATGTAGACCAAGACGACAGGATATTCGAGTCCGTAGGATGAGTTCTCGAAGCGAGGTTTGGTGAAATATTGCGGGAGTGTAACTCGACCAAAAACCCCGCTAGATCAAATTTAATGGAGGGACGACTCGCACGTGACCGTGGCGGCCTAATCGGGTAGACACCGGAGGTCAGTCCACGAGGATTGGGATTCATGTCAACGGACTCACCTAAAGAACTGAATACAAAGAATGTCAAATTTTCTTTGTGAGAAAATATGGAATAACTAGTCTCATCAAGCTTAGCATAGCTAGTTCTGTCTTTTCTATGTCAGTCTAGGCTCTGGACGATACAACGGGTCATTCTCACTGTTGCTAGCTGTGATTGCCCAGAGTTTTCAAGATATGCACAGACTGTGATGACACCTGAAAAAAAGCAGAATATTATGGCTGTTAAAGCTGCTGCTTGAAGAGCCCGTTGATGATTGGAGGCTTGATTCTGGAAGAAGTCCAAACTTCGAGATGTTGAGTACGAACTGTTTGACCGACTGCAAATTTGCCAAAGCCGAATATAATGTATCACGAAAAAAGACTTCTCAGCTGTCGTGAGCAAAAGAAGCGATGCGTACAAAATATGGCGTATTTTGCTCTGTATGTGGTCAAGAAAGAAACTGTCCGATTAAGTCAAGATTAGGCCGATAGAAGCTGAGGAATAAGACTTACGTTAGTAGCAGCAATGATTTGGCGATAGGAAAGACGATAAAAATATTGATTGACCAGGACTTCTGGTTCACAAGGCTAAGAAACTAGTGGATGTCAGCAAGATCCGCATTGAAGTTGAGTATAATTACCTCGTTTATCGGAGGCAGAAGAAGTAAAAATCCCAGCTCAACTGTCAGAGCACCTCGAGGGATCTGTACGTAGGTCTCGTCAGCTAATGAGGAGAGGAGGACTCGACACTACTCACCGTTTCGTAGGATAGGTTGATAAGTAGCCAATGCTATTGACCCAAGCAGGCCAGCACAGACCAGGACTCCCACCACAGCCTGTGAGAATATATAGGGTTTCTGACAGAGTAAGACCAATCGGGACCGTTGTCCATCGGATATCAACATAAACCAAAGTAGAAGAGATATCACAGCACATAGGGACGCTCCTACTGAAAGGATGATTTGGGAAGAATCAATCTCTGCCATTCTGAATTAATCATTTTGCTTCTACACTGTTTGTTCGATGGGTGTCTTATAATATTTTGCTTTCAGATCCAAGGCCAGAAAACCTAGCCAAAATTTTCACTTTTATGGCAATTTCTCAAAGTGAGTGACTATCTTGCGTGTTATAATTTTTGGTTGATCCAAAAAAATGATGACTTTTCAAAAAGCATAAACAGGCGTAGATCACGGGGTTTATCCCCGTTGCCGCCGGCCTTGAGGACCAATGAAGGTGACCTGATAGCTGCGCCTACGCTCATGCATCGTTTGTCATATCCATGTTTGGGGCCCAATGCATCTATCACAAGCCCAACTGACAGGGTTCCCCGCTTAACTCACTAACGTTCTGTGCATAAATGTCTTGTCCGTGTTGATGGTTTGTCGGATTAATCGAATTGTATCATTACGATGGTTCAGAGAAAGAGCTACCTCTGAAACAATATTTCTCAGTATTGTTGGTCACGAGAGCTCCGTCAACCAAGGGTTGCATTGTGATTGATCACAGTAGGTTAAGAACCTCAGTGACCTGGTAAATGACAAGGTTCCCCTCTTCAACTGATGAGATTCGACGCACTCAGCCGCATGTACGCTGCCATTCATCTTCACAGATGCTCTGAACAAGGAGGAAACACCCTCGGTGGGGCTGATCCATGCTTTTCGCATCCACAGCGCACGGAATAGGGGGCCTTGGACCCAGATTGGGTTTCGCCGAAGCCTAATGATCAACAAAGCCACTCAGTAATATCGATTGATTGGTGCTCGTGAGCCATAATTAGCGCCAAATGTAGGGGCCGTCACCCTCGAGTTTACAGGGAGGCAGCCTCAGTAATCCCATATGCAATACAGACGCGTCAGAAACAATCTGATGCTCACAACACTACACTTAATAACTCGCCTGATGTTATGCCCAGGTGACCTGCCATGTCTATTACCCCGCTTTCTTGTTGTATAAAGAGAGTGCGAAAGTAACGATTGTCTCTTGAATTTTTCAAGAATCACTCTCGTGGCTTTGTTTCCTATAATATCTGGTCGACAGACTACCTACTCTGCACGGTCTCTATTGGATTTGGATTCTCAAACCTTGATCGTTAAAAACCACTTCTCTGAACCGCTTCTCTCAAGCGTATACCTAATTGCCAGAGTCCTTGCAAGTACAGTACACGTGTCCTCTATTGCAGATCGGTGGTCTCCCAACTAATACATGTATAGTCCCCGCCTCCATCATGACTTCCGAATCCGACATAACCCATCCCGTGGACGCGATCAAATGTTGCACCTGCGGACAGGAGAAGAGCATGGTCCATGCAGATTGTGGGGCTTGTCCTTCTTGCTGCAATTGCTCCAAGAAAAAGGACTGAATGATCGGAGGCGGGAGGGTGAATAACTGCAATTTTTGAACTGTCACTGAAGCTGCTTGACCGACAACCAGTCGTAAGGATTCTCCTGAATAATGACTCCGCGGGCTCTCCTGAAACGGTTTACGAAATCCACCGCAGCGCATAAGGGATGGGAGAGACCAAGTAGCAGGAATTATACATATACATAAGATTCCCGTTCTGAAATTCATCTCATATTTGCGATCGTTTGTGATCCACCGTTCCTAGATATAAAATTACGTGAACTCAGGCTCCTTGCGAATCCAGAGGTTGCTGGCGTCTACAATACAAATGTAGTCCTTTCAGTGCAGAGCATATTTCAACGTCATCAGAATGGCTTGGAAGGCTATAGGCATCATAATCCAGCCACATTTGCCTTGTTCTCGGAGATTCAGCATCTGCCAATGGTTTTCTGTGAAGTGCCATGGTTAGACAAATTCGAGGATCGATAAAAGCGAACTTACTCATTGCCATTGAAGACTTCAAAGCCGGTGGAAATAATGAGCACAGGCCGAGCAAGGTCGGCGATAATCTGCTTCACTGGGGCGGCAGCAAAGGGTGATATTATGATCGATTCCTCGTCAATTTCCGCGAATCCTCCTGCACCGTGAGTTCCAACAATTTTGAATTCCTTCTTGGTCAGGATCTCTTCCGTGACCTCTGTATAATCTGGGTCCTGGGCAAGTAATGGCAATGTTTTATTGCCACGACAAAGTTGAGCGATAGTGAGAGCCATCGAATGCTGGATCATGCAACCCATAACATTTTTCACCTCAGAGTTCTCATCCCAAGAGCCGTGCTGCCTTTTTAGCCATTCAGGCGCGGAGCGGCAAAAATCACCGAGCCCGAAGCAGAGAACTTTCTTCACAGTGTTTGTACCGAGTATATCTTGGACCAAGGCTGCCAAGTGCTTGCAGGTCTTGCTATTCTGCCATAACAAGTGTTTCTCGTCAAAGACTTGCATTGGCTGTGCTATAAGCTCTCGGAAGTTTCGTGCAGTCTGATTGCTCCAATCCACAATGTAAGAGCACAGGTAAGTTTCAATTGGGCCGTTGGGTTGTGCTTTCACAAGTTGCCAATATTCTTGGTACTTGACATGGGGTTTCCTAAGGAAAACTTAGATTTCAGGCTCAAATTGGGTCAGAAGACCATACCCACGTACCAGATAGGATTCTGTACTTGGAACATGGGATTGGAAATTTGGATTATGCTTCCATCGATTCGACGGACTGAAAATCGCTCCATTGCATAGGATTGGCGCAATTGTTGTTCTATGTCTTCGAGATCTTCTTTCGTCCAAAGCCTGGTACCAGAACTGTACAGATCTGCGACTCTTTGGCTACTGATCCGCCAATCCGTGCACCCGTAGTCGAGCGGTCTTAGAGTTTGTGGCATGGTCTCGTAGCTGCTGATCGAGCAAAGGTGAGGAACAAACCATATGATGAGTTGCCGGGAGGAAAGAACCCAAGATTGTTTGGAAAGAGGAGAAATTTATTTGTGTACAAGGATCAGAAAAGAAAAGGCTAGGACTGAGCTGTGATACTTGATGATTGTCTGCTTTTGTGTATGGGTACCAGTGTCGGATACAGTGACAACGTTTGCTTTGAGGGATTAAGAAAAATTCGACCACTCTGCTGCTGACTACTTACCTAACTACTTAAGGTTAGTTAGTTAGTTAGGTAGGTAAGGGGGTCAAGAAAAAAGACCCCAGGCAAGAGGAAAAATAAAATACCGATCACCGCTTTACGGCAGTAGGGTCTGGGGCCACATCCAATGTCATGCCACCCACCAAATCCTATACCGCCTTATACCCTACTGCCAATCGGGACGAGCCCCTCATCCCGATTCCCGACATCTTGAATTGCTGATGGGGGCGTGCCCCCGTATTTCGTCGTGCAACGCTCTGCAGCACGGCTTGACCTATCATATTTCCGAGCAACCTGCCCCCGTAGATGGATAGGTCAAGTGGGTAATTGCTTTTTATATGGTCGATATTTCAAACGGAACGCGTCGTGTATCTTACCGCTTACTGTCTCCTTCCCCCAGCGATAACTGTGCTGATGCCTGCAGTGCAACCATTGCGAACAGGGGGATACCGGTGTTCTTGTGGCTAAGATCGACGCTTCATCATTACGCCGTACCTTGCAGCGACGTTAGTCGCCATAGGAAACGACTCCAGTGCCGCTACCGTCACTACAACTACAGGGGCCTCAGCAGGACAAACTCAAAATTGTTGCAGTTGGAGTAGGTGTTCCCATCTTGGTGGTCGCCGGTGCCTCGACCTGAGCGGAGTCGCTTCTTGCATACTGCCGCGGCGGCCCTTTTGCTTGTCCTGGCGGCTCCTTGCTTCCAGGACGGTGATGGTACAACCACAGCTATCGGCGGGTAGCGCACCGGGATAGCGGAACTCAGTGCCGTTCGAACACGAGAACATTCAGGAGTAGAGCGCAGGGTCGGCGGAGCGGACGGGCCAGATGGGGCTGACTTGTCTTCAACAGTGCCGGAATCTTTGGCCCGCTCCGGAGCATCGTTTGCCCAGGAGCATGGGTTTTCACCTAGGTCAGATATCTGCCTTGGCTCCGAATCATTTTCGTAGTCCCCAGGGTGCAGACTGTCTGAGGGCTCCGTAGTAGATAACTTCCGCTTGGCTGATTCTTGTTGAGAATCACCCACCGCAGATAGGTTGCTAGAGACACAGTTCGCTTGTTCGGGTGCAGGTACGGGTGCGGTCACACAGGGTACGCACGAGAGTTGAGAAGTCTCCATTTCTTTGGTATCAGGAACAGAGTCTACAATAAAAAAAAGTCAGACAATGAGAGGATGATGGCCGACTTTCATCATCATGCATTGTGCCAACTTACCCGGTAAATCATCTCCCCGCATATCAGGAGGAATGGGGTCTAGGTGGTCTGGCCCTGCAGGACATAGAATTGTTCTCGCGAAGTCTGTCGATGGCACTGGCTCTGAGAAAGCCAGCGCGGATCTTCCACGATCCAACAGAATATCACGGACAGCTGGCATATTTGTTGTCACTGCGAGTTCGACATCTTTCGTCATTTCAAGCCGAGTGGGACCGTAGACATGGTTGATCTCGGTCTGAGGAATTCCAACGACCCTTTATACCTGCCTACCGCCCCCTGTCTCTTCTGGGCGTTTTGAGAAGGTTGGATTGACAAGATTCACGAGACAAAGCGCAGCCTGCCGATACAGAGATCCACCAACCCATCCACAACGGAAATCACTGAGTCACGCGCAAGGCCGACGGTGTATGCGGCATTTCTCCCATTGGATCAAAGCGTTTCATTCGAAAAAGTCCATGGTCTGTCTTGCTGCGCCTCGCCAGAAGAGGGCCATGGCGAAGGGATCGTCTCCAAAGGGCTGCTTAGCGTGAGGATCAGCGTCCAGTCGGGTGAGGCATCATGCGCAACTCCGGGGCCAAAAAAAAATACAAGGGAAAACTCACGCTTGACATATATTGTGAAGAGACGGCTAAAGACTCTTTGGGATGTGATGACTGCGGGCACTCATAAAACAAAGAAAGTGGCAGAGAACAAGGAACAGGGGAAGAGGAGAATTTGAAGGCGATTCGAATTCCAGTTTTGCCATATTGGTGGAACTGTGGTCCCTTTTATAGACGACGGATGCCGGAGGATGGAAATCTTCTTCTACCAAGAGTAGATAATCTCAAGCAGATCCTGCAATCCAACCCATTGCAGTCGAGGACGCTAGACCATCCCAGTTACACAGTCCACAACAAGTTATGGTTCACTGGCAAAAATTCCCGCAGTTGCAGTCTCGCATTGACTACAAGATGCAGTATCGACCAAGGTCCAGGGCGTGCGCGGCATTTTCGCTATTGGCCCACATGACCGAGCTGTGATTTCGAGTTTCACCGATTGGGTGGAGAGGGACCGGAGAGACCGACGATGACGACAACTGGGCGTTTGGCCAGACGATTGAGAGCCATTCTATGAAGCCGGGGCTGTGTAATGCAACCTCAGGTGGGGCGGCGGGAGAGGGATATGCAGCGTCGAGGGTATACTGGCACTTTGAAGATTTGAAGGGAGGCCCGCCGAATCAGAGACGGAAAGGCGCACTGGCAGAGGGAGACCTAGATATCTTCGCAGCATGGTGCTCAGTCACTGCCCTAGGGAAGGAGTAGGATCATCGACACGAAAGGACAGGATGCTGTATCATCCCAGTGGTTACGATTCTAGGACACAGGCATTGCAAGCTGGATATCGGATCAAGCGGCATCTCCGGTAAAAATGAAAGGGGCAGTGCGTCGGGCTGAAATCAAATGTGCAGTAGTCGGTGGGGGCCAGAGTAAAGAAAGGGGGCGGCGATGAGTGCAAAATAGAGAGGCAGAAAAATGAAAAAGTGAGAGAAAGGGAGGAAGAGCAGCGAAGACGGGTCTTTTATGTCGGAAGGCATTGAAGAGAGGTTACGTGACGGCGTATTGGGGCGCTAAACCTAGAAAGGCAAAACTAACCGGATACAGTAATTCACAGGTCCCTATATTACATATGAAATTTTACGAAACATTCTTGTGAATAACCCTGTCCTTAGTGGTAAAATACCACCCCTCAGTTCGACAAAAAGACCAAACGCTACACAGACAGCCAGATCTTGGCTGTGCCTCGGCCGGGATAAAATACAACACACATAGCCGCCAGGTGCGTTGTACTTAGCCTGTTTCCTCCCTTCACCTTGCTAACCCCGAGCAACTCGGCTGCTTGGTGATGGCTGAATTCTACGACGACCACGGGGGAAGTGTCGTCGAACTCCGTAGGGGTGATTGATAATGGTTTGCTGAGCTTGTCATTATCAATGAAGAAGGTGCGGAAGAATGCCGTGTCTATTTGGAGCTGTCAAGTGTTAGCTGAGATTGGATAGAAACGATGCTGTGACTTACATTTATGACTGTTCGGTTGAGTGCGTACTTGTTCAAAGCCAGTGCTGCTTTGACGCGGTCTCCAATCTGCTTCTTGTCCATTGAGCAAGTCCCAACATCTTTTTTGACGGCTTTCTTTGGGTTGGGTCTTGTATGGGCCTTCTCCGTCGGATTGTTTTGGTCCGCCTCGACGGGTGAAGACGCGCGCTGAATAAGATTTTTAGTTGCAAGCGCCGATAAAAATACTTGGTATGAAGCAATAACCCACCTTTCGTGATGCTAACATGTCGTCGAGCCGGTCAAGAAGCTGATTCGGGAATATGTAAGGAAGTGGAAGAAAGAGCGGAACCTCCGTATTTTGGAGGGAATGCGGAACCGATTTTGAACACGCAAAACGTATTGGGAGACGCGTTGTCAAATGAGACTCGTCTAGTTGTGGTACGCCGCTCTGGAGTACCACTCCTCAGATCGTCGAATCAAAATCGAGAAACCACTTTGCCCCCGGCACCGACGACCCACCCAAATTACCCCTCGTCACGGAATGTCCTCTTTCCCCCTCCTTTTCCATCTACCTACACTATTGACAGCTACCTTGATAATTATTCTCTGTCCGTATTCTGCCAACATGTCTTCCAACAAGGGATACAACATCACCAGCTCTGGCATGAACAGCCAGGTATGTCACAACAAGCCCTCAAGTCCTGTCTCGTTCCTCGTACTTCATGATCTGCCGTGAACACTCGTCAATATTAGGTACTAATTAAGAAGTATTTGGTGTGGTAATGACAAAGGAACAGGGTAATCACTATTGCTCCCGCGACTACGGCTCCAGCGTCTCGAATTCGAACAACTACCGCTATTCGAACTCGTAAGATGGACCAGCTACCTAGACTTGACATTTCTATCCCATGCATTGACCATCATTTCTAGAAACGGCTCTTATTACTACTCTAACCCCAATGGGAGCACCTACTACAACAATGGACAGGGAGGCTCGATCTATACTACTTCCTCGGGCTCTGGGAAGAAATAAGTTCAGCTAGTAATATTTGAATCTCGTTGATGATAACTTTGTCTCGTAATGGATATGCACAGCTCAATACACATAAAGCAGAGCTAAGGTCACCATAGCAAGCAAAACTTCTCTATTTCCCGTCAACAAATTCATTAAGCTCCTAGAAAGATTGCTAAGAGCCGAACGAGAGGTTGGGACCAGAGGAATCGGTGACTGAGGGGCGGGCTGTTGTGATATGAGGCTGATGTAGATCTGGAAGAAAGCCGCGCCGTCGGAAATAATTCCCGGAGTGTCTACACGAAGAAGCATGTTGATTGAAGATCATCTTGGACCTCATATGTATATATAACCTCCTCAGTACTCCCCGAATCACAATCAACAGTTCCACAGGACTACAACAGGTTATGAGGCCCGAGAACAAATTCTCGGGGGCCATTTATCACCTTGGTACCACGTTTGTCGATGATGCGCGCTTTGATGCCGCAGCGAGCCATCCACCACGCTGCCATGAGACCAGCTGGACCTGCGCCAATAATGAGGCTGATATGCCGTCTTAGTGTGAAAAAAGAAAGAAAGAAAGTCAAGTTTATACACTCACACGTCGATCTTTGAGCGCAGGACCTCCGGCGGCATTGCATTGAGAGCCATGCTAAGAGAATAAGAGAAGGAGACAACTTAGACCAAGGTGAAGGTGTTTCCGCGATTGAGGGACAGTTTGGTGGCTTGGGGTAAACGATGAGATTGTTAGAGTAAGAGTATGTTAGATTCGCTGAGGTAGCTTATGCCACTTTATATGCAGTTGCTGTCGCCCAAGGGTTGTAAAATATCCGGGTTCCGGTCATTAGCCACCGATGATCACCTGTCGGACCCGGATGCCGCACCGTTCCGCTCGTGACCATGGATAAGCGGCCTTCAGTGTCAGGCCAGTTCGGTGATTTCGGGTCCATGCTAGCACCGCTTCTTTCCTCTATTCTTGTCTGTCGGGAATGAGATGAGTCTCTTTAACCGCTGTGTCAGCGGCTCTCGGAAGAACAAGATATTCTGAGTCAGCGGAATGAAAGAGCTGGAAAATCCTCTCTGCGCGAAATGGAACGTCTAAATACATAGAAGTTATTGATGCATCACGCGTTCCTATAATATATAGGGATCTGAACGGTAATATAACTCTGAGTTAGAAAAAGGAAAACTATCGACAATAGGAGGCACAGCATCCCATTTCCACTGAAGCCGTTGATTTCTCCGCCATTTCTCCCAGCAGTTACAGTAGAAGTAAAATACAGGGCCGCTTACTCACTGACTCAGTATTCCGTTGAGGGCAGACACGTCGAATGCACTACGGGTTGACCATACAAAAACACATGCAGAGTCTAGACGCTGAATCAGCGCTGTTTAGCGCTGTCCTTAGGGATCAAGTAACTTACAGTAGCCCCTCCCGAAATTTAAGGTTTTACATCAATTTAACGTAATTCACTACCGAGCCGGTCACACCCCCGAGATGGCCACCCAACGTAAAACGCGTCGAACCTTCCCTCTTCAATCACCCACTATGCCACCAACACGTACTCGATCCTCCCGAAATCGTACAGAACAAGAGGGTAGGATCTTATCAGCTATTCAGGCTATTAAGAATCAATAAATTACTTCAAATTGAGAAGCAGCGCGTCATTCTAATAGGGCCACATAAGAAGGACCCTCCATGGAAGCTATTCGGACCCCCTCTCCACCTGCTAGACCTAATTAAGCCGACCGCAGTAATTGTATTTCCAATGCATTAATTGGTAAAAATGCATGAATTCTTGGCAATACAAGATTCCCTAAGCATCGGCGGTCATGGATCTAACGTTAAGGTACTTCTATTTATATACAGCCCCCTAGTCAAATTAAGTCATCACAATTCCTCACCAACGACTAACTGGCTCCCTGAACTCACGGTATTTCCATTTACGATGCGGACATCCAGTTTAATTAAGTATCTACCAGCGACTAATTTCCCAGTAAGACACTAGTGCGGGACAGCTGGTCATTTCCCCTTGCAGCCTTGGCAATTGCTTTCCTGCACCTGAAGCAGCCACTTGAACCTCAAGACCATGAGTGTCTCATTGGTCGGAGAAGTAATCACGCCCGTTCAGCGGCAGAGTTGAACAAAGTTGCAATACGCGAAATGAACAGGCTTGACTGCGGGAGGAATAATCTTCTTTCCTTACGTTGCGTCAACTGATTTTTTCATTACCCAAAAAACCCACTATCTGTTTAATTGTAAGGAACTATTGGGAGTGAAGTTTCTCCAAAGCCAAGGATAAACAGGATGGTCAACTGTTCAAATGTGGAAGGTTGAATCTTGTTGCAGGCTTAGCGTGTATCTAGGTCAGAACTTGCTGAGGCCGGTGAACTGAGCGCTAGTGGAGCCTCACCAACCAATCTCTGTGGGAAGAGGTTGCATGCAATCTTTCATTGCTGGATCATGACCAACATTGGAGCCCAACTGATCAAGCTCCTATCTTAGCACTGAATGCCGGTGAGTTTGCTCAGGAGTCTGTTCATTAGTTCCCACGTTTTAGTTACTAGGTTCTCCAAGCCTTGGTTGCAACTTCCGGTCGAGACAGACAAGGCTCACGGGGCTGAAGGGAAATAAACACCTGCCCCACAATGGGTCCAACTCGGGCCATGTCATGGTCAAGATGAGCATTTGTCCGGTTTTACCAAATCCCACTGTATCCAATTGCTGATATTGGCTAAACATGTCACGAAGAGACTTATCAGGGATGTACAGAAAATGCAGTCACAATTGTTCCAATCCATCCCTCCGCAATGATATGAGCGACCGTCGATTTCGCTACCCTTTTCTAGCAGGCCCTTTTCTAACAGGCCATCTGATTGTCTTCTTTGGATGAGCGGCTCTGCCTCGTCAAGATTCAGGGTAATATCCTAGCTAGAGTTAGCATATGCCTTCCAAATGTTAGCAGGGAATCCACCGTAGGATGGTTCGAAGGAAATTTAGACTGAGTAAGACGTAGATCCCCGTGACGCGATCGGCGAAGGACAATGACATGTACTACCTCCAGCCCAAAGCATCTCGCCAACTTCGACAATGTCCTAAGCATGATTCAATATGGAATGTCTCATGCTAGTATTTCCCGTGACGAAGGATAGGGAGGTTAGTAGGTACAGCGATGTCAAATTTTTGAGACAGTTGATAGGGATCGGAGGGGAACAGAGTCGGGCCCATATATTCCAAAATTACAAGGGCAGCTTCAGGGTTCTAGTTTCATAACAAGTGGCGCTCCCTGATAAACAAACTTCGGAGAGTGTGAGTCTCATTCCGTGTGTCCCGGGTACAGGGAAGCGTTGAATAGACTCGTGAAGAGCAACGGATCGAAAGCGCTGCTCGTCAACTAGAGGAATCCCTAATCGTATGAACTTGTAATCAACACACTGCGAGCTATTGTAATTGATGGTTACCAGGTTGAACACATCTACTAACAAAATAACAGAGCACCTAGTTCTTCCTGAGGCCCGCTCAGGTATCCTCATTAAAAGCCATCATGAACACTTGATACCGCGCGTGAGCGATGGTGTTGCCCATCAACTCTTCGTAGAAGTCAGACAAGAGATGCATAGCTAGTTTTGGAGTGATGCAGTGTACAACTTATAAGTATTGCCATTGGTATCCCAAATCTCAGAGTTCTATCACTTCAAGGCCCCCGTCCTCTGTGCCCATATCCAAGGAAATCTATGATCCCGTATTCCCTCTTCGCCCAGTTCCCGCCCGCAGACATGGATGCCTCAGTAAGTGTACCCATTTTTGACCGCGGCGCCGCTGACCAGTATCCAGGAAGTTCTTCGGATTATTGGTGCACTCAATACACGCACTCTCCAAGCAGAGCGCCGCCAAGCGCGATCCGAACAGGAGCTAGTCGCCATACGGGAATCGCTCAGCCAATCTAGGAGCGAGCTAGAGCAAATCGTTCGTTTAACTGAGCTTCTTTATGAAGTGAATCGGCGAATGGGATCTATGATGGACTACCTATTCAGAGAGCAGGGAATCAAACATGGGCTTGGAGATGCAGAGTCATTTGATTTGATGTTTGACTTGGTGGTAAAAGGGGTGGAGGCGGAGGAGGCCGGGCAAGCACCAAAGTGCGAGAAGTGCGAAGGGAAAGGCGGAGATCCCACAGGCAGCCGTGCCTCCGCACCTGCCGAGCTGAACAGTGGGAGTGGTGCAAACTGATGCAACCGCTTGAGATGTCCATTTGCGCGCACACAGCCGATCAAGTAGCACAAATCAACTACATCGCACTTTGCCTGGGCCGAATTAGCATTATCTTCGTAACAGTGGCCAGGAAACGTGCATTTCCAAATCGGCACGTGGGCATCGGCAGGTAATGTTGTGGGCTCTTTTTTCACGTACAGTAACAGTGTCAGAATCACTCACGCAAGCTCGCTCGAATGGAACACTTGCCCGAATAAATTGCACAGGCTGTTAACTTGGTCGATCACAGCAGGATCTAGCTGTGAGCCGGAGCCTGCAAGACTGTTAATCTAATGGTCTGCTGGACCACTCATAGGGCCTGAACAAACATCCATTACCCCTCGGAGGTCGTATTCCTTGTTCCATTGTGCGGGGTGCACAACCGGTCCTGCAAACTGCTCCAAGCCAGGTAGAACGGGGAACTTGGGATTTGAATAGCCCCGGACAGCAGAAATCAACACTTTGGCTTCGTGAATGAATTCTTCTCCTGTCTTCAAATCGCGGATATAGACATGCCATCTACTCTGAGCTTCTACCCACTGGGCACCTTTCCATTCGATCTGGGATCTCACATGTTTAGTGACATGGTTAGCGCGAGCGACAGGTGGAATATAGGATAAAAAAATTTCCGCTGGGAAGGGAACAGTCTGGTGAAGTCTGGATTCGGGAACCATAACTGCGAATATAAAGCGCCAGGTATATCAACACTGCATCCTGGATCTGCTGCTTATTAACAAGTAATATGCAGACGGAATCAAGGGACATCCCAATTATTGGCTGCCCACGCTCCACCCAATTCTCGAGCGCGGCCGTAAATCACAGTCACCCAACACGTAGCTGCTGTTGGGGCTGGCATGCCATGTCAATTCCCGACAAGCTTGCGCCGCTGATAAGGATGTCGCTGTACAATGCCTTTCGTTTGTCTATAGTTGGCCTGTTGTGCGACGCCAAAACCATGTAAATAAATCCAGGGTGAGCTGGCTGGCTAGGAAACTGCATCAACATCACCCGAAAGGTCTATCTCTATGGTGTGGTTGGCCCGGAAAGGAAAGAAAATAAATCATGGGAATAATTTAACTAACGTGGTTCCCGGCGGGTTCGTCATCCCTGCCGGTCCGTCACCCCATCAAATCTTCAAATTTTGTACATTTTTCAAACGCCATTCAAACAACCAAAACACCATTAAATTGACGATTTAAAACTTCTGCAGGCATGTAGTAAACCTATGCCCTTTTCCTCCGCATTTAGAACATGTATTTTGCCGACGTACAGGGGGCAAAATAGGAAGTGTAGGTTCAACCTGGGATTCTAGAGTAGGTGTATGATCAGATATATATCTTACACCAACACCTCCCTCACCACCAACATTGGTAGTAGGATCCAAAACCTCTGTTAAACTACCTATATTAGGCATTCGCTTCTTCGATCTCTCCCTCTTTTTCGTCTGTTTTCTATTTCCCTCCCGTAAACGCTTGATTTCATCCCGCATTAAGATGTGCTCGTGAACTAGCTTAACCGACATATCGTAGAACTGTTGAAGATCACGTTTTGTAGGGGAAGAGATCTTATCAGCAGCTGAACTAAGACCAGAATTGAGCCTAGATTTGCGTTTTTCTAGCTGCTTAGTCGTCCTAGGGATGCCGGTAGAGATATTACTGCCTGATGTTGAACCTTGTGAAACTGGTCGCTCTTGTAGAGGCGGAGATTGAAGACGAATGTTGAGCTTTGATAACACTCGATCGGGGTCTAATGGTACTAAACCAGTAGCTGCGAAGGCATTCTGAACGATAAACTCTTTGAATGAGTCGTCACGAGCCGCTGGAAAGATATCAAGGAAGTCATCTTTTTCGATAGAATCGATGCCTAATCGGGTATATTCCGCAACCCGCGTTCCGTAAGAGCGCTTTAACACAGCAAAACAACCAACATCAAGAGGCTGTAAAAGATGAGAGGCATGCGGAGGCATACAGATTGGTATAATGTTGTTCTCCTGACAAATCTTATCGAATGTTGCTGTAAGATGACTGTCGTGGCCATCGAGGACCAAAAGACGATGTTTCCCTTTAGTCTGACTTATTGTATGCGGAATAAAGTGTTTTTGGAGCCAATCAACGCCAATTTCATTGCTTGTCCAGCCGTTCGGACTAACGTTAAGAGCCCAATGCTTTGGAAGGTCGTCAAACCATCGTACCATAAAGTGTTTCCCTTTAAAGATAACGTATGGTGGGAGCGCCCGTCCGGAGGCACAAATTGATTCAATAACAGTCACCCATTCACGATTGCCAGGTTGTAAAACGCCCCTCCGACCGGTGTAAAATGACTGCGTAATAACCTTCGTCGTCGCACTGATTCCCATTGCAAACCCCGATTCATCAAAGTTATAGATATCATCCGAAGTGATACCATATTGAGCAATCGTTTTTTCGACAAGGTTAAACCACTCAATAATAGTATTTGGGTCTTCCATTAGGGCGCGTTTGTAGTCATATTTGCGAGAGAATCGAGTAGTGAGCTCAGGATGTCGTTTAATATATTGTGTTGGCCAATTTTTGCCAACGGTCTGGGGGGCATTGTCTCCGCGGTGCTCAAGCAGTAAATTAGCCATATCTCTCAACATCGCGATTGTAAGCGCGGCGCCTCTCTGATCCATAGAGATTAACCAATCCTGAATTGATTCCTCTTCTAGTTGCGTGAATTTATGGCCTGTACCCCTTGCTTCATACAGATTAGGAATGCCTTTCATCCGATCTGCAAGAGTTGTACGGGGGACATCAAAAGAGCGAGCAGCAGCAGCGATCGTGGTAATTCTGCCATTCTGAATAGCCTTGATAGCTAGCGAGATCCTGCCTTCCTGCTCGATGGATTTTTGAGCTTTTTGACTTCGTTTGGGGGGCATAATAGGCGTTTAAAGATCGGTGGTTGGGTAGGGGCAGAAGATTTGAGGTGGGATGACGGATCGGCAGGGATGACGAACCCGCTGGGAACCACGTTAATGACATCAAATTACACTATTCTTTCTCTGGCAGTCGCAGCGCTTTCATCCACTTTCTACATTGACGTGGTCATCAAATTCACGACATCTTTCGCTGTCTATCTGCCAAAGTAACCCCCTTACTACCAAAACGAAGTGAATACTCTGACAGCAGCTCCGACCAAGAAAACACGCGCGAGTTACACACGTTGTAGATCGAGTCGTCAACATAGGTCACCCCGGAGGTGCCGGACGCGCGGCTTGGCCCAACGCCGCACTCAGGCGCAGAGCATGACTCAGCCAACTCGAGCATTACTGTGGCCAACTTGTCCACAGGAAGCCATGAACAGTTCTGATGTAGTTCAGGCAGGGCTCGCAGGGTCAGTGCCGATCGGATCAGCAAAGGAATTGCCTCGGAGTCGCTCCACAGGCCTTTCTTCGAATGTCCCGAGACGTGACCAATTCGGAGAGAGTACGTTCTTGCGCCTGACCGGCGTGCAAGGCTGACCATCCTTTCTCCCACCAGCTTAGATTGACCGTAGCCCATCAGCGCGCTGTTGAGATCGACTGCTTGCTCTTCGATCGTGGCCGAGGAGGCCCCCAGCGCCGTATAGATGGAAGAGCAAAACAACATGACCGCAGGTTCACGTCTTCGGACCGAAAGCGAAAACGTAATGAGGTTGTATAGTCCCCGGAGATGTGGCTCGAATTGAGCGAGGGGGAGGTTAAAGTTGACTGGCCATGCAGTATGGATGATTAAAGATACAGAGTCTAGCATACGGTGAAAGGCCTTCCCCACGGGGTCCAGAGAAAAGTCAGGCTGGTCCAGTGCGCCGTTTAGTGCCACAACCTTTGTTGTCTGTTCTGGCGAAAGCAACAGACCCCTTTCGAACAGGCTGCCACGCACCGCCTTTAACGGAGATGCCCTCCGCGTGAGACAGTAAACAGTCGACACCGAGTCATCGTTCAGCAATTCGAACAGCACATGTGCGCCCACTGAGCCAGTAGCTCCTGTCAACAGCTTTGCAATGTCAGGTTGATGATTCGGTGTCAAAATTGCATGTACTTACCACGGTCCTTGTCCTCCGTGGAGTTTCCGGGCAAGGCAGGTGTTTCCGAAATGAGGAGTATTTCTTGACCAGGTTGTCCATCAGTAAGATACTGTCTTCGGCCGTCGAGAGGCTATCTCTGCTCTGCAGCGCGCAGATGTAGAGGGCTAGCTGCGAGAGAGTGCCCATTTCAAACACCGAGTTTGGACTTGGAGAGTGGCAGGGGTCAAACCTGAACTGCTGCAGAATCAAGCGGCGGAGGTGCATTGCTTTCAGGCTGTCGACACCTTCGGAAAAGATATCGGCATCCACACTCGAGATGGAGACCCCGAGTTCATCCCAGCACAGCTGAAGAAGGTGAGACTGCGTCGCGGCCAGGCCTAGTTGGAGGCCCCCATTGGGTCGCGCTTCCGTGGTGTACAGGGTCTCGATCGACTCCGCATACTGCTGGTAGACCTGTGGTCGTATCACAGAGCCTTTGTCTGTTCGGGGGAACTTTGCAGTGTATGGCAGAATCGCCACCATGTCGCGTGAAATCTGAGCAAAGGCCTCTGCCTGGCAATTAGCCTCTTCAATAGACGTCCAGATAGCATCGAGGTAGTCCTGATCCGGCAGAGGATCAGGCTCGGCTTCCTCCGAGCGCAAGACCAGAAGTCCCGGAGTGGCTTTGCCCACTCCCACCATCACCGCTTCGTGGACCAGTGGATGTTGCTTGACATGGCCTTCCATAGAAAGTGGCAAGACTTTTTTGCCATTGACGAGGGTGACGCGGTCATCCAGTCTCGACATGTACTTCCAGCGCCCTGGAATCGTAGGGTGAGGGGCGAATACGTCCTTAGAATGGAAAGATCCGGGTGGATCGTCTGAATTGGACATGGTCAAAGCCGGATGACCGGCCAGGTAAACGCATTCATAGAGAGGTTCAGTTTCGCTGATGGGTTTCATCCAAATATATGGTCGTGCGCGGTCAAAGAACTGCAGGTAGTTCCAACCGGGGTCGTCTTCGGACCGTGAGATCGAATCTGCCACAAGGCCTGCCTCGGTGCTGGCGCGGATATCAGCACGGAAGATCAAACGCAAAAGGAAAAGAACTTACAGGCCGAATGATCCACCAAAAGTGACACCTTCTCTGACCAGGCGATCGCCCAATTCATCGGGGCAGGGAGCGCCCCCGTATGTGACGAGTGTGCATTTCCGCAGCGCCGCAATGCCACGAGGATCATCCGCCAACAGCTGCAGCATGTACGGAACTGCAGCTATCAGCTCGGGCCGAGCTTCTTCCAAGGCGGTGAGCACGAGCTCCGCTGTCATTGGCAGTGCGGCATTCCACAGGTACACGGTCTTTCTCCTCCACATGGCCTGGAGTGCGGTGGACAGTCCGTGCAGATGACACCAGGGAAGAGGATTGAACGATGTGAGTCCAGGTCCTTTCAGAGGGTGTGTCATGAGCGCTCGATGGGTAAGGAACAGCGGTTTGGGGTGCCAGTGGATCCTGAAGAATGCAGGATCACGGCGGTCTTGTCGGGGTCACGATCGCGGCAAAGGAAGAAGAACCTGGGCTCAGCTTTGGTTTCCAAAGAGCTTCGGGGCAGTGCGTGGCAGCTCACCAGCTTCAGTTGCACAATGTTACCCACCGTCGAGCGGATGCTGGGGGTTTCCCCGTAAACAATGGACTCGCACCCCACCGTCTCTAACAAGGACACACACGCCTTGCCCGACAATCTTGGCGAAAGCATGAGAACAATGTAGCCCAGTCGGCTCAGGGTAAAGAATGCCACGACCATGTTACGATCTGAGAAGGCAAGGAGCGCGACAATCGATTTGTTTCGCCTTGGCTGAGAAGAGCTGTCAGAATGTGTGAGGTCGGACGGCATCGGCAGACCTACCGTCTGAAAGCCAAAGTCCATAAGCATCGTCGCCGCTTGGTTGATCATGGTATTCAAGTCTTGACCGCTATAGTAGTCATAGGACGCGGCATGGCTCGCTGATCGGGGATAGGCAAGAATTGGGTGTTGGACAAGGTCGGCCGCTCGCAAACGGATCAGGTCGTCGAGAAACTGGAGCTGTCCATATTCCTGAACCAGTTGATCCGCGGTGTCGAAGAAACCGACCTGAGATGTCTGACCGCTGCGTTGGATACCCATGGTGAGGCAGAGTTTGCAAAGCCTTAGGGGGATGTTAGAGAGCTCGCAGCATCGATCTCTGAGAGAACAAGAGCCCTATATACGAGCGCGCCAACAGGTTGATTTGAACATAATGGCTTTGATTCTAACAGATAACGTCTAGTGCTTGGGATGATAGAGATGGTCGTTGGTGATCTCAGTGTTGTAAGAGCCGTTGAAATCCAATATCATCTTTTCTGCAAAGATGTTTATCCCAACATCCAGTTATGGCGCGATGGTTATTCCCTGGCACTCTTTGTTCATCCACCTTGTTTATGGATTACGTGGTCTCTGGTAATTACTGGCGGAATCGAGTCACCGCGTGATGTGGCAATGAACACGCAGCGACAAAAGAGAGCAAACACCGGCAAAATGTAAATTTGCGTCCTTGCCAAAAGGCGGAGTGGTGTTTCAGGGATAAGTTGCTAAGATTAAGCAACGGAGAGGTAGCTTGTCTTGCTCATTGATGAGGGTGGTTGAGGTCGTGTTTAGGGTTCTTAATAGCTCATAATCCAACAGTGTGCTCGCTGGTCAGACTATCCCTACTCGAAGTACACTTCCTACACTTCCTACGATCATCAATATCATTGGCTCGACTGGCCATTTAAGTTACAAGCGACTGACAAATTAAAACGTTGGCATGTATGATATTGAACATTTTCTTGTATCGCCTTGTCATGGGGGACTCCGATCTTGCTTTCGGTTCAGGACCAGCAATTGTTTAAGTGCTCACCGCATAGGCTGGGTCGATAGAATTTCCAAGAACATCGTTGGAAGCATGCAGCCCAACATTTGGCGTGGAGTCTGCCATCATTGCTATCATAAGTTATTTGGAGAACACAGAGGCTGAGAAGGTCCTTGTATTTGCGGGTTTAAAATAGTTGAGGGATAAGACGCAGATGGCAGTAATCACTGGTCAGTGGGATAGAGCCCCTTCGCGGCCCTGTGATAGACTTCGCCAGATTGACCAAGCGGTCCGGACCTGGTTTTGCGTAAACGGGCAATTCTGATGAGTGGGCCGAATAAACGAGGTGGGGATACACCTTTGTGACCCTTGAGCTCGGGAGCTACACCCCCAATAAACAGTATCGGAGGGGTAAATAACCGGATCCCGTTTGAGAGTCCCAGCTTGACGCTGCTCATGAAAGGATGTGAGGGAAACATCTACTGCCGATTTGGTTTATTTGGTGGAGAAGAACAACGGACTCGGTCTCTGGACCGTTCATCTCCCGTGCCGTTAATTCCTGCTTGAGAGACTTAAACAGCACTTATCTGCTGTGCGGTTGTTTGTTTTGTAGTTATAGAGTCTTTTTCAGATCAACAGACGCATGTAGTGTTCTTGACATGCAGGTGTTTATTTGTTGTGAGGTGACAGGTCAATTGATTAGGTTCTAAACATTTAGATTGCACCGAACCAATCGACTTCCTAATGTTCTCATTTAAACGTAGATATAGTTGACTTTTTTGAGGCTCTTTATTTGTTGCGGGGCAATAGTTGGTCTTTGAGCCTTCGACAAAATTTTTCTTTACAGTACCCAAATCCCTTTGTCTCTTGGTTCGAGTGTCTATTGGACACAATCAAGCAATCATCACGGCGTTCATCGGGATCGACGGCGGACGCTAGTAATAAACAGTCGTAACAACAATGAACGGTCATGGGACACGCATATCTGATAACGTATTTCACTACCGAGCTGGACATACCACCGAGCTGGACACCCTAAAACACCATAGTAAATGCGATAAATTACAACTTAAAATCTCAACAAAGGTTTTCTATATGGAACTTTCCTAATAGCTTAATACTTTCTAGGTGATATATGGCCTCTTCAAGGACTTTAGAAAATATATACGACTTTGTGATTTGAGATATATATATTTCTGCCTTTCAGCAACGTAATTTTCAATACCATGATGATGCAGCTTTTCGATTTTCTTAAAACTAATATATAGTGTTTAAAATCCTTATCGATAGCTATCGAATAACGAAGAAATCAAACAACAACGTGCTTGCTGAGATATCAAGTTGTAATTTATCTCATTTACTATGGTGTTTTGGGGTGTCCAGCTCGGTGGTGTGTCCAGCTCGGTAGTGAAATATGTCGGATTGACAGATACTGGTATGTGCTAGTATTGAGGTGTCCCATTGAGATGCATTGATGTTGTTCTATCTGGATCTTGCTGTTGAAGCGTTAACAGATCTCAGGAGTCGTTCCTAGCGTGTTACGACGCTGGTATGCCGAGCGTACCCCGTTTACCATACAGAGACAGAGACAGAATGGGTACTTGATGAATATCCCTGTTCTTAGTGGTAAAATACCACCCCTCAGTTCGACACACCCCCTCAGCGAGTGCCCTTTCTGCTCTTGCAGATGTGTGCGTTAGACCTCGCCCACCACCAGATGTTGCCGTATATTTTCCATACCCATCGATTGCATGAATTCGAGATGCTTTTGGCGGGGTAGTAGCTTTGTGAGACCATCAGCTACCATATCGGCGGTTTTCACCCAGTGTACGGTGATGCGCTTGCTCTGAACCTCCTGCCGGAGCCAGTGCTGGTGTATGTCAACATGACGGAGCTTCGTGCGCAGTTGAGGTGTTTCTTTTTCGAGGATCCCGATAGTCTGCTGATTGTCGCATTTGATGTTTAGCTCATGCTCAGGATCAAAGCGTATTGCTTTGAATAGCCGTTTCCACATGGCCACGGTCCTGGCAGCTTCTGAAACCGCAAGGAGCTCAGCTTCGGTTGTACTGGTAGTCACCGTACGCTGCTTGCCAGCTTTCCAATCGACAGGTCCTCCAAACATCATACATGTGTATCCTTCAGAGCTTTTTCGATCGGGATTATCAGCGAATGAGGCGTCACTAAAGAACTGAACGGCCTCCGGTATCTGACAATTTTTCTGTGATCGATCACGCGCTCTGTACGCGATCGCCGATGTCCGAGTGCTGTCAAGGTACGAGATGACTCTATTGATTGCATCAAGGTGCTGAGGACCGGGATTTGTGAGGAATTGAGCCAGTGTAGCCGTCGCTTTCGCTGAGTCCGGTCTAGTGATCGTCGTTGCATATTGAGCTGAGCCAACCTTCTCCTGGTACTCGTGAATCTGTTGAGGCGTCGCCTGGCCGTCAAATGGCTTGAGTGGGGTACTAGGGAGTGGTGTATCATATCTGCGAGATCCAGTAAGATGGTAACGGTGAGCCATCGAGGATATATATGAATCCTGACAGAGCCATAGGGCCATCTGTTGTCTGTCACGGATAATGCGTATCCCGAGGAACCACTGCGCCTCTCCCATATCTCGAAGCTCCCAGTGTCTGTTGAGCTCTTCTCTCAGATGTTTGGCTGCTGCATGCTTTGAAGAATGATTTACAATGATGATATCGTCAACATAGAAGAACACCATGATGCCGTCCGCTGCGAAGAGGCAAATATCTTCCTGCACTACCTGCAAGCCTAGAGATGTGAAGATCTTAGACGCTTCTCGTTGCCATAGGCGTGGAGATTTTCGTAGGCCGTATAGAGCTCTAAGAAGCTTCCAGCACTTGGCCTTACCATCTTTCTCAAACCCTGGTGGTAATGAGACGTATACAACCTCATCTAGTAGGCTATTGAGGAATGCGTTGACAGCATCATATTGATATGTGTCCAGATCGAATGCAGCAACTAGGGCGAATACAGCACGCGCGGTTCGCGCTGCGAGAGTCGCTGAGTACTTTTCTTCTGCCGTCATCCGCTGGAGATCTCCTCGCACGCATAGTCTCGCTTTCAGCTTGCTCAGGAACCCATTGCTATCAAACTTGTAGGTGAAGACCCATTTGAGAGGTAGGATCTGAATACTGCGGTCCGTTGGACGCTGTACTACCTCGAAGGTGTTTTTACGAGTGAGTGTGTCAATTTCAAGGCCTGCAGCCGCAAGAAATCCCTTGTGATATTGATGATTGATCATTTCCTTCCAGTTCTGAGGCTCTGAAGGCAGATCATCGCGGTGCACGAGGTTATGAAGGTGAGGAGCGTTTAGTCCTGTTGCGAACGCTGCTAACACACCTTCATGATAGTCCTCTGGCTCTTCTAGCGCGGCGGTAAATGCCTGGTCCACTGGTTTCCTCTTCCGTGCTCCAGAGACGATGTTTTGGTCCGATACATCTCCCACAATATCTCTTGGTGCTCTTGGACGTGCTGTCTCATGTTGTGCGGGCCCTCGATCCCCGGGAAATGCTCCTTGAGATGGTTGCTGCGCCTGAGGCGCCGGCAGAAGCTGTGGCTCTGCCGAGGGTGTTAGAGACGGCGTGACCGTCTGCTGAGGTTGGCCTGGTGATTTCGGTGGTTCAAAGGCATTTTCTTGGCGTTGAACGTCCGGTATAGCTTCTGGTGACTGCTGAGTGCTTTCACTAGCTGGCTCGTTTGTTTCTGGCTGGCTGACACGCTGTGTGAGCTGCTCGATGTCCTCATGCTCATCTTCACCGATTTCCCATGGCATAGCTTCGATTACGTCGCTAATGGGTGGCTTTACTAGTTCTTTGGGGTCGTATCGTAGATTCTCGTCGAATACTACGTCCCTGACTTCTCGCACGGCTCCTCTGTGCGGAAACCACACTCGCCAGATGTTCGAGGCTGTGTAGCCTACTAGATATCCGATATCCGCGCGCGGCTCCATCTTGTGGCTCTTTGGAATATCTTGGCGGCGCACGTAAGCGCGGCATCCGTATAACCGCAGATTTGAGAGGTTGATGCGTTGTTTTGGCTGCATGTGATCGATTCCTGTTGCCTCAGCGTACGGAATAATCCACTGACCGTTTGGAAGCTTAGTGGGCGATCTGTTGATGATATATACAGCTGCTTTAACAGCTTCTGGCCAGAGAGCCTTCGGCAAGCCTGCTTCCAACAGTAAGGCTCGTGCCCTCGCAATTATCACCCCCCCAGATCGTTCACCGAAGCTGTTCATCTCTGGTGTGCCCACCACACTGTGTTCCACGATGAAGCCACATTCACGGAGGAAGTCTTCTACCGTGCGGCCGGCAGCGCGCTCGTTGTCATAGCGGAAAGCTCGAATTGGCAACTTCAATTGTGTTATTGCAAACGCGACAAAATTCTTGACTGCATCCTGACAACCACTCTTCTTCTGGTGTGTTGAGGCGGCATGTAGGCGTATCCCTTCGAGGTAGAAGTGTGTCATCCACTTATCATCGTTGTATGCTGTCTCTATCTGCACAAGGTCAAAGTGAATTCGACCATATCTGCCGTACTTGGTTCCATGAGCTCTTCTCGAGATTTGGCGCTTTGCGCTAGTCATTTGACAGACTTCACATCTCTCAGGATTGCCGGCAGCATCATCGACATGCTGACCAATGATCTTGATTCCATCAACGAGTTCTGCAAGTTTCTCGATACGTTGATCATACATATGACCTAGGCGTTGATGCCAACGCTCGGCGGTGGCTGAGGATATTAATGGTTTTTCTGAATGCTTGATTGTAGCGAATCCAGCCGGAATTGGCCGGTATTCGAGTACGTATAGCCCACATTTCTCCTCTAGCTTTGCAATAGGCTGACCGCGGCGAACGAGTGCCAGTAACTCGATATTCATGATGAATCCCTTGCTCTTCAGTCTCGACGCCGAAAGTAGGTTCGTGTGGAATCCTGGCGAATACCGTACGTCCGAGACCTCTCCGATAGAGATCTTTCCGGTCTTGGGGTCTGTGAGGTTCAGTCTGACCGTTCCAAAGCCCTGGATTCTTGTAGAAGCGTCTCCGGTGATGACAGTGTAGTCAGCAGGAGTGAATGAGATGAATCTGTCACGATCGTTGCTGATGTGAGTATTCGCGCCAGTATCGACGATCCAGCTATCCTTTAGCGGAAACTCATCACCCTCTTGCGCCGCTTGTACCGCAAGATTATGCGAAAACATAGAGATAATCTGTTCGGACGACTGCTGATCTTCTGAGGCTGCAAACTGAGCTGATTCGACCTTGGTAAGCTTTGCGATGGCTTCCTGGTCCTGGGGGCTCATCCTCTTGATGAATTCAGGGATCTTCTTCTCTACAGCTTCGTTCGGGTTCCAGCCTTCTGGCCTCTGCGATTTGTTGAGATAATAGCACTGCTGATACGTATGGGCACCATTACCACACGGGCACCGTGTACGGTACGTTTTCTCCGCTGGCTTTGACTTATTTTGACCAGGTTTAGCCTCATGCTGACCATCTAGCGTGGCAAGTGAAACCTTCGACGATCCCTTCTTCGCTGACTGTCCAAGAGCCTTACGGCGTGTTCGGTATGCGGAGATAACGTCGTGGAAGGATATATCGTGTATGAGGATTTTCTCCTGCCACGTGGTACAGAATACGTCATCTATAGGCTGAATAGCGCGCAGGAAGTCTCGAATAGCGTATTTGACACTGTATACCACATCAGGCACATCTGCACACTTTGCTTCCTCATATAGACTCGTCCACTGAGTGAGCCAGTGATCTGTATTGACGTTATTCGTTGGTTGTTTGATCATGGCCCTCCACGCAGCTCGAAGCTCTTCGGTCCGGGTCTCTGGCTTTGGCTTGAATTCACGAGCTAGCCTGACAAGCTTCTGATACGGCGAAACCTCATCGACTGTGAGATAGTGATACTCGGTTGCGAGAGAACGTGTGATTAGGCTGTTCATGCGTGCCATCACCTTCAGCAGGCGCACCCGTTGAGCCTCACGCCTATCATAGGCTTGAATGCGTCGAGTCCACTGGGTAAATTCCTTCTCTGTGAGTTCAAACTCATCCTCCACATCTTCGCGAATACTGCTAGGTTGAGGCTCTCGGGCGGCCTCGGGAACCTGTCGTACGCTCTCTTCTGCAAGATCTGGATTCAGATAGTCCCACACATCTTCAGAGATAGCTGCTGAGCGTATGTGGCCGATCCAGACTCTCCATTGACTTTCCGACCGTAGTCGCTGGTCCTGAGGCACTGCCCTCAGTTCTTCTGAGTAGAGGCCTTCTGACATTCTTATACTGCTTTCCCTTATTGTACTCTATTGTCCTGTTCGCAATCGGTCGTTGGCAACGCTCGCATGTGCCGTTCAGGGGTAACCGGGCGATTCAGAGGTATCCGAGCTATTCAGGGGTATCCGGCACTGCGGAATATTATACACGTCGCTAAGATACAGAGCAGAGAGGTCTGATATATCTTAATGGATATTGCAACGGGCAACCGGGCTCATAACTGTCGGATTGACAGATACTGGTATGTGCTAGTATTGAGGTGTCCCATTGAGATGCATTGATGTTGTTCTATCTGGATCTTGCTGTTGAAGCGTTAACAGATCTCAGGAGTCGTTCCTAGCGTGTTACGACGCTGGTATGCCGAGCGTACCCCGTTTACCATACAGAGACAGAGACAGAATGGGTACTTGATGAATATCCCTGTTCTTAGTGGTAAAATACCACCCCTCAGTTCGACATTATCCTATGAGCGTGGGACATAGGTATTGTAATTTATCACCTTTCAAGGTGGTGTTCTAGCTGTTCCACTCGTTTACACAATACGTTATCTTTGCAAGAGATGCCTGAAGAACCACCTGCAGAACCTGCTTTACCCTCTATACCTACGGTTAGGCGGCAGGTCACCTGCTCTGTATGTGGGATCAAAGGTCATACCTATGTTAAATGCCCTACACGTATTAAATAGCAAAATTTGAGTCAATTTTGTGGCATCAGTCGTGGGTAAAAATTGAAGGTTTTTTGATTTTTGGTGGGGCCGCTCGGTCAATACGGTCGCTCGGGCAATACGTTATCACGTTATTTGGCGTTGTACCGAAGGGTTTGTCAACGCACAGAGGCGAACACTGATTTGGCTGGCAATCCATATTTTGGCTTCAGAGTTACCCAACGTGCTTCCTAAGTCAATAGGCTGTCTCCATATGAAGTCTCGTTCTAGACCGATAGCGCTTTTGCTTTTGTTTCTCGTTGGTTATGCTTAGTCATAGACACAGAGAATCTCCCTGACCGGCCGCGAACGTTGTTTTCTGTGCTTTTCACTAACACCAACAACACTTTCCTTCCCCTCCTATTTTGACTTTGCTTGTTGCTGTTGCTGTCGCTGTTGTATCTAAGATTTCATTCTACATTTCTAGGACCTCTTACACTTCTAAAATGGAGGAGTTCACGCGGTTCCAGATCTTGGGAACCACCTTGATGATGATGATGATGATGAATTCATTTGCCCAATGTAGCTTGCTCTATGTAAATGCTGCTATGCGGGAGTGCTATCGAGCCTGCCGACAGCTAAAAATGGGTATCCAGCCCTGTACATGATAGAGAGAGGCTCATCTTTTGAGCATTTCTCTGACCATATCGAATGTAGAATAAACTAAGACAAAAAGAAAGCGGGCTGCAAGTGTTCAACCACAGCCACTTGGTCCGCATGACCACAGCCACTTGGCCCGCATGAAAATGAACGTTCCTGGTCCTCACCGCTTTCGTTGGGACCCCTGGTCCACCTCTGACCCCAGCTCTCCCCTTTCTCCACCTCCTCTTCCGCTGTCAGCAGACGCTTGTGTGCACGTTCGATTCAAGGGAGTACAGTGGACCTGGCACCGCACTCCTAGCGGGCAATATTCATCTCCTTCCGTCACACTGTCCATAGGGATCATTGTTTCTCTGCTCCGAGAGCTATTGGATCCAGCCCCTGGAACTGACCCAGGAGATTGGTTCTGATCATGAACTCTGCCACAATTGTGCGCGCCTCGAGGCGCGTCAACAATTCTTCGTGACAAAGCGTGATGCCCTGCTCAGACAGGGCATTGCGCATCTCATCGCGCTCTTCTTGATGCAACGGGCACTCAAGTAGGACGTGTGTCACAGTCTGGTTGCCCAAGTCGCAATCGCATCGTGCGGTCTCGCGCCGATTGATGTGAGCCAGATACGCATTCAGTCCGATGCGCCCGGTCCGCAATTGCATCAGGATGGAGGCAGTTGCTTTGCGTAAACCCGACCAGTATTCCAGTGTTTTCTTGTTCGGTGTCTCGATCAGCCTTCTGGTCGGACGACCGGTCTTCTCTGATGCCCATGCTCTCTCCCACTCGATCCTCGCCTCTTGGCGGAATCGACGCTTTGTCGCTGCCGCGAGGCGAATGTATCGATTGAGAGGGTCTTGTGGATCGTCGGGTTTTTGAGCCGCGTCTTTTGCGTGCTGGTCTACGATCTCGTTGCCCAGCACTCCTTGGTGCGCTGGGATCCACCTGAGTTCGGTTGTGATTCCTTTCTCCGCTAGTCGACGGATGAGGTCCAGGCATCCTACCAGGTATACTTGACCTGAGGGTATGCGAGGTCGGCGGAGCGCTTTTAGCGCAGCCTGGCTGTCGACAAAGATGACCAGTCCATTCTTTGCTTGCGCGACCCAGGGCTCTGTACTGTTCACAACTGACTCCAGTGCCATCTCGATCGCGCGTAGCTCTGCGGCATACACGGTCGTTGTGCTATCGTCGCTCATCTGGCTGTGGGCGACATGGTCTTCGAAGTCGATCACCATCGCTGCCCCCACTCTTCCTTCAATTCCACTTCCATCGGTATAAATTATCAAGGGTCGCTCCTTTGATGCCTTCACCACGATCTGTTCATGAAATGCTACTGCTGCCTCTCTGTCTTGAATGATCACCCCCGGCGGCGCTTGCCATGGTGCCAGGACGAATGCTTTTCGGTTCTCCCAGATTCCTGCCAAAGTTCCCGGGAGAGCCGTGAGGCATCCGCCCATCTTCCAGGTCTGCGCCTCCATTGGTGTCCATCCAGCCCAGACTCTCTCGTGTGCCGCTCGGCGTCGCACCATTGTTGGTGGTATACCAAGCTTCGGTCCTGTTCGTAGTCGAAGAGCCGTTTCTTTCACCAGTCGATTCATGTGGATCGAGATGGGTGGTAGGTACAGCTCTGCGTTCAGTGCCTCCGCCGCTGTGGTTCTGAAAGCTCCACTGATGAGACACGCTGCTTGTTTTTGGGTGGCCGCAAAGGGCCGACAGATTGATTGGGCCTTGGTTTTGCTAACGTGCATAGGCTGATACCATGCGGAGACGCCAAAGAGCATCTGCGGTATGATTACTGTTTGATAAATCCTGCGCATGGCATACAACGAGGCTCCCCACGTCGATCCTGCTAAGCTTCGTAGCGCTTTGAGAGAGATGCTAGCCTTTGCCACGGCTTTCTCCCGGTGATGATGAAATTCCAGGCTCGGATCTAACCAATATCCCAGATATCTCTCGGCTGTCTCCGTGGCTCGCACAGTGTGTTCTTGTAGACGTAGTGGGAGGTATTGTGGGTCGACTTCTTTGGTATTGACGAAGTGTATGAGGGCGTACTTTTTGGGGTCGAAGACTGATGCATGTTTCTCAGCCCACTGGTCGGCTTTGCGACATGCAGTCTTGAGCTTCTCAATGGTCTCGCGTTCACTGTCCCCTTTGGCCATAAAACAGACATCGTCTACCCAACCACTGCTAATAATTCCTGTCCCGCAGTTCTCAATGAGGTCTGCATTGTAGATCAAGTAAAGGATTGGTGATATCGGCGACCCTTGCGGGATGCCTGTAGGTGTTGGGATTATACCGGATATGCCTTCAGGCATGCGGATTCTTGTGCTGCGGTTGGACAAAAACGCCTTGACCCAGGGAACGAAGTGCCCCAGGCGTCGTTTTCTGAGGTTATGGAGGAGGCGAGCATGGGAAACATTGTCATACGCCCCAGAGACATCTAACATCAACAGGGACACCACTGGCTTGCCTTTTCCCCATGCAGTTTTGATGAGGTCAATGATGATGTGAATAGCATGATCTGTGGATATACCGCGTCGACCACCCAGGTGAGTTCGAGGGAGTAGTCCCTCCGACTCTACTGCGTAGCTGATCCTTCGCGCAACTATCGATTCCAAGAATTTTCCGAGCGTGTTTAGCAGTGCAACCGGTCTGTATGATTTGGCAAGCTGATAGTCACTTTTGCCCTGTTTCCTGAGGACAACTGTGATTGAGCGCTGGAAGTGCGATGGGTTGTATCCAGTGCGTATGCAGGCGTTGAACAGTTGGACAAGCACGTCCAGGATGACTGGTATCTCGATAAGTTTGTGCCACAGAGAGTTCGGAATGCCGTCTTCTCCTGGCGCTTTCCCTGCTTTCGCTCCCTTCACTGCTTCCTGTATCTCTTGAGCCGTAATTGGTGGGAATTCGATCGGCTGCGGGTATTGAAATGATTCCGTGTCAGAGAGGTCAGCTGGGGGCGGTTGTGGGAAGAAGGCAGTCCGGAAGGCCTCTGCTTTCTGCTCGATTGTTTCCGCCAAAGTCCCTGGTGATTGGGAATCTTGTATCTTCAGCGAGGGCGTGATGCCCTTTTCGTAGGCTCCATCTCGGTTTCGCGCCCATTTCGCTAGCCGCCACATGCCTTGCGGCCCGTCCTCAATGACCTGCTGGACTCGGCGTCGGTGTGCTCGTGACAGTTTCTTTTTGATCAGACGTGCTTTTCGGTTGCGCGCTATGGAATAGCACATCCAATCGAAGGGATCCTGCGTTTTTGTGTGTCGGCGTCGGAGACGACGAACCTCCTTCACTGCCGCCTTGCACTCATCATCGAAATCGGAATTTGACCAGGTCGATGGTTTCGCCCACGGGGTTGAGTCTTCAATTGATGATTGTACGCTTTCCAGTAGTTCTTGGTATTGGGCCTCTATTTGTTGTGTGTCTGCCTGGGACAAATCCTTCACTTGCACATTTTCCTCAATCTTCTGGACCAGTTTTTTGTTGTCCGTTGCATTCCAATTTCTTCGCATCTGCTGTGAAGCAGCTGGCGTTTTAATGTCAAGTGCCGTCCTGATCGGGAAATGGTCCGAGGAGTGCTCGACGTCGTCTGCCCTCTCGCATTGGATAAGCCTGTCAACCAGGCTTGAGGAGACAAAGGTAAGATCGATCACTGATGTTTGATCATTGCGAGTCCAGGTAGGTTTTCCTTCCTCATTCGCCAGTTCAAGCCCCCATTCGTTGGTGATTTCGAGAAGTTTTTCGGCCTCTGTGTCAGCTTTTGTTCCTACACCTCCCCACAACGAGTGGTGCGCATTCATGTCCCCTAACACCACGTGTTCTCCATGCGGCCGTCTTGCTAGTTCACACCTCAGTCGTTCTAGTGTGTCGCTGCCTGGTCTGTTGTATATGTTGTGTATGAAGAGGTCTGTCCAGTCGCTGTCTCGGTAGGTCTTCCTGAGCTTCAGTAGCTGATAGTCCTGTGAAATGAGTTGGCATGACCAAGTGCTTGGGTAAAGCTTTTTGGATACAAAGAGACACACTCCTGGTGGGGGAGGATCTGATTCCTGGTTCTGCTCCTGTCTTACACCTTTTGTCGGGTACAACAATTGGAACGATGCAGTTGCAGGTTGGTGGCTTGTGTGTTGTAGTTGGTTCTTCCATGGCTCTTGCACCGCAATAACGTCCGCTGCTAGAACCTTCTCATCTCTGAGAAACGTAGCCATTACTGGCCATGCCTTGTGTACGTTATATTGAAGAATTTCGAAAGGCTTCATTGGTGGCGTTGTTCGTCATCGCTTCGCTCGCTAGCTTCGTGCCATACTTCGTCGCTCGTGTCTTCGATCGTCGGTGCATCGGTTCCAAAGGCTGGAGGAGAGGATTCAGTCGGTACCACCTGTCGTTGTCTGTATTTCAAGACAACGAGCTTGCGGTACTCGGGGCTCTCTGGGTCCAGCTCCTCGCTGGCAGGTTCTGGAGTGCTGCCTGGATCGTTGACAGTGGTTACTTCGGTGATGAATTGAGAAAGTCTTTGTTCATGGCTATCTTGCTGGGAGTTGGTTTGGGGAAAGTCAGCTGGGTTGAGTTGGATGTTAAACCAGTCATTGTCATCTGGTTGCTCATCCATGACATCTTCCGGCTCCCCTGTGCGTCGTCTTTTGGAGTTGGCTTCTTCCTGCGTCGCTTTCTGGGAGGCAACCTGGAACCTCGTCGACCGCTGGCACGCCAGTGGTATCACCGGTGGTTTGGGGGCCTTTGCTTTAGTCCTGGAGCCTTTTGGGCGACCCGGGCCTTTTCTGGGTTGCGTGACCTCAGTGAGCTCCTCCACTGGCGTCTCGATTACCGCTGGTGTTGCGTCTAAATCGATCACAGCTCCTGGAAGGCTCACCGAGGGATCCTCTTCTTCTTGACTCTCAGGGGCATGCATCGACGCCTCCATCCCCTCTCTGGTCGTGTTGGAGCTACTCGAGGTCGTCACCTTCTCGGAGCTTGTCACAGTCCGGAAGTGTAGGGGAATGCGGTGGTATGTAGGGCATTCAGCCAACGCTTGTTTGGCCTCATTCATTGCCGCCATCTTCACCGGACATTCGCGGCTTGTCGGCCGATGTCCTTCGCCACAGTTGGCGCATTTGACTGGTATCGCTTGCCCCTTTGTCGAAGGGCACTCCCAGGTCGGGTGCCCGCCAGCGCAGTGGCCGCATTTGAACATGTTGGAACAGTGTGACTGGATATGCCCCGGCTTCTGGCATTTCCTGCAAAGCTTCATCCGTCCCTCGCGACAGAACCTTGTGACGTTATGGATCTGCTTTCCCCACACGACCCCGGTGATGATCGCGCGATTGGCCACGACTGGGCTGGTGAACTCGATCAGGATCGAGCCCTCCGCCCTTTCACCCGGGCGTGTGAGCCATCCCAGATATTGGATATTCGCCCCTTCGCCCCAGTTGTTCTGCCTGAGCAATTCACCTGCGACGTCGGCCATTGTCTCCGGGGTGAGCTTCATCGACCTCACCGGGATATGATATGCCATCACTCCCCAGGATGGCTCCTGAATCACCGAGCCCGGTCCGAACGCCCTCAGCCACACACGATGCTTGCGAAGGACCTCTGCACCGGCGGCACTGTTGGTGATCATCGCCACATCACCCGAGGGTAGCTTTCGGGCTGCCACAAACGAGGCCTGTCCAGCCAGTACCCCCGAATTTTTGTGTCGGGCAATCGTAGTTCTCTGCCGTTCTGCCCGTTCAACCAGGTCCTTCGGCGTCAGTCCCCGGATTTGATCACGGTTTGAGCCCACCTTGACGATGATCTCGCGGTCTTCGCGGAGCTCGATTTCTGGCACTCCTGGGGACGATGTGCCGTTGCTCCGGATGTTGGGTGCCGCAGCCTTGGCCAGGTCGCGCTGCCATTCTCGGGCTCGGAAGGTGCGCCATGTCGCCGCAGAGTTCGCCGCGGGGGTGGACAAAGTTGTCGATAAGGCGCTCGTGGCTTTCTCAATGGTGTCCATTCGCCGGTTCAGACGGTCAGTGTCGAGGTTGATCTTGGTCAACGCCTCCAGCACCTTGGCCATCCCCTGGCCATCGCCCCGTTGGGCGTTGAGTGCGTACTGGCGGACAGCACGAATATATCCAGTGACATATCGGTCCTCTGAGCCATTGTTTTCGATGTGGTTCAGTACCCTGCGGGCCCCTTCCGCGATGTCGTCCATGGATCGGGGCGGGTCCGCGAGGGCCGTGTTTTTTGATGTTCCTCTCCTGATAGGGGGCAAATTCTGTGCATTCGCACCAGTCGCCATCAGTGCTGCCATTGCCCTTACAAAAAGGGTATCAGATGGTAGCGCTTGAAGTTACGACTAGACCTCTTCAAGTCCCGTGGGACTAGACTTGACCTAGTCCCAAATCCCAGTGCACCCCACTCCCATGGGAGTACCTAGCATTTCCAGTCCCTCCCATGGGAGTGGGGTATGCTCCCATGGGGATTCCCCAATTTCCCGCCGAGACCTAGATTTTGCATAAATAACCAAAAAGGTATGGATAAAATCGCTGACAACTCATTCAAAATTACTGTTATTTAAACCTGTTCTAGCTATCTGAGGGTTCACACTGTTCATCTTGATCCCGTATGAAATTATTTGACACTACCTTGGACTTACATAGTTTCTCCCTGCTAGAGATATGAAATTCGGTTTTTGATGTTTCAAACATATCCTTGGCTTTTCAAAGTAAATTCGCGAATCGTGCTATGTGTTCCCATAAAAATATATATATTCACTAGAGGATAGTTGGTCTATGTCTTTAACAACCATGAAGTGTGGAACATTCATTTTTATGCCTCTAAATTTACTTTTATTCTTTAGTAGATGCTATTAATTGTTGGGTATCTTTAATCTCACACTTAGTTTTGTCCAGGGCTTGGGTCAAGCCCTCTAGAAAACTCATGGTGGACGAAAACTTCATACGAAATCAGCTGGGGAAGGCGGCTGACCCCCAAATCCACAGGATGGGGATTTTCTATGGGACTGGTGGGGAATGAAGTGTGGTTAGTGGGGATTGCAGTAGGAGCTAATGGGCATTGTAGTGGGAGTAATGGGAATTCCCCATGGGACTAAGGGGCTGCGTCCAATCAGCGACATATCTTTGGAGCCTAGCTTTGTGATACATCAAGCATGAGAAAATAGTCATTTTGCTTAATAGGCCTAATGTGGCCTAGATACCATCATGCCTCGCGAGAAATCAAAGTAAGTCTTCGCTATCTCCCCCAGGGATCGGTATCATGGATCAATGTAGCCAGTCTTCTGATGCTGGCCCTTCAAACCGCTACGAAGAACATCTCGATAGCCTTCCTTACCTTTCATCTGACCCTATACAGTCATTCACTCCCGATCTCAACTACAGACATCAAACGAACACACCAGCTCCGCTGTTTGAAGTCCCCCAGCCGATTTCAGATCCTGAGTCTCTCCGACGGGTTGGCCCCGATCGGAAAAAGATTTATGTGCTTTACAACGATATGTCAAAGGAGCAATTCATTGCTTGGTGGCTTCAGACACAATATGCGACCGTGGAGGGCAATGGCAAGAGAATCAATTGGAAGTCGAAACATTCTTCGGAAGTTTGGGATAATTTCGACCAGGTGGCTCATCAGCTTACTGGAGAAGCAAAAGTCATGTGTCGAAGATGTGGCAAAGTCCTTCCCCATCCGCAGGAGAAGGGGGATGGAACAAACTCCATGAAACGTCATCTCGGGTCAAATTCATGTCGTAGAGTCACAAGTGATCAGTCTCAGCAGCAAGGTATCCAACAATCGTTTGAGTTTGCAGTATGAGTTCTATGAGGAATCCTTCCAAGTCTCGACGGCTAAAATATTACCTCTAGTCTCAGCTCAGTCCTCAGCAGCCTAAGAGGGTGTTCACTCAGGAACAATGGGCACGTAAGCAAGTGATCTTGCTTGCTAAATCTTCGCTTCCGTTCCAGTTTCTGGCCCATAAGGACTTTGCAGAACTCATTGAGTTGGCGCAGTTAGCCCCGTCAACGCCGCAATTACTCAACCCAGTGACTGCGCGTCGCCGCCTCCAGTCGATGGTTAAAGAGGGCCAGGAAAGAGTCCTCCTGGACCTTCCACCAACTGCAAAGCTCTCGATTGCCCTCGACTGTTGGACATCCCCGTTTCAGCAAGCCTTTATGGCCATCACTGGCTATTTTATCGACAAAGACTGGAAGTATCGCGAGACTCTGCTTGGCTTTGAGCCGCTCCATGGTGCCCATTCTGGTGTAAATTTAAGCACCATTCTGATGGAATTACTTCAAAAGTACGATATTGTCAATCGCGTCCTAGCGATTACAACAGATAACGCATCGAACAACAATACCTTGATCGAAAATATCCAGGAGTCTATCCAGTCACTCAGGCTACCTAATCAGGCACTTATTGTCCGGATACCATGCTTAGCTCATGTCATTCAGCTTAGTCTTCGGGATCTTCGTGGTCGGATCAAAGCCAACCCAAAAAATGATAACCCAGGCAGGGTCTGGTCGGATTCTCAAAAACAGTCCCTTCGCAGCAGTCGGGGTGAACAGGATATTAACTATACCCTTTCAAAGGTAACCCCTCCCCCTACATACTTATATACATATTGCTAATCAATCAGCCAGATTCGTGGATTTGCTGTATTCGTCAATGCTAGCCCTCAGCGAAGGGAGGCCTTTCTCAGTCTTCAGCCAGATGATCCAAAGCTTGTTCCTCTTCAAGATGTTAGGACTCGTTGGAATTCAACATTCCTTATGCTTCGACGCGCAAAGCGCCTTTCTACGACGTTTGACAAATACTGCGAGCTACATACGCAATCTCAATTCAAGCTCAACGTAGAGGAATGGCGACAAGTTGATTATCTTCTCTGCATCACACATCCCTTCTATACATTCACGACTCGTCTCTCTCAAACGAAGGAGGTCACTGTTCATAATGTCTTTCGGGTCTACTACCAGCTTTTTGATCACCTCGAGGGGTCAATGCGACGACTCTGGAAGAAGAAAGTTCCTTGGAAACAAGCAATGCTTCATGCCCTTGAAGCAGGAAGGGAGAAGCTAAAGCTCTACTATAGGAAGACTGCGGAAGTGCATGGAAATCTCTATGCAATCGGTACTATTCTTGCTCCACAGCATAAGCTACAGTTCTTCTCCAGAGGAGAATATGGCGATGACGCTGAGTCTCGTCAGACATACAAGGAATGCCTTCAAAAGTTCATGGAACCCTACCAAAAGCCTACTTCCGATGCACAGCGGCCGCACCAACACCCCCCACAAACGAATAGAGATGATATGGAAGATCTTTTTGATGAGGATATGCTTGATGTCTCCTCTCGAGAGAATACAAATACCAATGATGAATTGACTGAGTATCTTGGGACAAGTAAGCGTCACGAAACCCTTTCTTTCAACCTGTCTTTACTTATCATGCGATGTAGGCCAAAAGAAAATCGCTCCGCTAACCTTCTGGAAAGAGCACGAGCGTGAATTTCCAACACTGGCAAGGGTTGCACGGGATATTTTCTCTATTCCTGCAACTGGTGCAGGCGTCGAGCGTGTATTCAACTCGGCTCGAGATGTCTGTCATTATCGCCGGGGATCACTGAATGCCGCAACAATCCAAGATATTATGATATTCCGATGCTTCGACAAGCAGGATAAAGAAGACGATACTTTAGAAGACGTAGCTCTCACCTCTGAAGAACGGCAAGAGGCAGACGAGCGTCAAGAAGCTGACCTTCCTCAACAAATTCCTGATCCGATTAGTGATGACGAAGAGGATGAATCACTATCGTTTCCGGATGAGCCTTCTGTTGAGTTACAGACACGACCCTTAACTCAACGGGCACTGGGAAAGAGACGACAGTGTACTCCCGAGCAGGGCCAGGAGGGTGGTGATGAGGCGGAATTTGATGACGATGCTCAGCCTCTGCCTAGAAGTAGTACTCAGACACGAGTATCTAGTAGGCAGAAGCGTCCAAGACGAGAGGATGAGGACTTTACGTATTATATGTGAATGTTGGACGAAGAATTAACCCAGATTATTATGTTATTGTACTATTTGCTTGGACCCCGTTCATTCAGTTATAGCCCGTAGGCTGTAAGCCTAATACTGAAAGAAACAGTCAAAGCTGTATAATTTATGCAAGGCACAGGTGAGACGATTTTGCTGACACGTTAGTCCCATGGGGATTTCCTTTAGTCCCATGGGAGTCCGACACGGTCTTGGTCCCGCCCATGGGACCGAGGTTTGGTCCCATTGCACTCCCATTTAGTCCCATGGGACTGGTCCCAAGGGACCAGTCCCATGGGAGTTGAAGAGGTCTAGTTACGACTACGGTGAACTAACTCTCGAGGCCTCGCGACCTCTGGTTGGCTAGATATTCCAAGAAAACGTTTTTGCCAAGAAAGAGTTCTCCTCGCCACAGGATCCAGGGCAAAAACAACATTGGCTTTGGTCACTTCCGAAATCTTCTCCATAGTCGAAGCTTGCAGTTGCGGAGCGAAAGTCTAACCTACAGCCAAATCTCTACAATCCCAGATGGACCGGAAATAATCACTCGTCTTGAGTCACTGGGAAAATACGATTGGGGAAATCAAGGCACTTCTGAGTAGCACGGCCGGCATGCAATCTAGATCATCCGTTACCGAAACAGATGTGCGAGTTTGGGTGAACCATTTCGTTTGATTGCAAGGTTTCTAGGCTTCCCGCGCGCCGCTCCGAACTCCGGGGGTTACGATTTAGGAACAACCGAGTAAGGCCTTTGCCGAAAATATCGGTTATGTAGGACTGGTGGAAAATGAGTTTACGGTTCGGTTTATCTGGTGGCTCATGGAATTGAGGGGTCCGGGGAAAGCGGACTTTGTGGGACAACAGGGAAGAGAGCGGGGTCCCTTGAATGGATAAATAACGAGCAAATTTGAATCATCTTCAATGAGCAATCAAATCCATTTGCAAGCTTCTATCTGTTCCAATCACTCAGTCGCCTTTCAACATCGTTTCAAAATGCAAGGCCGGCTTAGTGATAAAGTTGCCATCGTGACCGGTGCGGCGTCAGGGTTTGGCAAAGGCATCGCTTCGAAATTCGTGAGCGAAGGCGCCAAGGTCATAATCGCCGATCTTTCGAAGGAGGCAGGCAAATATGCTGCTGCTGAACTCAGTTGCGGGTTTTTTGCGGCTGACCTTACCCGGAATGAAGATTGGGTCGCCCTGTTGAAACATACCCTTGACACATATGACCAATTGGACATTGTGGTGAACAATGCTGGCGCCAGTTATACGAACAAGCCAACACTCGAGGTAACAGAGAAGGATTTCAATTTGTGTATGGATGTGAACGTCAAGTCTATTTACCTGTCCACAAATGTGGTCCTGCCTTACTTCCTTGACAATCGACGACCCGGCGTTTTCATACAGGTTGGCTCAACGGCCGGAATCCGGCCCCGTCCAGGTTTGACATGGTATAATGCCTCGAAGGCTGCCGTGAGCATTGCCACCAAGACACTGGCGGTAGAATACGGACCCCGCCAAGTTCGGTTCAACACAGTCTGCCCGGTCATTGGCAGCACTGGAATGTAAATGCACCCTCTGAGAGACGAACCTCTACTGCACGTACAGTAGCTAACTCTCCTTATTTATAGGACTCATTTATTCCTTGGAAAGCCCGACACCACCGAGAATCGAAGCGGGTTCCTTTCAACAATTCCTTTGGGACGTGGCTCGACACCCGCAGATGTTGCCAACGCCTGCAGCTACTTAGCAAGTGACGAGGCAGAGTTCATCACAGGAGTTGACTTAGAGGTCAGTCATGACAAGCCTATGACACAATTCATCAGAGCTTTGAATGCTAATGAATACAGGTTGATGGAGGGAGATGCGTTTAAGGTGCTTCGAATGGTACCTTTGTGAATCGAGTCTTTTCGGTAATGGATAACACGTGGAATTCAACTCGAATCTCGAGACCCAAGATATTAGACGTGCGAATGGACCATGAGCCAATCAATTTCTCAAAAATCAAATTCTCAAGATTCCATTAGCTCCATAGTCTCCAAAAACCTGAGAATAGTCCTATACGAGTTGTCGCAATCTATTCAGCTTTCCTCTCGAAATCAATATCTCATGAGGTGACAATTTTTGCATCCAGTGATGCCGAGGGCGTATATTTAGGTAAGAAGCTATTTTTGCTTCTGTTTATATCGATTGGCTTTCATTGTTTACTTTCTTATTTTTACATTACTCCTAACATTTATACAGAACACTTAACGACCGTTGCATGCTATTGCTTCTGTCCTGACACCTTAGTCACGGTTTCATGGAACATTTTCAATGCTTGTCAATAGACACGTGGGTACCTTCTCTACGTACTCAATGTCTTAAGGTATATTTATTTTTTTGCAGGGCCAGGGTCTTCTCCTTGTCAGGCATTGATACCGAGGTTTACAAGACTTCAAACCCAGTACCAGGGCGTTCATTAGTACAGATAAATTCTAATAAAGTAATCTAATAATCAGGTCGTCTTGTAACATCATTCTTTACAATCCAACTTTCTTCATCATTTCTCTCAAACAGCTTCACCTCAATCAATACAAAAAATCGACAATCCATTCCTGAGGCATCTCTTCATCATAATAATACCCGATTGCCCCTTCACTATCGATACCTATCATGGATTGCTCTCCAAAAGCAATGTGATACGGTCGGGATGGAGTTAGGCTCATGAACGAGGTACCGCCTGGTGGCAGCGTTCAAATATTCGGCGACCCGATTACTGAACGGCGTTTGTAACGGCCTTGCCGTAGGCGGTGAGAAGATGAAGCGGCTAAGCCTCCAGAGGGCGAAGACAAAAAAATAGTCAACTGCAGCCTCGTCAATGGTCCATTGGCATTGACAATTGCTAGTCTGGAAGGGGAAGTCCGAAATCTTCATGCAGCCTGTGAGCTGCATGCATCGTTGAAGTTCGTCGAGCATGATACGAATCATCAGTTCATCTCCATTCTGGCCGTCATGCTAATAGGTCGTTCAGTATACGTTTCGCAGAGTGGCTCAATGAGAAGGCACTTAACTTACAGCAAGTCCCCACAACATAGGGCGGCATACCCAGCAGCACTGTGCCCCCAGTGCTAGAGCTTTGAAGTCGTCGATACCCGATCGGATCCCACCATCAACATGAATCTGATCTTTCCCTGCGCAGCTTTTGCACAAGCTGGGAGTGCATCGATAGTCGCAGGTGTCTCATCAAGCGGCCGACCTCCATGGTTGCTTACAATTATGCCATCGCAACCGTACTCGATAGCGGCTTTGACGTCTTCCGACGTTAGAGATCCTTTAATCCAGATCTCCATTTTTGTGATGCTCCTCAGCCAGGAAATCTCTTTCGCCCAGGAATGGGAGCTAGAGCCAAATGTACTGAATCCGTCTTGGTGCTTTTCACCCTGCACATCGGATGATGTCTTTTCAATCATAGGGTAGCTGAGACCATCCATAGGCTTGAAGTCATGCCGAACCTCATTATAACGGACTCCGAGGATGGGGCTATCCGCAGTGAGAAAGATTGCCTTGCATCCCGAGGCTTCCGCTCGTCGTACGATACGATCTTCCTTCGTGCGATCAATCACTGAGTAGAGCTGCATGACATCCCATAATTGCACAGGCTCTGCTTGTGGCCAGTTCATCATCGGGGTGAGCCATAGCTTGGATCCCAGCTGGCAAGATGGACAAGGGAAACGTAATTTCTCGTCCAAAAACATAGGTACTTGTGTCTGGATCGGATATCTTTCAGGACTCTGGGCAGAAGACGGTATTTTCAATACGTAGAAACGTTGTCGCGAACCGTGATTTGATTCGTCACCCCCGAGTTGAAGAACTCTGTGATATTCAAGTCAGTTAACCGATATCTCAAGTATGGTCAGAAAGGAAATTTTTGGGATCGAGACCTTTGATGCCATCTGATAGGACTCGGGAAGCAGCATGCTCCAAGTCACCAATCGACAGGATTTCTCACTCATCGCGCCAGCAGATCCTAAGGTAGCCGTTCTGAAAAACTTGTTCTCTGGACCTTTCGAGATGCCCGTCTGGGTTTTAATTTGATTTTGAACAGCTACAATTCTTATCAATGGGGCCATAGACATAGAATCTTAGTCACGCAGCAAACCATCGCTATCTGTGGCGACATGTGCGCCTTACGCTCTGCAGCCGGAACACTCAACGTGAATGAATTTGGGGGTCCGCAGGTCCACGGGCCTGTGAGTAAATTAGTCAATTAGAAACACGGGTGTTACTGTAAGTAACGCCCGGTCCACTAGAATGTACCGTATACGTAACGTCTATACGCCGAGAGTAATTTTACATTCTCGCGAACATTGCCGACCCCACGGAGCTATTGTTCATTGGTTTGCCCGATTTCGGTTTCGCCACATTGGCATTCTTGGATATGCCTGAAGAGTCCGAAGAAATGTGCTAAATGATGCGGTGTAAGGTGCGGTGATCTTTAGAGCTGCGGAGGAATTGACGAATGCGAATATAGTGCATATTCATATTCGCATTCATATCACGTACTCTGCGTGCATTAATAGTTCTTTAGTTTTCCGGATTCTCGCATGACCCAAATACATGTTCATATAACCATGTTCCAAGGTTCTGGAAGTGTACAGTAGGATGGATGGATGGATGATTTCATTTACGCTGACCCCTCGCGAACGATATGCAGCCTACCACTACTATATATATCTTCCTATGTACATAGACCGTGTACCACTTCCTAAGCGAACTTTGAGCCTCGCCGAGGCCTGCCGTGGCCTCTGTGCCGTCATTATATTTATGCTGCCCTCATGGCGCGCGGCTTTGAAACCGTTGCGATGCTTCAGCAAAATCCAAGACGGCCTCCACCGTTTTGGACCGCGAAGCACTATCAATCTTACCTCTTCCTTCCTCACCAGGTCCTCCTAACAGAGTCGAGATGCTGTTAAACGCGTCACTAACCTTTTCTCGAAGCTTTCTCCTTAATCCTCCCAGTCCTGGACAATCCAACAACACGTGGTGGACACTCTCCCGTTCGCCACAGACGCACCGGTCATCATCTCGGAATCGGAACGCCTTGGCGTATGTTGACAACCAGCTGTGTCCAGTTCGCAGCTGTGTCAGCAGGTACGCTCGGTTTCTAGGCAGAGATCCGTAGAGCCGTCTGGTGTACTTGGCCGGCAGTGTGTTGTCGATCTGGCGGAGATGGACGCCGGTGCCTGACTCGCTCCATTCCTTCTTCCATTGGGTGTGGATCCCTTGCCTAATGCGTGCTCTCTCGCGTGACAGCAAAGAGCAGAATGGGTGTGTTTTTCCCGGTATAGCCGCCTCTTTGGCTAGCTGATCTGCAGTGTCGTTCCCAGGTATTTCGCAATGTCCGGGGATCCACTGTAGTCGAATCGATGTGCCGTGAGTCTTGGTGTTCCTGGCTGCTTGTAGAATGGCGTGGATGATCTGTTGTCCCGACTTGTTCCCGGGGTTCTGAACTGCTTGCAGGGCCGACTTGCTGTCACTGAGAATAGTGGCAATTCGCACCCGCGTATGGGAGGTCCTCCAGTGACGGAGAGCAATCTTGTTGATGATGTTGATGGCGTACAGGATCCCAATGAGCTCGGCGGCGTGAACCGACCATCGCTCCATAGGTCCAACCTGAACTTGCATGCTGTCGGTTGTTTCCAGCGATTCATCGAGCACGGTAGCTGCGGCACCTAGGTGACCTTCTCGTCCCGAGGCGTCCGAGTACACCACGATGTCCGCGGTTGACCGTGCAGCCTCGGCTCTTTCTAGCGCGGTCTCTCTGTCCGATTCAATCTCGATTTCTGAGAAGGCTTCTATTCGCCACGGTGGTAGCGGGGTTGGGTCAATCATTTCGATTTCCTTTAGTCTCTCCAGGTTCATTGTTTTTAAGGCTTCTGATAGTGGGAACCGGGCGAATGATCCACGATTGTTGCGTCTTCTCTGGGCCCGACGTAGGGCGCTCCATATAGGGTGTTTTTGTGGTAGGGTATGCAGTCTAGTGATGGTATTTTGTGCGCGGTAGCGCAGACGGAGATGAGTTGGCAGTACATGTGCTTCTACGTCGAGTGTGGTTGTTGCCACTGTTCGAAAGGCTGATAGGACCCGGATGAGAGCCGCTCGTTGCACGGTGCGGAGGTGACGTAGATGGGTCTTATCTCGAAGTGGATCATGCCAGACGGTTGAGGCGTAGTCGACAACCGGTGTGACGCACGCTTCGTAGAGCTGTCGCATCTGCTCTGGGCGGAGCTGTCGCAATCCGCCAAGCGCGATGTTGACCTTAGTGGCTCGTTTAACGGCCTGCTGTACGTGTTCCTTCCACCGAAGCTCATGATCGAAGATTACCCCTAAGAGCTTGGCCGTTGTAGATGGCTTGATGACATTGCCATTCATGATAAGCTGGCCCTGGCTCTGTTCTTTTCTTTTTCGGGTAATGTGAATGAGTTCGGTCTTTTCTGCAGCGAAGCAGGACCCAGTTCTCTGAGCCCAGGCTTCAATCCGGGGTATGTCTTCGGACTGGATTTTGGCCAGATTCTCTGCGGCACTCCAGCCAACTCGCCAGCGGAAGTAGTCATCAATGAAGGCGGATGCCCCACCGTGAAAATCGACCGGCTGGTCGACTAGATCGCAGTTGAAGAATGCAAAGAGGATAGGTGACAGCGGAGAGCCTTGTGCGAGCCCGGCATTTTCTAGCGGTACCACCTCGGTTTGGTAATCGTCGAACCCAATGCTAGCCTGGCGCCCGCTCATGAAGCTCGCGATCCACCTTCGGGCCACCGAGGGGATACCCTTGGACTGGAGGCGAATATCCAGGCTTGTCTTATTAACCCCATTAAAGGCTCCCTTCAGGTCAAAGGCCACCAGTGTGACGACCTTCTGCCTGTACCATGCCCGGTCGATTGCGTTAGCAAGCATCAGGAGGGCTTGCTCGGTTGTTCGTCCCGGGCCCAAAAGACATTAAGTAGCTTCGACAGGTCTACTTGCATAGACCACTACCCCGGTTTTTCACCCGATAAATGAGGCTTCTGGTCTTTTGAGGTTCACCACACCTCTCACCCTGGGTGTCTCTCAGTTTGCTCCTTAAGCATACATCACGGGCAGGCCAACTAGGACGACACCGCTTCGACCGACCAAGGTCGATCTCAGGTCCCCAGTGCGAGTGGGGTAGTTGACTCCCGGCTTTTTGTACACCGACACGCGCATCCGTCCTCTCGGGCTATACAGACAGTCTCTTGACAGGCCCCGACCCTGCCGCAGTGGCTGCCATTGTACACCACGCCCCGCGAGAGCTTTCACTCTCGTTTCGCGTTACCTGAGGAGGTCTCCCTCCGCCAGGCCGACCGTGTCTTGCAGAAAGTCCTCCATACGCTCCATCCGGCAGTATATGTTGGTCGCTCTCCACTAACCAAGCTTGGTCCCCGATGTCTGGACAGGATCGACGGGTTGCCCGTGGCAAAGCCTTAACGAGTCCCGCCGACTGCCACCAGTCAAATACCAATATTTTTCAGATTGCCCGTGTGTCTCCCAAGAGGATGCCCGTGTCTCGATGGTGCCCGTGTCCCGAAGAGCAGTCGCCCTGACGCTTGCCCGTGGCTGAGCCTTAACGAGGTCTCCAGCGAGCGATGTCTCCGAGCCTTAACGAGTTCGAGTCTTAACGAGGCCTCTGGGCCTTGAACGAGGTCTGTCCGATATCAGCTTGACTGCCTGTGTCACCGGTTCACTACCACCTCGCCACATCTCGCAGGATGCGATCTCAGACCGTATGCAAGCTCAGGGGTGTCCTGTCTTCTCCTTAGGCGACACCACTTCCACTGGTAATGCAAGACCAGTATCGGGCCCGAGTGCGAGTCGGGTAAGAAGAAGTCGGATGGTTTTCTTATGCCGTTATCCCCTGATTTTGGTGTGGTTGTGCGGTCGTGCCCCGCGCCAACCGCGCCGGGCCGGACCGCACAACCACGGCGAATTCACTTTGGTCTCCCAACGGGGATTAACACCGGACACCACGAGAAGGTATGAATCCATTGTCCCAACAACCTGGCGAGGGCTGCTGCCCAGTGCGAGCTCACTGGGGGCGGAAGTGTACAAACAAACAAACAATTCATTAACGCCCGGCGGCTGATCCGAAAGGGCAACTATCAATGATCTACTGTACATGTCCATCTGTATATGCTGTGTCTCCTGAAAGCCCATACATAAAACCTTATAGCGTATGACATTTCCAGAAAGCAGTGTCGCAGCGAGTTTCTCGTGAGTTAGTAAGTGGGTAAGTAGACTGGCTTGAAGGCGCTTCTTCAAGTGTTCAGCATCCTATCTTCGGCAGTTGAAGCGCGTCTACCGTTTGTGGCACGAGGTGGTGGGTGAGCAGGGTCGGAAGAAGGGGGTGGGGGTGATGTTCGTCAATGTGTTCAAGTGGCCTCGAGGCGGCCCGTTGCGATGGCGAAACGTATGGAGGCCCGTACTGCCTCTAGGTTTGGCGTCCAGTTCTGATCGTCAGAAGGCTGTTTTCCCCCCAAGGCGAAGGATATGTTTCCTCGGTGAGCCTGGGTGCATTGTAACAGTTCCGTCCGGTGTGCAGTCCACTTCCGACAGCGGAAGAGGAAGTGCTGCAGGGTCTCTCTTGCTTGTCCGCAATCACATTGATCGGTCTCTGCTACATTAATTTGATTGAGGTATCCATTGAGTCTGGCCATGCCGGTTCGGAGTTGGGCCAGTACGGTCGCTTCTTTCCACGTCAGGCGATCATATAACAGCCGGGTGTGTTTGCCTGGCAGTGCGGCATCTACTCGTTTTGCGTGTCTTCCTATGTTCTCTGGTAGCTGACTGCAGGGGACTGCTTGGGACCGTGCGATATTCAATGTGGTCGACTTCATCCTCGGGACGCGTTCCTGTTGGAGAGCGTCTTCTTGTGTTGCAGTTCTGGCTTGTTCTTTAGCCAGACTTGACAGCTTGTTGTCTTCGCTGGTGCGGATCCAGTGGATTTTGATTCGGTTTCCATTCCTCCGCAACCTTCTCATCAACTTGTATATCTGACAAACCAGCTCCTGGCCAGACTGTCTCCGAGGGTTCCTTAGCGTGAGCGCCGCCGCCTTGTTGCTTGTGAGCAACGTAATTCTGTAGTCTTTGATTCCAACTACCATCTTCAATGCATGTGCCATCGCTGCTAGCTCCGCAGATAACGGATTTTGCTCTGCTCTTGCACCCAATGTGACGGAGAGGGTCTTCAGTCTCAGTTTTCGATACCGAGGTGGTTGTTTCTCGATCGCCACCCCGAATCCGACCAGCTCGTTCCGAGCCGAGCTGCTGACCGCGATCTGCATATACAGGCCTGCTCTGGTCTGGACATCCTGTGGTTGGTCCATATCGGGTTGCATGCGTTCTTCCCACGGAGCTAACGTAAATGGATTAATTGTTTCCAGTGTTTCCATGTCGATATGCTTCAGCGCATCGGCTACCCGGTACAGCGGCGAGCGATGGTATCTTCTGAACTTCCTGATCCGGTCTGTACCCCTGCGGAGGGGGTTGGTTTCAGGCAGGGTATGCATGTCCGTCCACATCTTCACGGCCCGTCTCCAGAATCGTTGTCGTGCGGTGGCAATGTGGGCCTCCGCCTCCGCTACGCTGGTCGCGACGGTGAGGAATGTCCCCACAATGGCTTGTGCTCCAACTCTTTGGACCCGATTGATCGGCCCCATGGCCTTATCCTTACACGCGTGCATCCAGACATTGGAGGCGTAGTCCACGACCGGTGCCACCGTCGAGGTGAACAGCTGCCGCGCGGTTGCTGGAGATAAGCCACGGAGTCGCCGAAGCTCCATCGCCGCTTCAAGACCCTTGGACGCTGCCCTCGCGATATGTTCCTTGTACTTAAGCCTCGTGTCCATCAAGACACCCAGGATCTTGACGTGGTTTCCGGGCACAACCGTTTGTCCCTTGATGATAAACGCCTCATGGTCCGATTTACGCATCTTGGGCGCAAAATGTATGATAGCTGTCTTTTCCGCTTCAAAGGTCGCTCCGCTTCTCCTTTCCCAGTCGAGAGCTCCATTAATAATTGCTTCAATTCCTTCCCGGTTGCTCTGCGCGGTTGATCCGGTCACCCATGCGGTGAAATCATCCACAAAAGCGACTGCTCCTCCCTGGCTGTCGATCTGCCTTTGCACGAGGTCTGCGTTGAAGAAGAGGAATAGGATCGGGGACAGGGGCGAGCCCTGCGGTAGCCCAGCCTGTGGCAGACTTTGGACCTCCGACACTTGCCCATTGATCTGGATGTTCGCCGTTCGTTCCGAGCAGAACGCTTCAATCCACCGGAGCAGACCCTCCGGGATGCCTCGTGCTTTCATCCTTTGGAGTAATCGTTCTTTGCACACTCCGTTGTAGGCTCCTTTGACATCGAAGCTGATCAGGCTCAATACCCGCCGGCCCCGCCACGCCGTGTAGATCTGTTCTTGCAAGAGCAGGAGTGCTTGCTCCGCGGATCGCTGTTTCCGGGCTCCAAAGTGGCTGGTCGGGAGCAAGCCGTGGGTCTCCACCGCGTGTGAGATCCTTTCTGCAACCACTGACTCCAGTATCTTGCCCAGTGTCGCTAGGAGGGAGATTGGTCTCCATGCTTTTGCAATGGTGTAATTTTCTTTATTCGGTTTTTTGAGCGGTATGATCTTCGCGTGTCTCCACTGTCTTGGCAACGAGCCTTCTGCCAGCGACGCTTGAAATAGTTCAAGGACCCTGTACTTGACCGTGGGCCACGTCATCTTCCACACTATCGCCGGCAGGCCGTCCTCTCCCGGCGCCTTCCACTATTTTGCTGCAAGAAGCTGTCGTTCTACCTCCTCCAGGTTGATGGCCGGCATCTCCACTGGCTCTCTTTGTGGTCTGGCCCCTTCTAGAACTTGTACACACACACACACACAATTCATTAACGCCCGGCGGCTGAGCCGAAAGGGCAACTATCGCTAAATTACTATACATGTCTTAGTATATACAATTCTGTGACTCATTGGAGCCCATACACAAGACCTTGGCGTATTTGTCATTCTCAGCATGCAGTGTCGCAGCGGATGCTCGTGGGTTAGTAATGCGGTTAGTAGACTGGCTTGAAGGCGCTTCTCCAAGTGTTCAACATCCTATCTTCGGCAGTTGAAGCGCGTCCACCATGAGTAGCACGAGGTGGTTGGTGGGTTAGGTTAGAATGAAAGAGGTGATTTATGTTCGTCGGCGGGGTTAAGTGGCCTCGAGGCGGCCTGTGGCTATGGCGAATCGTATTGAGGCCCGTACTGCCTCTAAGTTTGGCGTCCACTTTTGATCGTCGGAGGGCGACTTCCCTCCCAGGTAGAAGGATAGATTCCCTCGGTGGGTGTCGGTACATTGTAGCATCTCCGTCCGATGTGCGGTCCACTTCCGACATCGAAAGAGGAAGTGCTCCACATTTTCCTTGGCCTGTCCGCATGCACACTGATCAGTGGCGGCCGCGTTGATTCGATAGAGGTATCCATTCAGTCTCGCCATGCCCGTCCGGAGTTGGGCTAGCACGGTCGCTTCCTTCCATGACAAGCGATCATACAGCAGTCGCGTGTGTTTTCCTGGGAGTGCTGCATCTACTCGTTTGGCATGCTTTCCGACGTCCGCTGGCAGGGTATTTCTGGGGACTGCTTGAGAGCGTGCGAGATTCAGTGTGGTCGATTTCATCCTTGGGGCGCTTTCTTGTAGGAGGGCGTCTTCTTGTGTCGCGGCTCTAGCCTGTACTTTAGCCAGGCCTAGCAGCTTGTTGTCTTCACTGGCAGAAACCCAGCGGAATTGAACATGGTTTCGGTTTCTCTGCAACCTTTTAATCAACTTGTATATCCGACAGACGAATTCCTGGCCAGATTGCTGTCGAGGGTTTCTGAGTGTGAGAACCGCCGCTTTGTTGCTTGTGAGCAGTGTGATCCTGTAGTCTTTCAGCCCTGGCACCGTGCTCAATACGTGTGCCATGGCTGCCAGTTCCGCAGAGAATGGATTCTGCTCTGCTCTTGCGGCCAAGGTGATGGATAGTGCTTTGTGTTTGAGCTTTCGATTTCGAGGTGGTCGCTTCTCGAGGGCCACTCCAAAACCCACCAGCTCGTTCCGTGCTGAACTGCTAACCGCGACCTGCATGCACCCGCCCGCTTCGGCCGGGCCCTCAAGCTGTTCACCACCATCGGTCTGCACGCGTTCCGCCCACGGGGCTAGCGTGAAGGGGTTAATCGTCTCCAAAGTCTCCATGTCGGTGTGCTTAAGCGCATCGGCTACCTGATACAGTGGTGAGCGGTGGTATCTTCTGAACTTTCTGATCTGATCTGTACACCGGCGGAGAGGGTTGGTTCCCGGCCCAAAAGACATTAAGTAGCTTCGACAGGTCTACTTGCATAGACCACTACCCCAGTTTTTCACCCGATAAATGAGGCTTCTGGTCTTTTGAGGTTCACCACACCTCTCACCCTGGGTGTCTCTCAGTTTGCTCCTTAAGCATACATCACGGGCGAGCCAACTAGGACGACACCGCTTCAACCGACCAATGTCGATCTCAGGCCCCCAGTGCGAGTGGGGTAGTTGACTCCCGGCTTTTTGTACACCGACACGCGCATCCGTCCTCTCGGGCTATACAGACAGTCTCTTGGCAGGCCCCGACCCTGCCGCAGTGGCTGCCATTGTACACCACGCCCCGCGAGAGCTTTCACTCTCGTTTCGCGTTACCTGAGAAGGTCTCCCTCCGCCAGGCCGACCGTGTCTTGCAGAAAGTCCTCCATACGCTCCATCCGGCAGTATATTTCGGTTGCTCTCCACTAACCAAGCTTGGTCCCCGGTGTCTGAACAGGATCGACGGGTTGCCCGTGGCGAAGCCTTAACGAGTCCTGCCGACTGCCACCAGTCAAATACCAATATTTTCCAGATTGCCCATGTGTCTCCCAAGAGGGTGCCCGTGTCTCGGTGGTGCCCGTGTCCCGAAGAGCAGTCGCCCTGAAGCTTGCCCGTGGCTGAGCCTTAACGAGGTCTCCAGCGAGCGCTCTCTCCGAGCCTTAACGAGTTCGAGTCTTAACGAGGCCTCTGGGCCTTGAACGAGGTCTGTCCGATATCAGCTTGACTGCCTGTGTCACCGGTTCACTACCGCCTCGCCGCATTTCGCACGATGCGATCCCAGACCGTATGCAAGCTCAGGGGTGTCCTGTCTTCTCCTTAGGCGACACCACTTCCACTGGTAATGCAAGACCAGTATCGGGCCCGAGTGCGAGTCAGGTAAGGAGAAGTCGGATGGTTTTCATATGCCGTTATCCCCTGATTTTGGTGTGGGTTGTGCGGTCGCTTCCCGCACCGGGCCGGACCGCACAACCACGGCGGATTCAATTCGGTCTCCCCAACGGGGATATACACCGGACACCACGAGAAGGTAAGAATCCATCGTCCCAGCAGCCTGGCAAGGCCTGCTGCCCAGTGCGAGCTCACTGGGGGCCTATCTATACAGTATGGATGGATGGATGATATCATTTACCCTGACCTCTCGCTTTTGGCGATATACAGGATACAACAACTATATATATCCTTGTATGTACACGTGTAATGTCCCACTTCCTGAAAACGAACTTGGAGCCTCGTCAAGGCCTATCGTGGCCCAGGTGCCGTTTAAGTTATTAGGCTGCCCTCATGGCGCGCGACTTTTGAATCTTTGTGACGCCTCAGCGAAGTCTAGTACGGCCTTGACCGTCCTAGCCCGCGACACGATGTCTGGCTTACCTCTCCTACCTTCGGTTGAGCCTCCCAGCAGACTCGACACGTCGTTGAACGCGTCCCCAGCTTCACGTCTTAGCTCCCTTCGGATTTCCATCAAATTTGGGCAGTCCACCAGCACGTGGGTGACTGTTTCTTGCGCGCCGCACACGCACTGATCATCGTCGCGGAAGCCGAAGGTCTTGGCATAGGTGGATAGCCAATTGTGGCCCGTGCGTAGCTGTGTCAACAGGTACGCCCGGCCCCTGGGCAAATTCCCGTACAGCTTCCTGGTGTAGGTCGCCGGTAGAGTGTTATCGATTTTTCGCAGGTGACCGCCTTTGGTGGATGCTTTCCATTCCCGCTCCCATTGAGCGCGGATCTTGTCCCGGATAAGCGCTCTCTTCCTTGTCAGCACTATCTATACAGTACGTCCCGAAACTGGTGCAACCGTTTACACTCGTTTAAGTGATTATTTAGCCCCACTGCCAAGAAATTCTAGTCTATATTTGGAGTTCTTCCGACAGCTGTATGCGTACTTCCTCGTACGAAGGTGACATAATAATTTCAATCCTGTATTAGCATGTAAATTTCAATACATGTGACACCTCCATGCCCCTCATCCGAAGCAGCTTTCCTCGGGAAGCTCATTTGACAATCAATCACGAGTGGTTCAACCAAAGATGGCTCCAAACCTAGCTCCTTCCAAGCATGAGCTTATTTATGACATGATCCACAGTGGCGAACTATCTATAACTGAGATGGCACAGGCCGCTGGTTGCAACAAAAGCACCATTTCAAGAATCTCTTCCAATATAAGGATGTTTGGCAGCATCAAAGCACCGCTTAATAAAGGCGGACGACCCCGTTGTATCGCTCCAATTATGCTAGAGGCTCTGTGCGACCATCTGATTGAAAAGCCCGCCTTATATCTGGAAGAGATGGTTATTTTTCTGTGGGACGAATTCGCTCTTCAAGCAACGAAATCTAGCGTGAGTCGCGCCCTTCAGTCCAAAGGATGGTCAAAAAAGACTGCTCGGGTCAAGGCACAAGAACGCAACCTTGACCTTCGGGACGAATACCATCATTTTATCTCAGACTTCAAGTCTTACCACCTTGTCTATGTCGATGAATCTGGATGTGACAAAAGGATCGGCTTCCGGCGAACGGGTTGGTCCCCCCTTGGTACCGCACCGGTTCAAGTGTCGAAATTGCATCGTGATCAGCGTCATCACATTCTGCCTGCCTATGCGCAAGACGGCATTATTTTGTCTCGAGTGTTCCAGGGCTCAACTGACGCATCCATCTTTGAGGATTTTATCGAGCAGCTTCTCCAGCACTGTGGGAAATGGCCCGAGCCGAAGTCTGTACTAGTGATGGATAACGCATCCTTTCATCACTCGGGCAGAATTGAACAGATGTGCTCAGAAGCTGGCGTAAAGCTAGTGTATTTACCCCCATATTCTCCTGATTTGAATCCTATTGAGGAGTTTTTTGCTGAGCTCAAGGCCTTTATCCGGCGTAATTGGCAATCTTACGAAGAAAATCCAGAGCAGGATTCGACAACTTCCTCGAATGGTGTGTTGACGTTGTTGGTGCGAGGGAGAAAAGCGCGAAGGGACATTTTCGGCACGCTGGCCTAGCTATAGACCACATCTCCCCCCACATGCCAAAAACAAACTGACGCCACTACGTCTTGACCGCCACCGACGACTAGACCTCAACTCACACCTCCCAATCCCACACTTACAATCGAAGAACTTCGCCGCCGTTTTCACAACAAACCGTCGTCATTTGAGCTTGAGAAAAGGAAAAAAGAAAGCCAAAAGACCACATCTGCCGTCCAATTGTTATCCAGGTGTTTAAACTCAGCATTGCCAGCATTCCCGCAATTTCTAATGGAGATGTAGCCGCGGACAACTGTTGGTGGCCTCAACCAGTAACTCATTATAGCCGCGCCATGAGGGCAGCCTAACAGTGCAAAAGGCAACGAGGCCACGAAAAGCTTTGCCAGGTGAGGCTCAAAGTTCACCGTCAGGAAGTTTGGAACATTCTCAGGGATCAATCACCATATATTTAGAAAGTAGTTGTCGCCTGTATATCACTTTTTGCGAGGGCTCAGGGTACATGAAATAATCATCACTGTAGCAGACTCTAATCAATAACATTTATAATGACCATTCCTCTTGTAAAACTCCCATCCAGATTTCATCCCACCATTGCCCATCTCTCCATACAGCCTTCCTCAATCGGCCTTCTTCTTGAAATCCAACCCTATGGTACGTTTTCAGGGCGACCTCATTCCACCCATACACTTCTAATTGGACCCTGTGTAGATTTGCCATATTGAAAGCCCAGTTGAGAGCCCAACGTAAAACCTCAGTTCCATAGCCTTGGCCTTGTGCGTCGGGTCTTAATTCGATACCGAGATCAGCACATCTGTTTTGAACCTGGCTTGGAGGGATGTTTTTGATCATGAGGATTCCAATTCTCTCTGATTCAGAAGCTGGTGGGTGTTCTGCCGCATTCAGTGATGACTTCTTGCAGATAACAACCCCCAGAAGGGCTGTTTCGAATTCTGTCGGATTGACAGATACTGGTATGTGCTAGTATTGAGGTGTCCCATTGAGATGCATTGATGTTGTTCTATCTGGATCTTGCTGTTGAAGCGTTAACAGATCTCAGGAGTCGTTCCTAGCGTGTTACGACGCTGGTATGCCGAGCGTACCCCGTTTACCATACAGAGACAGAGACAGAATGGGTACTTGATGAATATCCCTGTTCTTAGTGGTAAAATACCACCCCTCAGTTCGACAAATTCTTTGATAATTGGTTCAACTGAATCTTTCTTCATGGGCTGAAAAATGCTTTTTGAAGTATTGTAAAAGATTCTTGGGTCGGAATGCATTGCGAAATACCATTCTTTATCGCGGGAGGAATCCCAGGCACGGAAGTAAAGACGATCAGATTCTAAGAAATTCATGGCTGACGTTGGCTTCTTGTAACATCGTTTGAATAGAGAAAGTAATCTCCCCAAGTGAAAGAGAGCTGAAGTCAGCAATCTGGGGTCTGTCAATCCTACATTAAATACGGGGTGAGAAATGTGAAAACTCTGCTGAATGGATCGACCCGCTTCAGGCCATATGGAAACCCCGGGGTCCCTTTTAGGAATGTGACGAACTGTGAGAGTGGTCAAATACCACTAGGACCCTTTGGGACAGGCTTATTCATCGTTCACCCAATTCCCCCTAGTATTTGTACGGTATTCCGGGCACATTCGGAAGTACGGTGTTGTAACACGCCGAAGCTTATTTGTATAGACCCCTGAGATCGTTCAACCGATCTTGAACACCTACAATCAATCACCTGATTCTATTGGACATGTTCAGTACCAGCCATTACATCAATTCCTCATCCTGACAAAAGGTTCTATCAGCGATTACAAAATGTATTACTGTACTGATACCGTGGTGAAAGTATGAATAAACCCAGCTACCCTGCGCATCAAACACTGTAATAATTAGGCGAGGCCTGTTCGCTATTCGTTAGAAGCTTTTAAAGAGGGCTTAGGCTTGACTGTGTTTGATGAGTTTGAGAATTCAAAAGAAATCCATCGCAGCACCTTTCACTTGGAAGCATCACACTATTCGACGGCTTGAAATGGGCTTGCTTATGCTCAACATGTCGACAACAAGGGGGCATTATTGAACGTATGTTTCGCCGTACATATCCACTCAGACCACGGTCGAGGCTAACCGTACTCCAGAGACTGTGCAGCGAGACGCCATCAAAATTGAGGGAAATGTTGCTGAAGATGGCCAACACTGGTTATTGCGTTCCATTATGGAGTGAGTTGGCAACGTTGTTCTGCGCTATAGATCTGTTTAGAAATGATAGCTAATCAAGCCTTAGTTTAGAAGAACGATTGAGGTGAGACTTCCCGTAGGCTCCCGCCGGGGCGGGTACTTTACAGGGGATAATACGCTGATAATCACACAGCAAAGTCGAGGAATCTTTCGCGGAGCAGGCAGCATGGAATGTTGAGTTGCACCGACTAATGGAGAAAGTACTCGATGAGGTTGCTAGCTTGGGGCAAAGAAATCTTGAGCTGGGAAGACATGTCGACAGCCTATGTAGGTTGTCTGGGGGTCTCGACTATTCAGCGCAATCCAAAACGCCAACGCCATTAAGCATACCCCAGGCTTGCCAGGGGCGAACTGCGACACAACTCAGCCCAAGATAGCAAACGCGTGCTTCAAAAGTTCATTGAGACTGGCAAAAGGAGCAGAATGGGATTTTGAGTGGAGACAACCATCTCGAAATGTTGAATATGGATAGTGAATACAAATTCTAGGAGACACGAGAAAGCATGAGACAGAGAATTATTAAAAGCAGCAATTTCTAAGAATTCAGCTTGTATACGTTGTATTTTCATCTGGTGCCCGATTACAGGCATCATTAAGGTATTGTATAATAGAAGCATATCAGTCAATGTTTATTATGGATCATGGAGAGCGTCAGTATTTAATCCTACCCAAAAAGAACCGTGGATGTGTGAACGTTTCCCATCTTCCTCTTTTTCCCGTCTTGCTTAATTTTGGACCTCGCACCGGCCCGAAACAATTTCGTTTCCTTTCAGGTGTCCACAAAAAAGGTGGGTATCATGAAGCCACCTTATGAGCGAACCGCGGAAACGCTTGAGGGGCGGGCCCCCTAGACATGGTCCACTGGGTGTAACAGCAATACATACCGAGGCCATTATATTACCCTTGGCCATCAAACAATCCCATCTGGTGGCATGCATTATTAGCGCTAGCCTGTCCAATCTTTCACGTTAGTTCGGAGTCTTAGAAGGATTCAGTAAAAATTGCAAATTTCCAAGCTTGAATAGGCTCCAAGTGTCGGGGAAACTTCGGGCAGGCTAATGTGGATATCTTAGAGGTGACTAGGAAAACAATGCCTTCCATAACCCGCTCCATCTGATTATAGGCAGTCACAGAAAGTAGAGGACAGTAGTTTCCGAGTAGAGCTATATCGGGTACCAAGTGCAGATTCTGATGCAACATTAACACAAGGCACAGGGCAGGCTTGGAAACAGAGCGACTTGTGACTGCTACAATATTGTAAGAAATACTTTACTTGATTAACCCAGAAAATGTACTCATATTTCTAAGCAATGTTGCTGACATCCATATAAGAATTACATATTAATACTGCTCACAAGGCGTCAGGAGTTACACCTTCCGTCTTTCCTCTCTGCATGCGTCACGGCTCCTCGTCCCTGTGAGAGATGTGCATGCGGCGGATCATCCTCCAAAGTTGTGATATAAACATCGGCTGTTCACGTCGTCGGAATACCGGCTTGGGACTTATGTAAACTGAGGACTCAGTCGGTGATTAGCTTTGCGAGATTGATGCTGGTTATAAATTGACCTACCCGGCGTGGCATTGTTTGGTGCAATTGCGGGCTGGGAACCTTCTTCATTCTGCGAGGCCGGAGCAGAAACCTGGTGGCGTGGATTCCCATATTGATGCACCTGCTGCAGTAGTTGACGAGCCCAAGGGTCGGGAGATTTTAGCCTGAAGTTAGGAGGGCGGGGAGGGAAGCCCTGCGGAAGTCTCTGAATTCGGTACAGAGCCCTACGGGCCGTGGTACGGGCCCGTAAATTCGATCTGTCTGAGATTGGTCGCCGTCTTCTAATCCCTTTTCGAAGCTGATTGCGTTTTCCTCGCAGCGACTCGAATGATCTGTCTTTATCGTGTTGCTTGGAGTATTCTTTGGCCCTTTCTTTCCATGGCATCCAGTCATATATAGATAACCATGGTTCGAGGTTATCTTCCTCGGACTCAGTCCAAGGAACGTGCTTCTCTTTCGGCATCGTGGTAGATGGGCTATGTGCAAGGGTAAAAGAACAGACGTCAACTAGGAAATCACGCCATCAAAACAAACACTGGAAGGGGCGGGCGAAAAACGACAGACAGCGTGAATTTAACTGATGTATACTCAACTCACTATTCCTACTTTGAACAAGGCGTCATTTGGTGGCAGGCGGTCATAGCGGAAGTCACAGCTCGCACAAAAATGAGGTTTAATAATCAAGTGCCCATTCAATATAGCCGGGCACATTGCATCGGTGTTTTGATGCAGGCTAAAAAAATGAAAATAAAAATAAAAATAAAAATAAACGAGCTCTCTTTTTATTTCAGCTAAACTAGTAGGATTACAGTATAGTAGGAAATGTGCAACTGGCTTGATGCCCACTTGGACCTCGAATTACTCAAGTGGAGTCGGTTTAATGAGGTTGACAGGGATGTGAAATTTGATCCTTGGGAACTTAAATGTTTACACAGTTACACGACGGCCTACTAATTACTTTCGACCAGGTAATGACCATGCCTTGACCTTCAGGCATAGGTTCGGTGTAAATCTTTAACATTTAACCATTTGAACTGCATCGAATGAGATCTGCATCTTCATTGAACGAAGGGCAAATGGCCCAGCTGATTTGTCGACAATCATCCCTTTGATGTTGGATTTTCTTATATAATTGCTCCAAAATGTCTTGCACGAAGAAAGAAAGGCTTGTGGTCTATATTTCCTTCAAATAACCCTCAAGATAGTATCTCCCCTAGGCCCACACATTGGGCGCGGTTTGTTAGTCTAGGGCTAGGTAAGCCATCCCGGTCTAGTCAAATATCTGCGATCATAGCGTATACCTCTGAAAAATATCTAACGGCGTACTTCTTGAGCAGGGGTGCCCCAGTTCTCGGATTGGTCCGAGCGCTCTGCCGAGCTATCTGTCTGGACTATAAATCAAGCACGACTTCTAGCATTGGAGAAAGAGCTGACTGTGCTTCTTATTCACCCACTCCATCAATCATTCACTCTCTTTGCCAACAAGTCCAGAATCCTCGGTCATGGGTATCCTTCAACATCCCGGTTCCGGAGAGAACCTTGGTCGGTTCTCCAGCCAACTTCGCGATGCCCTTGCCTCCAAATCTACCAAGCCTTTCGACCTCTGGAGCGTCCCTGAATCGGCTGCTGGCCCCCAAGATGAAGATTGCCCTTATGAGATGGAATCGCAGTCCAACGCGGAAGAAAGCCATATGCCAATGGATGACGACATGGAATATGAAGCAGATGCCGATTGGGCAGTGGAGACCAAAAGTGTGGCAGGTCGCGTACCGGAAGCGTTGCATCATGGAGAGACGGGTAGTCCCGTATCAATGGGCAAGTGTCTGAGGTGTCTCGGAGAGTAAGACTATTTGCTTCTTCACTACAGTTACCAGTGACGCTAATTTCTTTCTAGCTTGAACGCCCGAGTCCTGTAGGTGTCTGCCTCTCGGCGATACCTGCTCCAACCCCATCTTATGCTAATGAACCTAGGTCCATAGAAGACCAGCTCGAAAAACAAAATTCCTGGAACGACGACATGGGACGAGGCGTGGAAAGCATGCAGGGCGGGTACCAAGAGATCTCGGCGCTCAGAGAGGATGTGGCTACGCTGAAAGAACAACTCAACGCTCATTGCAGGGATAGCCCAGACAGTGGACGGAAGCCAGGACGCCCCAGACGTGTTGCGCAATGAAGATAGAGAGCGAGGACTCAGAGGTGGCCCAACTTGGACGATCTGCGTGTCTAATGGTTGGTGCTTCAGAAAGAGGCAGAGATACCCAAGCCTAGCAGCAATATAGACGGGTACATACCAACACATACCTTGACATCTACACCTACCAAGTGGAATGAGAACTGTATGGTTTGTCGGTGTCCGTGCGAACTGAGCTCGGAACCCACGCCGTTAGAACCTAATGCTATCCATAGCCGGCTGATCATCATCGTCAGCCAACAGACACCTGCGAGCAAACCCGCCCACCCCGATTAGGGTATGATTTGCGCATCTCAATGGGGGGCGGCTTTGCCGCGACATGACTGGGCCGGGGAGGGGTAGAGATCGGCCCGGGCCACAAAGGTCGGTAAAAGAGCATCAAACGGGCAGGAAAGCCCCGCAAAGCTTTGCCAAGAGCAATCACAAAATGTATAGTCCGACGAAGAGATAATCTAAACCACAAAAGCGCTTCGAAAACAACAAGGGTACCAAAAGGATATTGATCAGCGCGCTGGTGCGTCTAATATTCCGTTTCTAGATTAGCACAGCATTTTCTTCCACCAATGTGGAAGGAGATATTGGAACCATGTCTGAAACATACCTGCTAATGTCCTCGGCTCGCCAGGTACAATTTCCCCTTTGGCCCCGTCGTGATTCGCTTCAAGGTAACGGGACGGCTATATCGGCAATTATCCGAATACGTCTCGGACTAGGAGCACTCACTGTGGCCCGTACCGCGCCGTTGTGGCACAACTCTTGTCAGGCGGCAGACCTTGAATCACGACCCTAGCCACCACATATCAAGATTACCAGCTACCACTAATGAAACAGATGCGACCTTGGGGTTTCCCAATTGGCCTCCTTTGTGGCGCCTACTCTGTAAGCGATCCGTCCTAGTGCGTTCCCAATGGATCGCAGAGAACCGAATGGCAAGTGGGGAACGAGAAATCCAATGCTAATTAGTGATCTGTGCCGCGCTTAGTGCTAGAAGAGTGGTATATCGTTGGCATCTATGATTATTCTCGTCATTTTATTGGTTTTTTTTTTTTTTTTTTTTTTCATGTGATTATTCCATTGGACGAGACAAACAAATACTTTGCCAGTCATGCAGAGTGGTCCGTGCAGGTTCGCGACTTTGTCCCGCCCCCATCTCCAGCGACGCGATTGCCGACAACAAAGACAAGATTCATCATGTGCGACATGGTGCCGCGTAGGCTGTTGCCAAGAGTCGCTCTAGAGCGCGGTCGATATTGTTGGATTATGCGGACCTGAGATCGGCTGGCAGATTTTCGCGGCCTACTTACTATACAAATCCGAGACAGCAGAATGAAACCCCTCCGGTTTGTGTCTTCATTCATGGATCGTGTTTTTGACCCACGCTGAGAGAGATCTACAGAGCGAATCATGACTCAAGAATCAGCACCCGAGCGCCGCTAGCGGATTTGGTGCCAAAGGGGAAATATCTCGGGTGGGTTGGCCTCCATGAAAAGCACAGACGCGGGACATCCGATTCGGCGGCGGCACGCCGGCACGGGAGGTCTCTTTTTCTTCCTTCTTTTTTTCACTTTTTCCCTCCTTTTTGTTTGACCTTTAGTTATCATTGGCTAACAGCATCCAGAACTGTAATATCATTTGTCTCCAGTACGTCTACAGGGTTTGTCGCATCGCTCCCATTGGATCTCGCCTGAATGGAGCCGACTTTACGGGATGCTACGCCGGAGTCCAATGAGGTCTTCTCCTAGCCATGACCCTCGATAAGCATAATGGATGAGCACGCTTCAGCGACGACACTCACGGTACACGCATCCACATGTTATCAAGTACGTACTGAAATGCTATGAGTGGGTCCGCTTGACCTGCATATTTGTTACTGCACGGTCGATCTCCGTCATCGGAAGCTCCCGATCCACCCCCATTAAACACACTTTGGCTTATGACTAAGATAGAAATGTGGATAACGTGATTCCCAAGCGAGCGGGCATCCCAAGCGAGCGGGCACCCCATCAATAATTTCAATTTTTAAACACCATTTAAACAACCATAACAGAATATATTTAACTTAACTATGCTTTAAAGCATTTATTAAAAGAATGCCCTTTCTGATTACATCCAGAACAGGTAATTTGACGACGTACAGGGGGTAAAACAGGCAAGAGGGGCTCCTCTGGGAGTGATGGACCAGGTGGTGCATTAGATATATATATCTGATCACCACTACCACCACTCACTTTAGCGACCGTATCACTTGTCAGGCTACCCTGGTAGGATAGCCGCTTTGTGGATTTGGCCCTTTTTTTCATTTGTTTTGCATTCGCTGCCCGTAATCTCTTGATCTCATCACCCTGTAAAACGACCGTATGCAGCATCTTCACTGTCATTTTGTGATATTGCGCAAGTTCACGTTTTGTAGGGCTAGATAGCTTATTTGACCCCCCACTCAATTGCGAATCAATCCTAGCTTTGCGTTTTGCTAGTTGGTTGGAGTTCTGAGGGATACCAGTTGAGATATTGCTATCTGAGGTTGACCCCTGTGACAATGGACGATCCGGGAGCGTAGGTGATGCAAGCTGAATATTGAGATGAGACAACACCCGATCAGGGTCAAATGGCACAAGACCAGTAGCAGCGAAAGCGCTATGAATAATAGTCTTTTTAAATGCATCGCCACGGGCTTTAGGGAAGATATCAATGAAGTCATCTTTTTCAATAGAATTGATGCCTAATCGGGTATATCCTGCAACCCGACTCCCATAAGATCGCTTCAAAACAGCAAAACAACCAACATCAAGAGGCTGCAAAAGATGGGAAGTATGCGCAGGCATACAGATAGGTACGATGTTGTTTTGAGCGCAAATTTGATCAAATTGAGGTGTGAGATGACTGTTATGCCCATCAAGGACCAAAAGACGATATTTTCCTTTGGTTTGATTTGTTGTATGCGGAATGAAGTGTTTTTGGAGCCAATCAACACCTATTTCATCACTCGTCCATCCGTTTGGACTATGATTGATAGCCCAGTGTTTTGGAAGGTCATCAAACCATCGTAACATGAAGTTTTTTCCCTTGAAGATTATGTATGGTGGAAGCGCGTGTCCAGAGGCGCCAATTGATTCAACCACAGTCACCCATTCACGATTTCCAGGTTGTAAAACACCTCTCCGACCAGTATACACTGACTGAGTAATGATCTTAGTCGTCGCACTGATTCCCATCGCAAACCCTGACTCATCAAAGTTATAGATATCATCTGATAATATTCCATACTTGATGATAGTGTTTTGAAAGAGGTTAAACCACTCCGTGATGACCTTTGGGTCCTCCATCAGAGCACGTTTATAGTCATATTTGCGAGAGAATCGACTAGTAAGCTCGGAGTGCCGATTTAGATAGTTTGTTGGCCAATTTTTGCCCACTCTCTGAACCGGGGTCTCTCCGCGCTCTTTTAGCAATAAATTGGCCATATCTGCTAGCATACTGATCGTAAGAGCAGCACCTCGTTGATCCATGCTTATTAGCCAGCTCTTAATTGATTCTTCTTCAATTTTAGTGAGTTTATAGCCATTAGCCCGTGTATCAGACCGATTGGTTCTCCCATTGATCCGGGCTTGGAGAGTAGAGCGGGGCACCTCAAAAGAGCGTGCTGCTGCAGCAATCGTGGTAATTTGACCATTTTGAATAGATTTTATAGCCAGTAGGATCTTGCCCTCTTGCTCAAGCAATTTTTGAGCTTTTTGAGTTCGTTTTGGGGGCATGATGCGTGATTGAAAACAGTGGGTTGCTCGGGGGATGGAAATTTAAGGTGGGGTGCCCGCTCGCTTGGGATGCCCGCTCGCTTGGGAATCACGTTAATGGTGATCGTTCCCCACACAAGCTCCAAATCCCGCTAAATGAGACAATCCGTGCCAACCCTAGGTCAACATGTGGGTCAACAATTCAACATAGCTACTGGCCGCGTGTTTCCCCATATCTTTCATGGCCACTTCGGAAATGCAAAGGGGAACACACTCGAATGATAATACGCGCCTAAATGAGGCCATCTCCAGGAGTAAATCTAGGTATGTAATTACTTGATTGCGTTCTCTGCTCCCCGTATGAGACGCGGTAGGGCTGGCAGGTCGACACAATGAAAAGATCGACATGGCACGAACTTCATCTCTCTTTGTCCCTACTTCGTCGCGAACATACAATGGATGCCCTCTCCCACCTCATCCCCTGAAAAACGGGGCGTGTCCTGGTTACTAGCTCCAAGTCATTGACCTAAGAGGAAAGGTATGCAAACTAGACGAGCTGGGTCACGCGATATGAAGAGCTAAAGGGGCTTGTCAGCACTGGCCAATGCAAACATATCCGCGCGGGCTGGATCTTTCTCGGAACCCACAGTAAGCGACTCCACCGTATCTGACCAAAGCCGTTCAGATCAAGATCTCCAAAACTGAGCCATACATCCTCAGATGCGGATTCAGCAAAGAACATCTCATTCTCGACATATGGCCGAAAGTATCATGTTCGTCCGCGCTAGCTTGCCATTAGTGACTTGCGACCAATATGCTATGGCCACTCGCCGACGGAGACGCGCAATTGATCATTGCTTTGCTGACTGCCAATCCAAATTCTAGGCGAGCCTGTGGGGAACAATTGCGCGTCGCATGCGTGCACGGCACGCAGCATGAAAGATGGGAGATGGTGGCTCAACGGTGAAATCGATCAAGCACGGGCTTATTCGATATTGAAGATCATTGATCTTTTTTTGGGGGGGGTCTTCAGATTATTGCTCGGAAACTCCGATCATATCCTTATAGCTGTCGATATAAGGGTCCTTGGGTTCCATTCTCCATGTGTACAGCGAACGTACCGAATGCATATTCTGTGTTCTGTATTATTGTCCTGACCCCTGAAAGAAGTGGGGCTTCGGGTATCTCCAGTCTCGAAAAATTATGGGGCTGGGTGTTCCATTCAACCAATAAGGGAAAAGATCAATTATTGTCTTAACCATATCTGGAGAAGACCCAAGCAAAGTGATGTTGACTCAGTGCTTGGTCAGATTCGGCTGTGCGGAGATCATCCAGTGTCACACACACGACGGGTTTAACGGTCATCGCGGAAGTAGAGTTTGGTTCCCCGTTGGCTTAGTATTGGTCCTTTGAGGCCATCGCTTAGCGAGGCGCCGTTCGGTCTCGGTATTGGTTTGAGGATCATTCCAGTGGATCTTGAGTATCCGCTACCAAGAGATTAGATCGTCGCGCTAAGGTGGGATAGGTTCATGGAAGAGACGATCTACATGTATACGCGGAAATTGTACTCAGATACCAGTGTTAGCCAACTATGGGACAGTAACGCTGTAGGTTGTTCGCCTCACTCCGCCGATCCTTCAGTGGCCAATCTGCTGCTCAAGGCAGATGCGCATATGGATCGACTTGGGACATGGTGGGCAAGGTGGACGAAGGGTAGCCCGGAATGGGTGGTGCCGGCATATCTGAAGGGTTGAGGAGATAGCCTGCGTCGTGGTCTTGCCAGTTCTGGGCCACATCAGGGTCAGGCAGGAGAGTGGAAAAGTATGCCTGGTCACTCTCGTTGATCTTGGACGTGATCTGGTTGAACAACGACGAAGCGGAGTTCTGGAGGCCCTTCAAGGCATCCTTGTATTCCCCCCGAGGCACGTGGTCCTGGCTGGTCGCTGATTCCAAGCTATCTTTCAGAGTACGGTTTTCACCCTTCAACTGGCGACACTCCGACGTAAGCTGGCGGACTTTCGCGGACAACTGGGCTTTTTCCGCGACAACTTGCTGATGGCTCTCCTTCAGGCGGACGGCGCGCTGCTGATGGTCATCTTCGGCTGCTTCAAGTAACTTGATGCAATCAACATGATCTTCCGGGTGGGTGGCATGTGCCTTCTTTATATTGAACGGATGAGTGAGTCAACCACCAAATCAGGACGGAGAATTTGACTGGCTTACCAAGGTCTCTCGGAACTGGACCTCCCGTGGAACGGGCTTAGATCGCACAGCGCCAGTCGCCGGCAAGTTTCGCACAGCGCGTTTGGCAGACGTTTCGGCCTGTGGCTTTCGAACCCTGGTGGGAGCTTGCGCGGCAGGATTGCGCGAGGCTGTTGGCATTTTGGGCATAGTGAGCGATGACTTGACGAACGTCGCAAAAGAAGTGAAAGACCCGCACCACACAAAAGAGAAAGAAAAAAAGTTGGGGCCACATCAGTCGAGGCGGGTAATAGAAGACTTAAATCCAGTGGCAGTGTGAAAATAACCAAAGTGGTTTACACGAATTACGGTTTCACCCGGTTGTACCACATCCTCAGCACCTCAGTTTCAGTAATGACCGGACAGTGTCAATTCACCAACCCGTGGGAAAACATGGAAACAGTGGAACACAGTCCCAGTTCAGCCGCCCTGTGTAAAACATGGGGGGGGTACCGTCTCCACAATCATGGTTATGATAGAAGAGAATTGAACTTGTCAAGCCGCCGATTCTACGATATACACACTGGCCAGATGCTCAAATATTCACCAATGGTCAATTCAGGATGGGACAAATAGACATTAGTTCCCTGAAGAGTTGGGTATTCCGTGTCGTACACAATGGACGACTTAAGAGACCGTCTTTTTGGCCCAAAGTTACAAGTGAATGAAGTAATTATAGTTCGGATTCCAGCCTCGACACACTGTGAGCCCGCGTGGGCCCGGAGGATCAATAGCATTTCGGTCAATATCCGAGCAATGCGAACTAGCAGATGGACAACAACGGACGATGGATGCTACCATAGCCACTTTCATACGCTATTTCCGTGCTCGTCGCGAGCTAAGGGAACCCAATGCAACGATGGGGCCAGAAACTGGATTCCAGACGGCTTGTTCCGTCCAGCCTACCTCATGTAGTGGATTTGACTGCGATATTGAATTGGGACAGAGTCCGTGGCTTCAGTCTCTGTCACGGGAGCTTCGTCGCTAAGGATGACCAGAAGAGGAAACGCAGGACGATGAAAGGAGAAAACCAGATGTTTAGAGATGTTTAGCCTGGTTTGCCCAAGTTCCGTGGTTTCCACGGTCACAAACGCTCTATGCTCACAGTCTCGCTTTAGCGCTAGCCGCAATCCGATGGAGGTATTCGTGACTAGCCGCCCCTCGTTTCCCATGACTGTCTTCACAGCTCTGGGGTGTTATCGGCCCGATAAAGGACATGAGAGTAAAATACCAGGTGCGAGCAATATCACGAAAACCTCTCCGTCGATCAATGCTGGATCTGCATCACCGGTCCGCAAACGGTTGGAGGTGGGTCTAGATATCGCGCTATTGAATACCTGTGCCACTTGTATGGTAATATCCACGATAGAATTAATTAATCGCCCGTGGTTTTATGTTAATACCAGTCATTGCGCTCTGACGTGAAATCCCCGCGGTCGTACCAAAGCTCCAAATCTCCCGGATGGTCCCAATGACCGTGCTCTGCACGTGCTGACCCCCAACGCCTAACGTTCGCGCTCCTCGCCAGGACATGCTTCTTCTTCATTGTTCATGTACCCCAGTGGACTGAAGTGCAAACGTACCAGCAATGGCCCGTCCAACACCATATTGTCGACCACAGGCTCCCAGCATTGGCTTCAGGAACTCTATGCGCTCCACCCATGTTCAGCCCTCGCGCTTGTCTGCCACAGTCCACCGAAAATCAATGCCTGTAGGTCGTTCCATTATCACTCCCTTTGGTGTGGTCGTGCTGTTCACTTTTCTCGATTATAACTGTTCACAGGCGACGGCCACGGCGCACAGTCTCCCAGAAACGCAAAGCCCAGAATGGACAGAATCTCCGTCCGACCAGTCTACGGCAGCGTCCACTACCCAGCGCCGCCCAGGCCAATGCAAGAAAAACAAGGAAAAGAGGAGAAAGAGACGATGGAAGCAAGCGCAACAGCTTCAGGTAGAGCACGAGCAGCTTGAAATCCAAAACGAGCAGCTTGGAATTCAGAACAAGCAGCTTGTAATTCGAAACGAGCAGCTTGTATGCCAACAAACCCAGGGCCAAATTGAAAATCAGGGCCTACGCGAGCAACTAAGGCAGCAGGAGCAATTTCATCGACGTTATGAGAGGAGCATGCGAAAGTTCTTCCACGACTGTCATGTCGAAGCTTCCTCTATTGTCAAATCAGTCAACATTCTGCTCTCAGATTGCGCAACGCGTCCCAGAGGTGTACCAGAACCCGTGAGGTGGGAGCGTCGATTCGCGCATGACGTATGACCATTGAGAAGTATTCACTTCAAGACACGGAGGCATGTTTCGGGTGATTAGACTGGCAAAGCTGTGCTTAGATTTCGCCACAGGAAGACGACGCGACCCATGGGCACCCACGTGCAGCCAGTGAGCTTATGTAATCTTCCCAATTCGGGGGTTCAACTACTCCAAACTATCCCACCATTTTCCATCTATCACTGTCACCATATTCCAACAACCAGTCATAGAACAGGCGGGAAATTAATGTAAATAACATCCTTGTAATCAAGGTATGTTTCCCGTATCAAAATATCCATAGGAAGGGTGAATAAAGATGTTGTAAGTGAATTAGAGAATACAGTGTGTTGGGACTGAATATATACATGCGCACGACATATAATGTGACTACGAACACCCATTATTTCTTGTCCTGTCCAATGACTATTTTCCCAAAAAGCCAGTTCGATTACCCCGAACTTGAATATACTTTCCATTTCACATATCTGAGACAGGTAGTATTCCATGCTGTACTGTAAACGTAGCCAACAACGTCCTGAAATCAAGAAACCACAAAATTTACCAGCAAGCGACCGACAGCCGCTAACAAATGCCCATACACCCGGTGTAGCAAATACTAGACTAAAAACGAACCACGAACATGGAAGTGGTTGCTGTGGTGGGTTGAGCCCACCGACCTTCCAGTTGAAATACAATTGAAGGTACGCGAGGAGATAAAACAGAGCATGTGTAGACGACCAAAAGCTGAGATTGAGATCACTGATTTTCTTGCGGGCAGGGGTTAAGAAGCTTCACCAAAGTTGCGTGCGTAGATTAGGGATGCACATTTCATGGAAGTCGAACGCACTCATGAACGGATAATCGCAAAATATCTTTGAAGTCTCACTAACAGACTCCTCCCAGCCCCGCATAAGTTATTGTTTAATCCCACGCACCCCCTCTCCCGCCCCTCTCAAAAAAGACTGCGGTAAATTGCTTAATTTCCCATACTTGGGGTCATTCAACTTCGGTGAATTTCGCCCGCAGACAAGAAGCTCACCAAGAGTCCCACGACTGACATGGTGGTGAAAAAGGGGATTCGTGTTTATGAATGTGTCAAGGTTAATTCCTAATCAATAGTCTTACTAACGTCAGTGGGTCATCTTGCCTGAACGGAGTTGGGGAGGCTGGGGAAGTGAAGTTTTATTGGTAGTTCTGTCGAGCGGAGAAAGATAGAACAATCGAATTGCGTAAGTGGCTTTCTTTGAGTGCCGTACAAGAAAATATAAAGCCCAAAGCCTGCCCCGAGTCTTATGAATGGTTCGCTCACCGTGACTTACCGCGACTCGCCGTAACTCACCGTGCAGCAACCAGAGAGCCACAGCTTTATAGCGTTGGGCTTTCCGCTCACCGTGACTTACCGCGACTCGCCGTAGTTCACCGTGCAGCATATTGAGAGCCACAGCTTTACAGCGTTGGGCTTTCCGCTCACCGTGACTTACCGCGACCCGCCGTAATTCGCCGTGCAGCATATCGAGAGCCACAGCTTTACAGCGTTGGGCTTTCCGCTCACCGTGACTTACCGCGACCCGCCGTAATTCACCGTGCAGCATATCGAGAGCCACAGCTTTACAGCGTTGGGCTTTCCGCTCGCCGTGACCTACTGCGACTCGCCGTAGCTCACCGTGCAGCAACCAGAGAGCCACAGCTTTACAGCGTTGGGCTTTCCGCTCACCGTGACTTACCGCGACCCGCCGTAATTCACCGTGCAGCATATCGAGAGCCACAGCTTTACAGCGTTGGGCTTTCCGCTCGCCGTGACCTACCGCGACTCGCCGTAGCTCACCGTGCAGCAACCAGAGAGCCACAGCTTTATAGCGTTGGGCTTTCCGCTCACCGTGACTTACCGCGACTCGCCGTAGCTCACCGTGCAGCATATCGAGAGCCACAGCTTTATAGCGTTGGGCTTTCCGCTCACCGTGACTTACCGCGACTCGCCGTAACTCACCGTGTAGCAACTAGAGAGCCACAGCTTTACAGCGTTGGGCTTTCCGCTCGCCGTGACCTACTGCGACTCGCCGTAGCTCACCGTGCAGCAACCAGAGAGCCACAGCTGTACAGCGTTGGGCTCACTTCATGCTCTAGTTGCCTCCAGCAATCGGACAGACACCTCTTCGTGGTGCTGGAGATCAATAATCAAACGAAACGTTGTTCGATGAAGCTAAGATCTGTCCAAGTTTATGCCTTATAGTTAGATTCGTCTTGCCATAATCTAGTTGTTTAGTGTCTTCGTGCTGGAATATGAACATTGTCTTGCATTTTCTAGAAATCTAAAGTCCGGTGGATGACACCTATTCTCAGATGGTTTTCATATGTACAACTTCCCCTCTGGGCATAGACACTTTTATGTGTACTAGCATCTTCTCATTACTGTTTATCACTTGAACGTCTTCACCCATCGTATTGCGTACTGTCAATCCCGCGCAAGTGTTGGCCTCGAGGAGCGGGTGATGACCATTTATCCACTCCTAAATATTGGCAGTGACTAGGCGAAGTAAATTATACCAACAGCGTGTTGAAATCGCGGTCCGAGGTCAAACAATACTCTTGCTGGCCAGTACTTTATGGCTAGGGAATGGCCAGAGAGTAAATGACGAGATAATGAGAATGAAAAAAACGGGCTTTATGTTTAAGTCTGTAAAACATGCATATCCCATGGTTGTTCCACTAATTTAATCACTGGAATCCGCCTTCGATCTGGATGAACGCCGCGACGGTTGCCTGTGTCCAGTATACACTCGGAACCAAGAGACAAAAGACCGGAATCTAGGTAGACAAATTCTCGCTCGAGGGACCAACCATGGCCCCACAACAAATGGAAGGCCGGAAAAGTCAACCACATCTGCGTTCAAACGAGATTTTTAGGAAGTCGGTTGATTTGGTGCAGTCGGAATGTTCAAAACGTAAACGATCAATGACCTGCCTACCTCACAATAAGAACTTCTAAACTGGAAATGACTCTATGGCCACAGAATAAACAATCTCGAAACGGATAGGTGTTGTTCAAGTCTCCCAGGGGGAGACAACAGCACGGAGATGAACGCTCCTGAGACTAGGTCCATCGTACTTTTCTACCAAATAAACAATATTGGCAGTAGAAGTTCCTTTCACACCCTTCCATGAGCAGCGCCGAGCCGGGATTTCGGATTCCCAACCGAGGAGCATCCGGTTATTCACTCTCCGACACTGATTATCGGGGTTGTAGCTCCAAGGCTACAGTACAATGATGTATCCGCACCCGTTTATTCGGTCAATTCATCAATATTGCCCGTCTGAGCAACATGAGCCTGAACCGCCAGGTCAATCCGGCAAAGTCTACAACTAGGGTATGAAGGGGCTCCGTCCCACTGGCAAGTGATCATTTACAGCTGCGTCTTGTTCCTCATTTATTTTGAATCCGGATGTACAAGGACCTTTCTGCCTTTGTTTTCTCCAAGCAATTTGTGAAGGCAATGATGTCAGACTCCGCGCCAAATGTTGAGCTGCATACTTCCAATGATGTTCTTGAAAATTCTATCGGCCCAGCCTATGCGGTGAGCACTCAAACAATTACTGGTCCTGAACCGAAAGCAAAATCGGTAGGTCTTCCCACTTTTTGTTTCTTGCCTTGGGCGTGCAGCTGATTTTTCCCATTAGAACCAACGGCAACCGAAGTCTACGAAGGAGTGTTTCACGGCAAAGCCGGGAGAGTCCGCAGTAATATCAATCATCAAAAGCCGCCGGGACAAGCGCAAGGAAAAACAAGGCCGCCGAAGGAGGAATCGAGCGCAGCAACGCGAGGATTACATCGAACGGCTCGTTGCACAGCACACACACGACGAGATCAGAATCCTGCACCTCAAGCAGCAAATCAATTCACGCTGGCGCCAGGATGCGGAGTTCTTGGCCCACAAGCTGCATTCGCGCGCACGGAGTGTCTGAGTCACATGGGCAGAGTCACCATTTTGCCGCTTGGATTTGAGAGTTCCGCATGAGAAGACGATACAAGAAATCGAGAGGGATCGCAACAAATCGATAGATTTCATCACTATGTTCAACATCATACATGTCAAAATTTGTCTAGTTTTAATGTAAATTCGTCAATCCTTTCTATTAAATGACCAATCGAGCGAATGGTATTGATTATTGCAGAAGGTGTGCTTCGAGCAGTCATTCTTCCCCGATGGGCTTTTGCCTTAGCCCAACCCTCGTTATCAACGACAGCCTGAGGCGCTGCTTTCCTGAACTTATTATACTCGCACGGTGGATTCGACGGTCAAATAAATTTAAAGAGAAAAAAAAAAGAAAAAAAATCTTAAGTTGCGTGCCATTACGATGACAAATAACTGAATGCCCGGCACTCATAACCATTATATGTAGCGTTCAGACTATTTCCGGTGGAGAATTCCCCCAGTCTCCGATCATACTGATTGACGCTAGGCATTCCAAAGTTTCAATTGCTTACGTTCTTGACAGCTTTGGCGGTCTTGGTTTGACTTGCCATCAGAAAGGGATCAATTCACCAAGTAGTTAAGCCTCCACACAAAAGAGATATGGAACGGGATGGTACCGCAAAAAAGATTTGTAGTGACAAATATATCGGTTATTTTGAGCCAGGATCTTAGCGCCATTTGACCTCAGTTACCGGTGAGTCACTGTGCCCAGCGGAGGGGCTGGATAGGTAAGTAGCTTTTCTTGTCGGATTTGTGAGGGCGGTGAGGTCCCGATTTCCCGGCAGTGACTGAGTGGCTGGGGTACTCGAGTTGCGTACGTGGCCTTCCTTGATCTCCGTACCTGAAACTATAAAAGCCCGACCCAGTTTCAAAAGACGTGCCACCTGCTGCTACCATTGACTCAATGTCTGAGCGCTTTTTTGCTGCTACCACTGACTCAATGTCTGAGCGCTTTTTTTGCTGCTACCATTGACTCAATGTCTGAGCGCTTTTATTGCTGCTACCATTGATTAAGATGCCACCGTTGCCTCCAGCGATAGGACAGACACCTCTTCGTGGTGCTGGAGATCATTACCCAAACGCGCAGTCGTTTGAGGAAGCTAAGATCTGTCCGAGTCTATTCACTTCCATGCTTGCTCTTTTGAAACCCATCTAGTTAGTTAATGTCTTCTTCCTGTGAGATAATCCATTCCCTCCTTTCGGCTAAAAATGTAGAGTCCGGTGGATGACGCCATTTTCCAGATGACTTTTGCATGTTCAATGTCTGCTTTTAAGAATACATAGTGTACATTATGTGTCAGGATTTATGTGTCAGGACAGCTTCTCCTTACTGTATATCATGAATTAAACGACTTCAATCATCATAGATTTGCATGTCGTCAATCCCGCGCAAATGTTGGCCTTCAAGAGCGAGTGACGGCCCATTCATATAGTGTTGAATTGGCAGCGACCAGGCCGATTACATTACACCACACAGAACGTTGAAATTGGTTTATCCGAAATGATAAACAATACTCTTGCTTGCCGTAACTCATGGCTAGGGAATGGCCGGAGAGTAAATGACCAGAAATTAGCGAAGAAAAAAAGCGGGCGTTACGTTTATATCTAACGTATTTTGTCGAACTGAGGGGTGGTATTTTACCACTAAGAACAGGGATATTCATCAAGTACCCATTCTGTCTCTGTCTCTGTATGGTAAACGGGGTACGCTCGGCATACCAGCGTCGTAACACGCTAGGAACGACTCCTGAGATCTGTTAACGCTTCAACAGCAAGATCCAGATAGAACAACATCAATGCATCTCAATGGGACACCTCAATACTAGCACATACCAGTATCTGTCAATCCGACAGTTATGAGCCCGGTTGCCCGTTGCAATATCCATTAAGATATATCAGACCTCTCTGCTCTGTATCTTAGCGACGTGTATAATATTCCGCAGTGCCGGATACCCCTGAATAGCTCGGATACCTCTGAATCGCCCGGTTACCCCTGAACGGCACATGCGAGCGTTGCCAACGACCGATTGCGAACAGGACAATAGAGTACAATAAGGGAAAGCAGTATAAGAATGTCAGAAGGCCTCTACTCAGAAGAACTGAGGGCAGTGCCTCAGGACCAGCGACTACGGTCGGAAAGTCAATGGAGAGTCTGGATCGGCCACATACGCTCAGCAGCTATCTCTGAAGATGTGTGGGACTATCTGAATCCAGATCTTGCAGAAGAGAGCGTACGACAGGTTCCCGAGGCCGCCCGAGAGCCTCAACCTAGCAGTATTCGCGAAGATGTGGAGGATGAGTTTGAACTCACAGAGAAGGAATTTACCCAGTGGACTCGACGCATTCAAGCCTATGATAGGCGTGAGGCTCAACGGGTGCGCCTGCTGAAGGTGATGGCACGCATGAACAGCCTAATCACACGTTCTCTCGCAACCGAGTATCACTATCTCACAGTCGATGAGGTTTCGCCGTATCAGAAGCTTGTCAGGCTAGCTCGTGAATTCAAGCCAAAGCCAGAGACCCGGACCGAAGAGCTTCGAGCTGCGTGGAGGGCCATGATCAAACAACCAACGAATAACGTCAATACAGATCACTGGCTCACTCAGTGGACGAGTCTATATGAGGAAGCAAAGTGTGCAGATGTGCCTGATGTGGTATACAGTGTCAAATACGCTATTCGAGACTTCCTGCGCGCTATTCAGCCTATAGATGACGTATTCTGTACCACGTGGCAGGAGAAAATCCTCATACACGATATATCCTTCCACGACGTTATCTCCGCATACCGAACACGCCGTAAGGCTCTTGGACAGTCAGCGAAGAAGGGATCGTCGAAGGTTGCACTTGCCACGCTAGATGGTCAGCATGAGGCTAAACCTGGTCAAAATAAGTCAAAGCCAGCGGAGAAAACGTACCGTACACGGTGCCCGTGTGGTAATGGTGCCCATACGTATCAGCAGTGCTATTATCTCAACAAATCGCAGAGGCCAGAAGGCTGGAACCCGAACGAAGCTGTAGAGAAGAAGATCCCTGAATTCATCAAGAGGATGAGCCCCCAGGACCAGGAAGCCATCGCAAAGCTTACCAAGGTCGAATCAGCTCAGTTTGCAGCCTCAGAAGATCAGCAGTCGTCCGAACAGATTATCTCTATGTTTTCGCATAATCTTGCGGTACAAGCGGCGCAAGAGGGTGATGAGTTTCCGCTAAAGGATAGCTGGATCGTCGATACTGGCGCGAATACTCACATCAGCAACGATCGTGACAGATTCATCTCATTCACTCCTGCTGACTACACTGTCATCACCGGAGACGCTTCTACAAGAATCCAGGGCTTTGGAACGGTCAGACTGAACCTCACAGACCCCAAGACCGGAAAGATCTCTATCGGAGAGGTCTCGGACGTACGGTATTCGCCAGGATTCCACACGAACCTACTTTCGGCGTCGAGACTGAAGAGCAAGGGATTCATCATGAATATCGAGTTACTGGCACTCGTTCGCCGCGGTCAGCCTATTGCAAAGCTAGAGGAGAAATGTGGGCTATACGTACTCGAATACCGGCCAATTCCGGCTGGATTCGCTACAATCAAGCATTCAGAAAAACCATTAATATCCTCAGCCACCGCCGAGCGTTGGCATCAACGCCTAGGTCATATGTATGATCAACGTATCGAGAAACTTGCAGAACTCGTTGATGGAATCAAGATCATTGGTCAGCATGTCGATGATGCTGCCGGCAATCCTGAGAGATGTGAAGTCTGTCAAATGACTAGCGCAAAGCGCCAAATCTCGAGAAGAGCTCATGGAACCAAGTACGGCAGATATGGTCGAATTCACTTTGACCTTGTGCAGATAGAGACAGCATACAACGATGATAAGTGGATGACACACTTCTACCTCGAAGGGATACGCCTACATGCCGCCTCAACACACCAGAAGAAGAGTGGTTGTCAGGATGCAGTCAAGAATTTTGTCGCGTTTGCAATAACACAATTGAAGTTGCCAATTCGAGCTTTCCGCTATGACAACGAGCGCGCTGCCGGCCGCACGGTAGAAGACTTCCTCCGTGAATGTGGCTTCATCGTGGAACACAGTGTGGTGGGCACACCAGAGATGAACAGCTTCGGTGAACGATCTGGGGGGGTGATAATTGCGAGGGCACGAGCCTTACTGTTGGAAGCAGGCTTGCCGAAGGCTCTCTGGCCAGAAGCTGTTAAAGCAGCTGTATATATCATCAACAGATCGCCCACTAAGCTTCCAAACGGTCAGTGGATTATTCCGTACGCTGAGGCAACAGGAATCGATCACATGCAGCCAAAACAACGCATCAACCTCTCAAATCTGCGGTTATACGGATGCCGCGCTTACGTGCGCCGCCAAGATATTCCAAAGAGCCACAAGATGGAGCCGCGCGCGGATATCGGATATCTAGTAGGCTACACAGCCTCGAACATCTGGCGAGTGTGGTTTCCGCACAGAGGAGCCGTGCGAGAAGTCAGGGACGTAGTATTCGACGAGAATCTACGATATGACCCCAAAGAACTAGTAAAGCCACCCATTAGCGACGTAATCGAAGCTATGCCATGGGAAATCGGTGAAGATGAGCATGAGGACATCGAGCAGCTCACACAGCGTGTCAGCCAGCCAGAAACAAACGAGCCAGCTAGTGAAAGCACTCAGCAGTCACCAGAAGCTATACCGGACGTTCAACGCCAAGAAAATGCCTTTGAACCACCGAAATCACCAGGCCAACCTCAGCAGACGGTCACGCCGTCTCTAACACCCTCGGCAGAGCCACAGCTTCTGCCGGCGCCTCAGGCGCAGCAACCATCTCAAGGAGCATTTCCCGGGGATCGAGGGCCCGCACAACATGCGACAGCACGTCCAAGAGCACCAAGAGATATTGTGGGAGATGTATCGGACCAAAACATCGTCTCTGGAGCACGGAAGAGGAAACCAGTGGACCAGGCATTTACCGCCGCGCTAGAAGAGCCAGAGGACTATCATGAAGGTGTGTTAGCAGCGTTCGCAACAGGACTAAACGCTCCTCACCTTCATAACCTCGTGCACCGCGATGATCTGCCTTCAGAGCCTCAGAACTGGAAGGAAATGATCAATCATCAATATCACAAGGGATTTCTTGCGGCTGCAGGCCTTGAAATTGACACACTCACTCGTAAAAACACCTTCGAGGTAGTACAGCGTCCAACGGACCGCAGTATTCAGATCCTACCTCTCAAATGGGTCTTCACCTACAAGTTTGATAGCAATGGGTTCCTGAGCAAGCTGAAAGCGAGACTATGCGTGCGAGGAGATCTCCAGCGGATGACGGCAGAAGAAAAGTACTCAGCGACTCTCGCAGCGCGAACCGCGCGTGCTGTATTCGCCCTAGTTGCTGCATTCGATCTGGACACATATCAATATGATGCTGTCAACGCATTCCTCAATAGCCTACTAGATGAGGTTGTATACGTCTCATTACCACCAGGGTTTGAGAAAGATGGTAAGGCCAAGTGCTGGAAGCTTCTTAGAGCTCTATACGGCCTACGAAAATCTCCACGCCTATGGCAACGAGAAGCGTCTAAGATCTTCACATCTCTAGGCTTGCAGGTAGTGCAGGAAGATATTTGCCTCTTCGCAGCGGACGGCATCATGGTGTTCTTCTATGTTGACGATATCATCATTGTAAATCATTCTTCAAAGCATGCAGCAGCCAAACATCTGAGAGAAGAGCTCAACAGACACTGGGAGCTTCGAGATATGGGAGAGGCGCAGTGGTTCCTCGGGATACGCATTATCCGTGACAGACAACAGATGGCCCTATGGCTCTGTCAGGATTCATATATATCCTCGATGGCTCACCGTTACCATCTTACTGGATCTCGCAGATATGATACACCACTCCCTAGTACCCCACTCAAGCCATTTGACGGCCAGGCGACGCCTCAACAGATTCACGAGTACCAGGAGAAGGTTGGCTCAGCTCAATATGCAACGACGATCACTAGACCGGACTCAGCGAAAGCGACGGCTACACTGGCTCAATTCCTCACAAATCCCGGTCCTCAGCACCTTGATGCAATCAATAGAGTCATCTCGTACCTTGACAGCACTCGGACATCGGCGATCGCGTACAGAGCGCGTGATCGATCACAGAAAAATTGTCAGATACCGGAGGCCGTTCAGTTCTTTAGTGACGCCTCATTCGCTGATAATCCCGATCGAAAAAGCTCTGAAGGATACACATGTATGATGTTTGGAGGACCTGTCGATTGGAAAGCTGGCAAGCAGCGTACGGTGACTACCAGTACAACCGAAGCTGAGCTCCTTGCGGTTTCAGAAGCTGCCAGGACCGTGGCCATGTGGAAACGGCTATTCAAAGCAATACGCTTTGATCCTGAGCATGAGCTAAACATCAAATGCGACAATCAGCAGACTATCGGGATCCTCGAAAAAGAAACACCTCAACTGCGCACGAAGCTCCGTCATGTTGACATACACCAGCACTGGCTCCGGCAGGAGGTTCAGAGCAAGCGCATCACCGTACACTGGGTGAAAACCGCCGATATGGTAGCTGATGGTCTCACAAAGCTACTACCCCGCCAAAAGCATCTCGAATTCATGCAATCGATGGGTATGGAAAATATACGGCAACATCTGGTGGTGGGCGAGGTCTAACGCACACATCTGCAAGAGCAGAAAGGGCACTCGCTGAGGGGGTGTGTCGAACTGAGGGGTGGTATTTTACCACTAAGAACAGGGATATTCATCAAGTACCCATTCTGTCTCTGTCTCTGTATGGTAAACGGGGTACGCTCGGCATACCAGCGTCGTAACACGCTAGGAACGACTCCTGAGATCTGTTAACGCTTCAACAGCAAGATCCAGATAGAACAACATCAATGCATCTCAATGGGACACCTCAATACTAGCACATACCAGTATCTGTCAATCCGACAGATAATAAGAAGACTAACGCTAAATATTTATTATACAGAAGTAATAATTAATTATGTTATTAGAGCCTTAGATTATTTAGAGACCTTAGGGCCGAGATATATATAAAAATGCAAAAATACACCGTATTTAAAGGTAATATCTTCAATCTTTATTTAATTTTATTAAAACTCTCTTGGCTTTCTTCTCTTATTACAATTAGATACTAGCCACAATACTGAATTATAAAAAGTGTTGTCGATATATATCATCATCAAATTTCGCATTCAAGGTGGCGTTCTAGCTGTTCCACTCGTTTACACAATACGTTATATCTTCACTGACACCATCATCCTCAACAACTACATCATCCTGACCTTCCTCCCGACTCCTGAAAATGCCCCTCTGGCTAGTGAACTTATGTTTGATGGCTCCTTTTTTGATCTGAGATTGCGATTTGGAGAACTTTGAGAGAGTCCAGAGAGTATTTGGATCACTATCACTGCCAGAAGAGAGTGGTCGCTTAGGAAGAATCTCAAGAGGAGGAAGTTCATCCAGGCATACATTAAGCTTTTCCCAGACTCTACTAGCATCAAATGGTGCTAATCTAGTAGCTAGAAAGCTATTCTGGATAGTAGAGGTCTTAAAAGCTCCCTTTCTTCCATCTGCAATCAATTCAAGGAAATCTTCCTTATCAATAGAATTGACTCCATTCCGCATCATGGTTGAAAACGCTCCTCTATAAAGCCTCTTCAAAACCGAAAAACAACCCACATCCAAAATTTGTAAAAGATGCGAGGCATGAGAAGTAATACAGATAGCAATAATATCATTTTCTTCACAAATTCGATCGAATTCAGGGGTTAGATGGCTCCCATGACCATCAAGGACTAAGAGGCAGTATTTTCCATCTCCTTTCCCAATATTTGGAATAAAATGAGATTTCAACCACCATAAACCAATTTAATTGGTAGTCCAGCCATTTTTGCTCACAGTCAATCGAGATCCAAGTTGATTTGAATCAAGGGGGATGCGTAGATGCTCAGGAAAGAGTTTCCCCTTGAAAACAAAGAGTGGAGGATGAACACTTTCATCAGCTCTAATGCACTCAATTGAAGTCACCCACTCGCGATTCCCAGCTTGTGAGAGAGTTCTTTTTCCATGGTGCTCAGCTGAGGTAATAATCCTTTGTGTGGTACCAACTCGCATGGCAAAACCAGACTCATCAAAGTTGAAAATATCATCCGAAGTGATACCCCATTTTTCCATGGGATTTTGGACCAAATCAAACCATGTTTTGATAATTCGAGGGTCCTCTGAAAGAACTCTTTGATAGTCGTATTTTTGAGATAATCGTGTGGAAAAATTTGGATGTCGTTTGACAAAGTGAGATGCCCAATCTCTACCAACCGTAGAGGGGATTGTTTTTGGGCATGAAGGAGTAAATTGGCCATATCTCTCAACATAGGCAATGTAAGAGCAGCACCCCTGGTATCCATATCCAATAGCCATTTTCAATCGATTGCTCTTCAAACACAGAGAAAATAAAGCGATTGTGTCGTTTTTCAGAAGCAGCTTCACGCCCGTTAAGGCGGGCCTTCAAAGTTGAGACTGGTAAATCAAAAGACCGCGCAGCAGCTGCAGCAGAGAGATAATTACCATTTTTTATAGCTTTTATCGCTAATAAAAGACGGCCCTCCTGCTCTAGTAGATTTCTCCTTCGACCAGACCGTTGGTGGACCATTATTATTGTGGTAAACAAGAGATGCTATTTTTTTGAGATGGGTTTTTAGTGGGGCCTCTCGGTCAATTCGGTCGCTCGGGCAATACGTTATCACGTTAATCCACTGGCTTCGGTACTTGAGCGATGCCTTTCATTGCATCCTGGTGATTCCATCGCATCTTAGTGTTTCATATCGCAAATAGAATGTGAGCAATTTCGGAAGGGCGGATAAGGTGGACGGGACAATGATCATAGGCGGTAAGCCTGGTCCACGGAGCTAACGATGATGAAACCCCACGGGTCTCATGGTATAAAGCCATTGTCGCTTAACTAGATCTCATACATTTGCAGGTACGACAAGCTGGGCGTGTCTACGGTCGTTCCGGCTTTCGATTTCTGCCTGAGGGTGGCTAATTATTGTCAAACTCAATGTTCCATGCGGGATACGCAAAATGTATCAATTGCAGAAGTGGACTTTGCGCCAGTAGAAGAGTCCTTCAGGCAGATTGTACGGAGTACCTCGGACTCAAACAATAAATTCGAAAGACACTAAGGTCCCTGAATGAGTATCTAGTCTCTGCGATGACCGGGATGAATGGAAGCGGCAAATACGTTTAACGATTTATGTACTGATAAAGGCTTCAGCCATTTGGACAGCATTTGTGGAAACTATCCTCTTGGTAAATGAGCGGAGTCTCCTGATTGGGCACGTATATCTGGACTAGCCAATCAGACAAGCCTAAATCTATTTGCCAAGAATCTGCTACCCAGAGGTGGGGAAAGAGGTCCGTGACACGGCTATCCCTCAACAGCTTCACTTTCCGCATCGTTTCACCTTGAACCTTCAGAGAATTTTGACGTAGCCTTAGTGGATTCCAACTACGGCTAAGCTGTCTTTTCACAGTGACTTCAGCAGCCGGGCCCTGGCTGCAGCGGCCATCCGTAGGTACTCATCCTTGTGCGTGCCTGTCTTTTACTGTTGTGATATGAGGCTGGTGCAGATCAGGAACCAAGCCGCACCGTCGGAATTAGCTCCGAAGTGTCTATACAGACGACCAAGTTGATTGGAAATCAACTTGGCTAATTTTTGTATATATAGGCTCATGTATCCCTCTGAAATAACAAGTCAATTTATACCTACGAACAACAACACGGTCTACCAGTCTTCCCGCCGCAATAGAATGCATCTCTGCCATCAGGGCGTAGAGCGAGCAGAGACGTGAGTGTTTTGGTGCGTCGCGGATATTTTGATCAACGTTGATCAACGTTGACGAGAGTGTTGATATGTGTTGATGAGCGTTGATCAACGTTGATGATGTTGAGATATCGGCTCAGCATGCCTGAGGCCTCAACATCTCTGAGTACCTACGCAGAAGTCACGTAGGGTTTATTGGATGCTTTGTACCATGGGACTATTACAGATCCATCGCACTCTCGCTTAGTGTATTTCTACTACTACAAATAGCGGTAGATGTACACCTTTACAGAGTCAGAATTACAACACCTCGTTCATTGACATACGCTTCTTGCCAAGATACCACTGTCTAGACATATATTTTAACAGATGAACGTGGACGAGGGTGTTTATGTGTATTGTGGTGGTATATAGCGGGACGGTGAAGGTGAGTGAGTGGTGTATAATCGGCACCCAGGCTGGCAGCATATTGATCCTCGAGAATGACGATCGCTGCTGCTGCGATCCTACCTTCAATTCCACTCCCCTCACACTAGAGAATCAGGAAGTCTTTCTCTTGGATCTTCTACCGGGATCTGATTATGATGTTCCACGGCCACTTCGCGGTCTTCGAAAATCACCACTGGTGGTGCTTCCCATGGTATCTGGACGAATGCCTTCGGGCTCTCCCATTCCCTTGCCAATGTGTCCCGGGGAGCCGTGGGGCACCAGTCCGTGAGACTTTGAATATGCTATTTACAAATACCTGCGATGAAAGTGTGTCCACCTTAAAAAAGTCTATTTCATTAATGGACCTGCCCACAATGACAGTCCCTTGAATATCATGGCTAAGCGCACCTGCCACTACAGTACATCCGAAGACAAAAATAAAGGGTGCGAGCTCATTGCATGTTCAAGCCACTGCTATGAAAATTCAAGACTTCATCGTAACTATTGCTGGATTAGCTTCAATGAAATCTTTTTCAGATGGAGTCAGCCTACATAATTTTGTGCCAAGAAGCCGATGACAACCCTGTTTCCAAGATAGATAAATCAAGCCGCTCATCGGCAACCGGTTCGTCCTCTGGATCGTGGTAGAGAGAGACATACGGGTGCTCCAGAGCAGCCGCGGCTGTGATTCTCTCTCGTGGGTTCAGCATGAGCAATTTACCTAATAATTGGACAGCTTTTAAAATAAGAATGTTTCTTTGGAAGCGATTGAGTAGATCCGATACGGCATAAAGCGTACCTTGGGGGTCAGTCTGCTCAAAACAAGTATCAAACGAGCGAGACTTTGATTCTGGCAGTGATTTGATATGCTCGAGTGTCTAGAATTTATCGTCAGCGACGAGTCACCTAAGAATTTGCTTTAATACGCGAGATTACAGTCTTGCTGGTGATGCTTTCTATGACTTGCTTTGGTGGTTTTCCGAGAACCTCCGCAATAAGCGTAAATTGGTGTACCTGATCCTTGCCAGGAAACAATGGCTTCGCTAGGATCATTTCCGCGAAAATACACCCTGAGCTCCAAATGTCCACAGCCTCGGTGTATTTCTGCGGATTCAGCATGATCTCTGGCGCTCGGTAGTATCGCGTGGTGACATAGCCAGTCATTTGATTGTCAATTTGTCCGCGAGCCGATCCAAAGTCACATATTTTCAAGTCGCAATTGTGATTGACGAGAATATTGCTGGGCTTGAGGTCACGATGCAGAACACCAGCAGAGTGAATGTACTTTAAAGCCCGCTGGATCGGTAAGCAAAGCCCATTTGAACAAGCCAAGCAACATACAAGAATCTGATAGATAAAAAATTGGATAAATTCGCCGCTCATAGGATTTGATGCGGAATGTATCAGATGGCGGAGATCAGTCATTATCCAGTCTGTGATAATGTACCTTTGATACCGCACGATTAATACTTCCATTCTCATACCGAAGCGGGGCCGAAGGGGGATGGATATCATACAGGTCTTCAGATGGGGAAATAAAGACATCCACCATCTCAATCAACTAGACAAGATCAGACTTCGAAGGCTCCATTTGGAAAAGTCATGCCACACGGACGTTGGTGTGTCGGAGCTTACTTAGCAGAAAGACTTCCCTGAAAGTGTTTCTTGCCAAGACACTGCTTTTAAACGGCTTGCTGATCTTTTTTATGGCGACTTTGTGATGTGTGATCGAGTCATAAGCTGAGCTTTGGGCATCGTCAGAGATGGCATCAAATTATTTAATCGCATAATCACTGGAGTACCAACCATACTACTCCCAACGTCCCCAGATTTTGGATATTCAGATCACAATACCTTGCCTTCGTTTCGAAATCCGTGCCCATGATCGAGGTCATGATGTACGTAGCTGTGTTGGCGATAGTGAAAACGTGATATACTTGAACTTGTCGTCCATTTACAGTCAAAGCGAACTGGATGAGGAACTTGGCAGTCTCAAAAATAGGGGGTGCTCAATCTTGACCGCTTTTTCCACTTCAACATTTTTTGCAACGTGTCGGTTCAAAATCAGGTGATTAGCCGCTAGGCTAAAAATATGCTATCATGTGACTAGCCCTGGTTCCGCACGCGACCAGGGGTAGATGACGTTCGTTTTGTTTGCATCTGTGCATTTCTTGTGTTTAGTTTACATCTTTCCATTCAAGGGCGATTGATCAGAAATACGCAAGGCGAGTTTTCAACGGTCGCCCAGTGGGCTGGCGACCACCCTTTCCAGCAGTCGGTAGGCCTGACAGCTCTTCCGCATAGCAGCATATATATAGAGCGAGCTACATCGTGCAAACGAGTTTGTTAAAACTGGACGTCTACTGAATTGGGAAGCATCAATATCAAGGCCAACGAGATTGTTTTAAGTCTGATCTTTTTCCTTTTGAGTGAAAGACCCTATACAAATGAGAACTCTTCTCCTGATCTATACTCTACTTGGTAGGTCAAATGCTGATCACTAAATTCATGCCTGGTCTGTCAGGCGTCTAGCCTGGATGTGCGACGAACCTCAACTAAGTATATTCCACCAAATAGATTACAAAAATGAGTACGAGCAGTCTAGAGACCCTTCACTGCATGTCGCTGGCCCTGGCGTTTCTGAAAAGACCGACCTGCTCAACTTTGCAATGTCCAGGGAGGGGGTTTGGAAGGGTTCAATGGATGTCATGGGCCCAGGCCTCAGGCTGCAGGACGTAAAACATTTCGTGCAGTCACAAATTGCATATTGCGTCGGATCCAGAGGTTCTTGTGGCTCTAGGAAGTGAGAAGTGAGGTTTCCATCGGAGGCAAAACGTTCCAGATCAGCCATTTGGATACGCTCTTGACCTTGCGCAGGGCTTTTTAGCGAGCTTGATGATTCAAGCAAACACCCGGAAGGTGTTTGAATCACTCGTGATGACGTAGTTGGTGTTCCCTGTACCGTCAGCTTCGAGGGAAATCTAGCAGATGGACCATTAAACGAATTAGTCCTGTCTTTGAAATAGTGAGTTTCATTCCGACTAGTACTTATGGGGGACCGATGCTTGGATATAGTTTATCAGTCAACTTACCCATTTCTTCCAGATATGCAGCTTTCAGATGTTGGCTGTCGGGCACGAACATTGGATTGGGGACATGACTCTGCAAGGACATTCCATCAATCATAGTTGGTCGTATCCTTTGTGTAGTTTCCTTGAACCCACGAGGATTGCGAGAGAAGTTACACGATTTATCTAACCGAAGACAATTTTCACAGCGTCCGCGCTCATCATGTTCGTCAACACGGCATCGATCCTTCCGCCTTCGGCAATGTTCTACCAGAGATGGCGCATTAGTCAAGGCTTGAAGAAAAGAGGTTGATGGAAATGAACCAAAAATAATCTTGAAGAATCCGAACCGTGTTGCTCCCTGCCAGATTCTTGCAATAAACTAAAGGGTAGAAGATACTTACCACACGCAACAACAATCCGATGATAGCCCAATTTTGGGCTTTAATTTATCACCATCTCCACGACTTCTCAACGAAACATCAAACCTTCTCCGCTCTGGGCTGGTAGAATGCATATACGAGATGTTGATTTAACACATGTACCTCGAGAGTACTGTATGAATTTATAATCATCTGTAAAGAATATCAAGGATGTGTGGCGTTGGATACCCACGGTACTTGTACTAGTTTCAGTCAATTGAGTCGTCTCTGTTTATTAGCCGAGTTGTTTCTTAATTAGTGAAGAATGCGCCCTTGCCTCCCAGTGATGGGTTATCGTACGGATTCCTGTGAGAGGTATGTGACTGGCTCGCATCGTCATTCTTCCACACCCAACTGACCTAAACCCAATTAAAAATACCTGGGCATTAATGAAGGCCGGGATAAATAGGCTCCGTCCTGATCTTATTCGTATGAATGAGCAGGCAAAGGTTATTTCAGATTTGGCGGAATATTACAAAGCAAATTGTTGAACAAAAAGGAGGGCGTCCCGTGCCATAGACACAGTCAAATAGAACAGCGGTATGAGGTGCAGGACCAACATAAATGAACAGAACTGCAAGATTTTCATGATACAAAACATCCAATAAGCCCTATATGGTCGCTGCGTATTAATTAAGAGATGTTGAGGCCTCAAGCTCACTGAGCCAATATCTCAACACATTAAATGGACTGCTAAGAGAGTGCTGAGATTGAAAAGCTGACTACGCTGATTGACTTTCATGGTGAAAATGAGACTCAGTACCTAACCACTTATGTCTGCTAGTCGATTAAATCCTCCAGAAATTTATGGACATGCCATGTGCCATGGCCTAGACAGTCGACTTTTCCCTACGACCACAATGGATGCCACGAAAAGCACGCCAGACCAGAAAAATGAAGGAGAACAACAGTCCAGTGTACTGCCAATAATTGGCGAAGAAGACTATTCACAAAAAACTTCTGACCATGTCGAACCTTGAGGGCCAAGGCCGACGACGGTGTCTACAATACTCCCGATAGCAGAGTATGCTTCTGCCATAGTGGTTGTAAGAAATGAAACCACCGGCAGCGCAGGAACCACAGACGTGATCATAGTGACAAAAGGTATAAAGTAGTTGGTTGCAAGAGATGATAGAGGAATGATGCTTGATGATGTTGACATATAATATTCTGCACGGATGGTAACGACACTTGCGGCATTTTATACTTTTTTTGATCAGCATCTGGATTGAATTGAAACTATTTGACGTCAAACTGAATCAAAGCTCCGTTAGCTATATGATGTGAGCCAAGTCCTTGTTGGTCTGTAGAACAAGCCGGCCCTAGCTCGGCCTGTGCAGCTTTTTCAAGGCTGATTTTACAACCCTAGTTTAGTTATGTAGCATGGCCAACTTTTGATAGATGCATTAGCTGAGGGGGCTAATATGCTAGTTTTGGAGCGCTTACGTTTGAGACCGTTCCCCAATAGCACGCTAGAACAAACCAAATACCCTGTCAAGACCGAAAGCCCTGGGGCGTTTTTAAATACACCAGTGATTGGATTGAATCCTGTCTCATCTTGGGGCCAGAGTTTCGTTGGCTTAGCGCCTTTTGCCTAGATTGGAACGACTTAGCCTCTCTTAATTTGGCCCCCACACATTTGGCCCCCAGCCCCCACTTTGGAGCCATGGATCAGTGATACTACGCAGATTGGTGAGTCAAGAGCGAGCCCCTGTCCATGCCATTCACATGTCAGTCCCTCATTCGCGTGGAAAGTCATCAGAAAACGCCTCAAACTCTTCAGTACCGAAATTTGAATCTAGATATTCTAAATACTCAAGGCAAGTACAATGCCCCTCACCGGAGTTATGGATGTGGTTTTTATTGAAGCATCGTAGGAGAGGCAAACGGCTATTCTTATGATGAGATCTTCTATCAAACACAGACATGTTTTAGGGAATCCGAGTCCATTTTCAAATGACCGCGAATTTTCGTCTAATGTGTCACTGCCTAACCCGTCGCGTTGGCCTATGCGCAGTCAGCACCCAAAAAAACATGAAAGCCGTTCATACTATTTTTAAGGTTGTACACTAGGGTTTGAGTGGCATGGTATTGCGTGCAGCTATCTTTATTGTTTGTACAGCCTGAATAATTCATCCAGGTGGGTATACAGCTTGGCCGCAGATCAGCGGGCATCCGACCAGGTTTCTTATCACGGAAGAGGCTCATGACCAATAAAATCAGTCATCCCCTTTCGACAAGGATTTTCATCAATCTGACTACCTTGTACTCTTTTTATTTCCGCAGTAAAAGCAATCTAATTGCTTCGAGCGAGAATACCTCTTTCCCTCCTCAGCTTTAGTGTCGGGGTCGTCGATTAACAAGTCCCGTAAATCCAAGAAAACGGTCACAATGCAGAAACACTTGCCTCATAAAATCTTAGATAGATACAAGACATCGAGCAGGTTATAGATTCCTAGTGCTGTAGCAATGCAGGGATGCAATAAAACGAGGGTAGTGGGATGATGAACCCATTTTGGAAGGTTAAACGAGCCAATCCTAGTCTAGCTAAGCGATGTAAACTGCATGGCTGGTTCAAGGCTGACTGACCTGACAACTCGATTTTATCGTACTTTTGTTCTTAGGGGTGGGAATAGGGACCGAAGAGATGACCGTGATGGTCTCAAGCGGTTCATTGTTATCAGTATACTAATCAATTACGAGCATAAACACACTTTTATCATACGCCGAGCCACTCTGAGGATGCTCGTGAAGATGAGAATACTACTTCGAGTGCGGCCAACATTGGCACGCTGATCAAATTAAGATGAACACGCAGTGAATGTAGCCAAGAACCCCACTTGTTAAATTAGTTACCCATCATGGCCCATGATTCATGGGTCGATGCTAAGGATCAAAGCAGCTCCACAAATTGTATTGTAGAAGCCAAACTCGTGGTCGCGATGAAGTTAAGCAACCTAAACACGTGATCATACTAATTTTTTCCACTTCTGGCTCTTGGTGAGTAGGGGGATTCACGAGGAAAGTCATTCAACCACTATGTGCAGCCGCGTTGAGTTTAGGATGAGAGCCGCTTTATCGTCCCGCGAACGGTGGTGAAAAGGGTGAGAATCACCCGAGCTGAGCGACCGCCGCACTGGTCCTTTCGGCTGAGCTCCATAATCGGACTAAACACTTTGATGTGAGATTTCATTATCAGCGAGCTATACTCAATGCAGGAGAGATCAATCTGCAACATGTTTCCACCGTGAAAAAACATGCCTCTAGCAGACTCACCAGGCCTTTGTCAATTTCTGTAGTCTCTTGGGAATCGGAGCCTCAGATATTCGGAGGCAATAGCCCGGGCGCTCTTCCACTTTAGTTTCTCCGTGATGCTTTGAATTATTTTATTAAGGCCTGACTGCTCATCGTGATTTCAGTATCGCCTTGCGAGCGAAGTGATCTCGAGGGAAAATGATGTGATATGAGGCTGGTGCAGATCAAAGACAAAGCCGTTCCATCGGAATTGATTCCCGATGTGTCTATACAAACATTAAGTTGATTGGAAAATAACTTGGAGTTCTTCCTGTATATATAACCTCACCCCTGAAATTCGTGCCGCGTCATCACTGGATACCTGACATATCAAACATAAATCTAGTGATCAACATGGGAGCTATCATTGAGAGTATAGTTCAGGAGAAAACTTCTCATTCATAGAGGACCTTTCTGTCGTTGAGAGAAAGATCAAAGAGATAAATGAAATTTAAACAGAAACTAAAATAAAATTAGACAAATCCAACCGAGAAAGAAAATGGCAATTTTAAATTCAAAATGAATTAGTTACAAGAGCCCCATCAAACACCCTCAGAGAAGCCATCGTTCCCAGATTCTGTATCTATCTTCATAGAGTCCATCAATCCACAGACTTCGAAAAGCTTCCTCGGACCCATTCCATCGGGGACACCAACCACTCCCTCAGTCTTCAGACGCTCTAAGGTCGCCTTAATACCCAAATAAGCAGGGGTAATTGTCGCGAATGAGAAGATCATGATTCTGAATCCCATATCCTCTGCTTCCTTTGTAGTGATGAGGGGGGTTGATCCATTCTCTACCATGTTCAGGAGAAGAGGCCAAGGAGCGAGGTCCTGGACTGCCTGTCGAGCCTGCTCTTTAGAAGTAAAGCCTTCCAGTAGGCCAACATCCGCTCCAATGTCTCTGGCAGCTCTCAGTCGACGGATACATTCCTCGTACCCATGTTGCTGAAGTGCGTCCGTCCGTGCAATCAAAACAATGTCCGAGTGCAGACGATCCTTGGTCAGCTTGGCAGCGCGAATCCGCATCAGGTACTCGTCTAAGCCAACAACCTTTTTGCCTGCAAGGTGGCCACATCGCTTGTTTGAGATCTGGTCCTCAATGTGGAAGCCAGCGACCCCTGCTTGGATGTATTGTTGAACAGACTTTGACACCATCAACGGGCCTATTAAGTAGTCAGCATCTGTGGTAATGTACGTTTTTTGGCCGTAGGTAAAACCTACCGCCATATCCAGTATCCATGTCTGCAATCAATGGAGGCCCGAATGGGTCTAGGTTGGCAATCATTTCAGCATTGGTTTTCATGTCGTGGAGCTGAGCTAACCCCAGATCCGCCATTCCCAGACGCGAGGCAGTGGTTCCAGCACCAGTCTGGTGATATTTTTAGTATCTGTGCATCTGTGTTCTTGTATCAATTTTCATACCATATAGAGTCCTTTGAATCCGACCTCCATGGCAGTACGAGCCGAGAGACCATCATATACACCAGGGCACACAAGGAGGTCTTTCGTATCCTTGAGCATCCGACGAAGCTTGGAAGCCGCAGGAATAACATAAAGAGACACACTCGGCTCCTGACGTGTGCCATTTACCTCATAGTACCCATCCTTTTCAACGGTGATTGTGATAGTCATCTTGGGCGATCCGATTGATGGGTTGGCTTTGTTGTCTAATATTTTTTATTCTTGTAATACCTCCCAATATTCGGGGTAGATTCGCCTTTTTATAAGTTTTGGCTAAATGGCTTCGGAGTGATACGGCTCATCTCGAGTGAGTGAATCAGGACCAAAAGCGTCTGTCTGGTGTGAGAGAGGATACGCTTCCACCAAACCAAGTGCGCTTGGGATCTCGGGGATGCAACATTCCCCAAATTGCCAAGATCTTATCATGGCCCTAAAGTACCCTGTCTTCACGTCGTACTGGCGATGCCTCAGAAGCCAAATGGCCCCAGCCCCGCGTAGTTAGACTAGAAAAGATACTCATTGCGTGATATACCGAGCGCTAACCACTCGAGCAATCGTTGAGAACCTCCCCGTCAATTAGTGGTGTAAATAGCGTCCAAATGGTGGTCAACATCTGCATAGACCAGGGTTAAAATAATGCACCGGCGTAGTTTATTGGTCTAGATGCCTCAAAGGTGGTCGGTGGCGGCCACCCCGATGAAGATTCTCCATCACGACTGCTGCATTGAGCATGGAGGGTAATCAATCTAGGCTGCCTTGGCATAATGACTGCATGCTGCAGACGCCTGACCTCTTTGTCGCTCCTGCATAAGTGGGGATCTGCATGTTTGTGGCAATATTTTGAGCAGAAGAAGACTCTTGGCCAAAGGCATTGTTGCACAAGTACCCTAGTTTGCCAAGCTCCTCATCCTATCTTTCGGGAGAGAGACCAACAGTTGAATGCCGTCAGCAAATATGTGGACAGCGTATCATCGTTTACATTGGGACAATTTTCAATCTACAGCCAAAGCTTGTATTTGGGCGGCGAGACCTCTTGGCCATTAGAACCTGTGAACAACCCTCAGCAAAAGTCCGCAAGTGACACCAATGTCCCGGGGTGAAGTTCACAAGAAAGTCGGCACCAAGCTGCTCGGCGCCAAAAACGATTCCTCCGAGAGTAATCCTTGGCGCTGTAGGCACGTATCGGAGACTAAAATCGTCGAAAAAGTCTCGTAGCGACTACGGCTCGGCCAGCTCACAGGCCGCAGAGGAGCGAAAAGAGGCACGATTCGCTACGTGTGGTGTCAATCCCGTTATCTTGCATCGAAAACTGCAGATTGCTAATATACCCCGGAGTCCGCGGAATTTCAGGATGTGCTTGGCTCGGTCTTGGCGTGCATTTGGCCGGCCTGAGGAAAGTGATGCGATCAATAGGACTGGGGGGAGAGAGAGGAAAAGCTTTGGTGGAGCTAGAAATGGTTCCTGAAGCATCCCCTGTTGACTTTGACTGCAATTTAGAAAATTTGTCTTTTGGTGTCTCTCCAAGGTCTCTGCAAGTTTTTGGGGGGCTTTTTGTCCCTCCAATGCATTCAGATTCCACTATGGACACTGAAAAAGGTGCATTTGCAGGATTTGCGGCGTCCTTCAAGGCTGAAATCGAGCCTCAGCATGCCGATCTTCTTCTCTTTGCGTGCTGTTTGACATCAGGACTTGTTGACAGTACAATCTACAATGGTGAGAGCGAAATTGATCCTTGTTTATGTGATCTAGGTGAGACTAACATTCCCAGCTTACAACACCTTTGTGTCCATGCAGACCGGTATGACCTCAAGCACGGAAGGAACTCCATCGCAATCTGACAGACCACAGGAAACACAATCTTCGTGGGACTAGGAGCTTCAAGCCAGAATGCTCGTCCATATGGATGGGCGCGCTCGCTCACTTCGATCGGATGCTTCATCTTAGGATGCTTCTTCTTCGCGCGCTTACACAGTATTGTGGGTGCTCGAAAACGCGGTTCATTAATGATGTCCTTCGCGTTACAAGCCAGTATAATCATTATAACCGCTGGACTTATCGAAGGCGGTGCCATCTCGAGTGCGCTTGGTGATCGGTTGTCGCAGACCACGCCCCCGTGGGACCAAGAGGTTCCGATTGTTCTTCTCAGCATTCAGTCCGCCGGTCAGATTGTGACGAGTCGCGCGCTAGGTTTCAATGAGGTTCCGACCGTGGTGATTACAAGTCTTCTTTGTGATCTTGTGTCTGATCCTAAGCTGTTCCTAATCCGAAACCAAAAGCGTGACCGTCGGGTCATCGCGTTTGTGCTGACGCTGCTTGGGGCGATCATTGGTGGATGGGTGACGAAAGCCACACAGGCAATTGCCCCCACTCTATGGCTGTCAGCAGGGATTAAAGTCGTGGTTGTTGTGGCCTGGGGGTTGTGGAAGGCAAAGTAGAAGTTGCCGCCATTCAACGCAGAAGGCTTATGATGCTCTACCCGTGCATCATTCATGAGAAACCAAAACCACATGAAATATGCAGACCATGTGATTTTGTCAAAATCAGTGGTTTCCGTAATAACAGGTCATCCAATAGAAAATGGCAAAAAATCTGCATTGTTTGCTACCCCTTCGTACAAACAACTTATAGGGCATCATGGCTAATAACAATGGCAATAATTAGTTATAATTCCGGTTCTCAATCCGTATTCATGACCGCGGCACTGACAAGGCCAATATCTCAACATAAGGAAAATATGTAAGATACCGCCATCGCGGGGACTTGTCCAAACTGATTGCTCCCACAAAGAACTCCATTGCCTGGCCTTTCGTCTTCGAAATAATGCAAACAGGGTCAAGAAATTTCAGAACGATCTTGGTCACGTCACGGTCATGTTCGGGATTGGGATCTGCTCATGGTACTCCCTGGGAATCCGCCATAGTTACTATGGTTGGTTATGTCAAATGAGTTTGCAAATTTGCCTATACTAACAGCATTTCTCAACGTTCTGCCAGCGTGCAGGGGCGAAAATCCCTTTCGTTAATTACTGTGGCGTTGTAGTGGCCAAGTGAATTGCCAATCCTTGGTGGTAAAGTTATCCTACATGGAACTTCCGACCATGCGCCTCCCTTGGTATCTAAGTGAAAACGATTAAGCCCAAGATACTTTTGCTAACCACCACAGCTCTCCCTTCACAACAGCATGCAAAATCGAGACGTGCTTTGACAGGCGAACCCCTTTGACCTCTATTGAAGGTGCTCAAACGCGACGATACAAATTTGCCCTTCCAGCACTCGACTTGTTGGGCACTTGTCTACGCCTATGGTAGTCGTGCGTGTTCAGGCACATCGATGGCGAGAAGCTAGAGCAGAACACATGTTTCGAAGGACGCCGGTATACACCTGACAAAGGAGAGAAACGGTCTTCAGACTCGCCACGATGAGCAGGTTCAGATGCTCAAGATGAATCTTACGCAAAGAGACCTGGGATTTAGCATTTAGTCTCAGCTGCGCTGGCAGGTATTCTGAACACAGGAGTGCATTCCGTTGAGCTTTGAAAATTTAGACAATCTAGAGCGTATAGCATTTCATGTCATTACATGACTTGAGGTATAGATTCTTGCGTACGAATTTTACACGCCACTTTGATCCCGAGCAGTGAGTAAGTACTGTCGGGACCGTTGCCCGAGCTATGGCTCCATGTAGTCTTGTTGCAGTGAGGAACCCAAGATATCAATTCCCGTGTTCCGTCAGTAAGATCCACATGTAGCAAAATAATCGTCATCGTCACGACGCTGACTTCGCACAACCACATAGCTAAGCTTGAATGCAATCCACGTTGCTGGTGCTTTGCCATCCGTCTTCTTCGGCCTCCGCTGGGCTGGGAAGACTAGAGTCTTGCTGGTGTAACACGCTATTAACAGAAAGATCGCTTCCCTCGCTGCTGTCACTAGTTATCCTTCTGCGTTGCAGCTGCGGCTTCGTTTCATATTTCTTGTTCAGACCAACACACGAGGATATCTGAGATTGGGTATATGCTAGCATAGAGCGAGCATAATCATTGAGCGGAATCCGGGAATTTGTCGAACAGGGTGTCGCCATGTGGGGCAGGGTTAAAGAATGACTTCCATTATGATCGTGAGGGAGAGTGGGTAGTATATACTCTGACGATCGTTGCGCTGTGCTACTTTCGGTCATCTTGAAGAATTCTATATTGTCGTAAAATTTCCGTTAGCCTGGCTCTCCAACCTCAAGCAAATTCAGCACCATAAAGACTATGCCAGACTTGGTACACGACCAGCGCTACCATCGTCCTCTCATATGCAGAAGAATGAATGTAGTCTTTTGTAAAGAACGTGATTTTGTGCATAAGGGCAAGAAGCAAACACTTCCCCTACATAAATGCATGATAGGATTCCATGTTCTCACCTTTCGCGCAGGGATTCTGTGTTCGCTAGATTCTGTGGTCAAAGACAGAGACTAGGTTGAGCTCAGGTTAAAAATGGCATCGGCCAGTGAGTGGTAGACGTATGGTGGGCTTGCTTTCGGCGTAGGATTGGAGATAGGGAAAATCGAGCAACGGCGTAGGCAGAGAAGGCTATTGGAACTAATGACAGAGATGAAGTCCGTTGTATATGAGCTTACAAGGTGCGAGATAAAGTGCTGTTAACATGTGGATTCCCCGGTCTGGGGATGAGGTGGGTGTGTTTTGAAAGAGACAGGGGAAAGGGGAACAAATCAAGCCAGGTCCCATGACGCCGGTCGCCGAGAGTGGACATTGTGGGTCGGTCCAAGTCTCTGCGAATCATCAGTCGATCTACGAAGGGAAAAAGCCAAAAGCACGCAGTGATGTCATTTGGTCAGGAATGGATCAAGTTCTCCGGTCAACACTAAATTATCTCCTTTCTACATCTTGGTTGTTTTGATACTCATCCTGGTTCAACTATGATGATGATGATGTGATCTATTATAGTCTGATGAAGCTTCCCTCTTGTCTTGTTAGGCGCTATGCAGACTTTCTCCGGCTTAGATACAGGCGGTGCTCTCCTTATGCGTGGGATCGCACTAATCACAATTCCGTACCACTCCACCGGGGTAACGTGGGCCCTAAGGAAAAGTCTCAAAAACCTTAGGAAATTCAGTGCCACACTTAGCATAGAGTATGCGAAGGGAGAGGCATGAATGAGAACTATGCTCCATTACCCCCCTAAACTCTCCCATACACTGGGCGATATCCAAGCCTCCCCTCCTCCGATGTGGTCATCCCTACCCCCGAAGGGATAAGAACTCGGTGGCTATAGGATTCGAACCTACTACGCCTTGTTATAGAGGTGGGCAGGATCCCAATCCGCCAGACCTCTCTTTGGCGCAACCCGACGGCCGACCACTTCGACCACCAGCCACCTCCTGGTTCAACTATTGGGCACCGCTTCAATAACAGAATCGAGATTAATCAACAGCTTGACTGCCTGGATGAAAGGGGGCTGACTGACTGAGTAAAATCCCGAATTTAGTGCTCACAAACAGTGTCGAGAGATGGCTATCCAAAGTGGCCTTATCGAAGTAAAGGGCAGCATATTTCCTGATTAGGTTAGTAACTTGTGATGAACCCACTTGGCCCCGAATTCGTAGCGGCGGAATAGGTGATGGGTTGAGCTTCTGGCACTGACCCCGCACGTGTTAGGGCCTGACTGGTCCTCTGAGGCAGGTTGCCCTTTGAGAAGACAACTCCAATATTCATCCTTTTTGTTCATACAAAGCTGTCGGAGAAAATTGCTGGTCTTGCTCGCTAGCGTCCCTGACGTTTACGAATTCAGGTGGGTAAGTCACCTTCAAGTCAAAATTTGGGCCTTTTTCCATGACCCTCCGACAGAATCACTCTGGAGATGAAGCCGTGAAATCACGGAACATAACGGCAGTCACAGCCACTCCCATAATTAGCAATCACGACCGGACAACCGATACTAGGACAAAAGACAACCCTTTTCACAAAACATCTGCGTCCGTTGCAGCAAACTTGGACAAAGAAATATCGAGAACTCAAATGGAAGGTGCAGAGCGAACGACTCAATCTGAGGGGAGCGAGGAACATAATACTTCACAAAATTTCGAGGATTTGGATGAAAAGGACCAGGACAAATCGCGGAGGTCTGCGTTGTCTGTTTGCGATAACCACGGATGGAAACGGGACGAGTCTGACCACAACCCAGACCAGAGATCCAGTTCTGCCAGAGCCAGAGGCACTGTGACTCATCCGGTCGTCGGTTCACCAATTTTGATCTGTGCTGCATCAATATCAGTGCCGGAGACTGATATAAAAATTTCCGCTGTCACGTCTGACCACGATACGCAGCTGATGAGCCAGACACAACAGGTCCAGCAGATCGATGGTTCTGACCCACAATTGACGAATGCGCCGGAACGAGAGGCACAAAGCCAAGAGCCGCAGACCTCGCATACCGAACCTCCTGGTGTCGTATCTGCATCTTTATCCCCCGCCCCCACCGAAATTGCGGTCCAGGTAATGCAGAAGAGAAGACGTGTATTTAGCCGCAGATCGAAGACTGGCTGCATGACTTGTCGCCGCAGGAAAATAAAATGCGATGAACAGCATCCTGTATGTAAGTTTAGCTATATGTCTTGGTGTTGACGGCGTTTCCCGGTCACCAACTGAGGGGACGTTTCCGGAAAGGCAGGTGCTAATGCGTGCGCTAGGCAAGAATTGTATCCGTGGGTGCCTCTCTTGCGAGGGTTACATGTCACAAAGTATATGCCAGAGACCTTCCGACCCAACAGCACCGGGAAATTTGCAGTCGCCTGCGGTCAGACCAGACAGGAATGACCAGCTTTTATCAGAAACCCTCCAGCGCTGTGACCGACAGTCCGGCTTGGCTATGGTCGTCAAATCGGGCAACATGGGACCGGATGTAGTTGAAGGCAGTGAGCGGTCAGCCCAGCAATACGGCACCAGTACTATTAGCACAGGCCTCGGCATTGGATCCAGGTCAACCCAGGATCGGCCTAGTGATACCGCGTTTTTCCTTGAATACATGGCGGATCCAGATCATTGGCAACCTCCACGCATCCATAAAGCCCTGCATGCGGGAAATCCTGGATCAAATCGCCAAGTACTTCCATCAACTCGCCAACTGTTCCATGAAACACATTCGGAACTAAATGTGCCTCCGTTTTGAGATTTGGCCAAGCAACAGTGATTGTTCAAAGCTCAAGTCTGGTTACACGCCCCATTTATTAGTGGACAACATCATCAACGCAGCCCATCATTCAATAGCCAAAGTGAACAGGATTTTCCCGTTTGGATAAAATTACAATATCGCGTGTTAACATGATTATGCTCCTTTCGCCAAACCATACTGCGGAAGCGACGAAATACCAAGGAATTTTCGATCACCGTATCATTAGCTGGCTAGTATGGCAGTCTATGGGATGTTGTTGCACGCTAGTCTGCCCAGTGGACATCTCACACCTTTCACTGACTTGGACACATCGCATAGGACGATGGAGCAGATGTGAAGGCCGTAGTCTTCCTGTACGCGCAGAAAAACCCAACATGACATGGTCACACATATTTCATCTTCCATACGTCTTCCAATAGAAACTTCGAGTGTTCGTAGCACCTGGGGTGAAAGATGTGAAGGCCCGAACCGCGGCCGAACCGTGGAGGTCACAGCTTGTGGATCCTCGATTTGTCAACAGCATTGCAAAAAACCAATACAGCCAAGAATGCGGATGGCAAACTTCCTTGTCCGCACTGTGATAAGACCTACACCCACTCGAAGCACCTAAAGCGCCATTTGTTGAGACGTGAGTTGTCCCGAAGTAAATGGAATCTCCCGACCGAAATCTCTCTCTAGATACTGGGCTTCGTCCTTACAAAAGTGTGTGGGGGGGTTAGAATGTGCGAAGGGGCTCCGAAGGCAATAAAATAGCCGCTGAATGTCCTGGCTACGCCGATCAGCAGCTTCTTGATTCTGCGGTGTTGCCAACGACACGACCCATGGCTGGGTGACAACGCACCCTCCGCTGTGACAGCAACGGCCAAATTTCGGGTCGCGTTACTTTTAAGGACACAGGTTTCTGGATATTGGTACAATCAGTATCTCGATCAACATCCTGAACCCGGCCGAAATCAGCACCACCTTGACGTCCTCTCTCGCTCAGGTACTTTGCAGCGGTTCTTCTACTACTCGAAAGCATCGCTCAGCGTGAACCCGTTTGCAAATGCGCGAAAGAGTATGATTCAGCTATTCAACCCTATCCTAAGTTTACCCGCTGACAGACACACACTGATCACTTTGTTTGTGGCTGCCCATGGTTCTCTTTTCATGCGCATGCCACGTGAGCAATTTTTTGCTTGGTCTAGGTTCTTCCTTTCGGATCTTCGCCGGGAGGTTAGCCGGTTAGGTCGAGAGCCACAACAAGGCATCTTTATAACGTGCTGCAACATCGCAGCAATATTGCAGTATGGGGAAGAGAGTGGAGAGATTGCTCCGGACTTCGCTCATGATCCAAGTACTGCCACTACGGATGCCTATGTCCATGTCAAGCAGTGGGCATCCACAACAGCACCTATCAACTTGAGCAGACATTACTACACCGACATCTCGTCTCAAATTGAATTCTGTGCCAGCTATTCTGTGCCAGCTCTCTCGCTTTCGGCACCCTGATCGTCATCCTTGGCCAAGCCAGCGAGCCAACTATGCACCCAGCTGTGCATGCCTCTTTGGCATTCCTGTGGTGCCTCCCGCTCCATCCAGCAGCCATGCAGCGACTCGAGCCGCTAGTTCTACGGCTGATACTCGCACATTATCTAAATATTTTGTTTCAGCCGAACATGAATATTGCATTGAAGCCGAGTCATCTCCCCGCATCGATGGCACACCCACCCAGCAACTGCCCGAAGACTTTTTGATTCGAGGATACATTTGGAGCCAGCTGTATTACCCTGCAAAATTCTTTGATCAGATGGCTGTAGAGAATGACAGGCCATTGATTCGGGAGCCACGGACAATGCTTCTGAGAAAGCATAGGTGGCTGTGGCTTGGAGTGCGGATTGCAAGTGTTTGTGTCGAACTGAGGGGTGGTATTTTACCACTAAGGACAGGGTTATTCATCAAGCACCCATTCTCTCTTTGTCTCTGTATGGTAAACGGGGTACGTTCGGTATACCAGCGTCGTAACACGTTAGGAACGACCCCTGAGATCTGATAATGCTTCAACAGAAAAGATCCAGATGGAACAACATCAATGAATCTCAATGGGACACCTCAATACTAGCACATACCAGTATCTGTCAATGCGACAGTTTGTCGTACCTAGAGGTTTGTATAGTACATTGTTTGCTGACCATACCTTGATATTTAGCTTTCTCGCTGGATGACGTATGACCGGACTCGACGCTTTACGCCTACCCTACTTGCCCATCAATTTGCATCCGTTGCTCAATCTACTGACCACCTGAGTGAGAAACCGTACTCGATCCCAGGCCTCTATAGCAGAAAATGGGGAGCTTCGAATAAGAAATTGCGGGTACCTGACCTAATTGAGGCCTGTTGAGACCATGCATTCGTTTAGTCACCGTTGTTGGTCCTTCATATAGCATCTCGAAACTATGAGGTTCTAAAAGCTAGTTAGCAGATCAAAGAAAACCTCGCAATTCCAATTAGGTGCGCTTAAGAGTCAAGGCCGCATTTCTTGCTGGATAAATTATCAATTCCTGAATTTACCGCTCGACCAAGCCATGTACATAATCCATCTCATAATTAAGAGTGAAAAGTGATGTGGAAGCAACCAGTCTACGCTATAGTACATAAGCAGGAGGTTAGGGACGGCGTGATAGCGTATAGCCCAGTGGCACCTGCAAGCTCCTACATGGTCTCCTTTGCGGTCCTCGGGGGCTCTAAATCTCCCAAGTTTGCAGATGCTGTGGTAATTCGCTATTGTATTATTATGAACCAGTAGTAGCAAGATTCCCTTTTAGCTTAAACGTGACTAGAGCAAGAATTTCTGCTACGCCGTGCTCAGTAGTAATAGCAGGGCTTTATTTCAGATGGGGTCTCGTTACTGCCTTCAGTAATGAGAGGAAATCTATACTTACTAGGCCCGATTTGTTCTGATATTGTTTCACTTGGGCTTGATGTCTACGGCTGAAGTCTGGGAAAAGTGAGCTTTTCCTTGTTCATGCGCGTTTTCCGTCTCTCGTATAAACAGCAAATAGATATCCATAGCGGTATCCAGAAACGAACATAAACATCTTTATCATCACTATCAAGGATCAGTCACGCTCCTGTTGACGTCTCCATCGGTGCTAGGGACGCATTCCTTGGCCCTGGGGATTTCCTTACTCCCAGGGACCCCTGAAATGTTTCTGGGAGCAAAGAAACAGCCTCTAGGAGCCACGTAGCCCCCAGGAAGCCCGATGTAGCTTCTGGGGTCTGGAGTTCCCAGCTCGGGGAATCAAAGCCGCGTTCCTGTTGATGACTTGTAGTTCCTGGGCGATTATTTGGCATTCTAGGAGTGATACAATGCCGCAATTTGTGCGCAAACCTGGTGAAGGTGTTGTGTGAAGACTTCGGTGACCCCGGAAGGCAGTATAGTGACTCTAGGGCCCTAATTTAAACTCCCAGGAGCTCCACAGCTCCCGGATCAAGCCAATGCATTTCCAGGGCCAATTTTGTATTTATTCAGGAGCGTAAGGTAAAGGTCCCAGGGGTAGATCTCATTTTCCTAGAACTAAGCATCGCCCCGGGAGCTCAATTTTATCTCATAGGGAATCAAAAGCTCCTAGGGTCATCATATTGATTCCTAGAGTCAAGTTAATAAGCACAAAGGTTTGTCCGTCTCTCCAGCCCGCGCCTGATGTGACGCGGCTCCATTGAGATTAATTCGTGTCCCTTTGTCATCGCTGTTAGGTAAGAAGGGAGAAGAGATTTCATCTACAGTAACAGCGTATTCAGTGCTATGTCATTATCAAAGGTACCGCTCCGCACGAATTTTCGAACTGTTCGAAAATTCGTGCAGAGCGGTACTGACAGAACTTTTCCTTAGGGCCCGCGTTATCCCGGTGGAGCGGTACGGAATTGTGATTAGTGCGATCCGGTCACTCTATCTCGCCTGGATTCATTAGCGATGTCCTGTTCTCTCATACCTGATATAACCGAGTCACGTTCAGATGCCGTCTTCGACTTAGAGATTTGTCTCTTTGCGCTCAATCAACAACGCCACGGTCACAGTTTGGTCACAGTATTGGACTACTCCTTTAATGGCGGATTTGCTAGCCCGGTTGCAAGCAATTGTCTTTTGCGTGTCTGCGTCCTTGGTAGCTCATCAGACTAGCTAGGAAGGAATGAATGAATGAGAAACCCATAGAAAAGGGCCCGACTAACATCTCATCGCCTCTTACGACCAAAGAGGCTCCCAGCGGAACCTGAATTTTGGGAGATGGTTAACTGTGATTGTGACCGTATAAGTGCGTTATTTTTATATTTAAGCTGAGATACTGTCTTCAATAATTCCCCGCAATATTCTGCACGAAGAAATAAGGATCAAGCGGCGAGATAGGTACCACAGGGCGGAAGTACGAGCTGAATGTCTTTTCTGTGCCCATAGACCCTGGAGCTTCTTGGCTCTTTGGCCGAACAATCAATCGAAAATGAAGATCCTCGACGTCGTGGCTCACAATACGATCATGTACTAGCTGGCGGACCTGGCTCAGGTTTCCCAGTATTGATTCAGTTCGGGGTAAGGAAAATGGGTATATCGCCACCACCTCTTCGGTCGCATTGATCAAGACGCAAAGCCGGATGTCTGCCCAATCCAATTTCTCCCGGGGGTAGAAAGCAGACAAGTAGAGGAAGACGTCGTCGGTACAGGAAGATGGTGACAATAGGTCCGGACCTGTCCAGTCAAGAAAGTATTCGTTGTTATAGCTGGAGAAACAGCACTCGATTTTCGGAGAAGGATGGCTTGTTTCTTCCGTAGACAACGGGAAGCGAGAAACTTGATTTTGACAAACGTCATCATGGCCAGCCGCTGCAAGGACGGGCGGTGGCGTAGGCACATATAGTGGCACCGTCCACGATGTTTCAGGATCTAAATCTAGATGGCAATCTGAATTGAGATTGTAAGTGTTAGGTCTTCCTACATAATCGGCTGCACCTACCAGTTTTTGAGGATTTTTCCATTATTCCAGTTGAGTCGTTATGCGTATGACTTTGTTTGGCAAAAAAATCGGTATGGTGCGCAGGCTCAGTCCGCTTGTTACGCACTTTATGATCGTAGCTTAGAAAGTTTTCAGCACATGCCAAGACAACTGGGCAGATGCCAGGGACTCCTTTGGGCCATTTGGATCAAACAGAAAAAAGCTTTGGGCATCGGGCAACTCGAACGGTTTCCCTGACCTAGAACATAAGGCCCTACCACCCATTCTATCATGAGGTCTGGTCCGAGCATTTGAGAACAAGTTTACTCAAAACGTCATTCCCTTGTGGCTAGGTCTATTGACAAATATGGGGGTCACAATACATACTTGAAACGATGTTGGTTCTGCTGGATCGAATCTGAAATTTTGCTTGAAACAGATTGTGCATATTTGATATACGCAGGAGCACTATAACGCGGTGAAATCGCATCGTGATTGTTGCAGAGACGGGGAAGTGTGGTTTTAGAACTTCTCTCCCTTTTCACTCTTCGATCGGAATGCTCCTCCGCACTGTGACGTGTGTCTTTTGTGAGAAGGAGCTGTAGCTTGTCGATGCCTGTTGTCATTTTGAAGAAGATGTTGCAAATGGCTTTCTCGAAACTGCGGGGGCCTTTGTTTACTTTTAACACGGCTGGCATGACACCACCACTGTGCACGGATGTTGCAGGTAGGCTTCGGATTTATAGATAATCCATGTTGCTTATATAATCAATTGTTTGAATTTGTCGGAACGTGGTCGTTACAGTACGGACCAGTACGGGCATAGCCAATTGGCAATTGAGTACTTGAGAGTGTGATTTTTAGATACTATAGAAAATACAGAATAAATGGCATGTGGGCTTAGTAAGGTCGTTGAGGGCCTTACGAACCATGGTTGAAGTCGGCTTATGGGGGCGCTGAATATTCCTCGGGCGCACTAGTAAAGTTGCGACCCTCTTTGGTCGACAACGAGTCTTAGCATGTTTGCATTGTTTATAACCCAAGTTGGGGGCCCGAACCCAGCACCGGGCCAGAAATCCTGACCCGGGCCCAGTACTGGGCTGGAGAACCCGGCCCAGAACCCAACCCAGCCCGGGTTGGGCCCGGGTTGGGCCCGGGTTAAGCTGGGTTCTGCGGAAGTCTAGTTTTCAAAGGGTGCGAGATGGCGATGCACAACGCGGCCTTTTTAGCACGCCAGAACGAACAATTGCGCGCCGCAAACCACAAGCAGCGTATGCATCGTGGCTTATCCGATCGTCAAGCAGCGTACAAAGGTAGTTTGGATGCTAAAGAGGCTACAGCGCTGATGGGAGAGCCGACCGAAGTATATGTATCGACGTCGCAAAGCGCGCCCGACCAAGACAAAACGGGCGCTCGGGCACCAACCAGGGCACCGAAGCGATGTAGCGGCTATCGAAGCCTAGATCATACGTATAATAGATGTAAGATAACGGTCAATTTAATGGCGTTTTAGTGGAGTTATACAAGTTCTTAGTAGGAGACATGAGATTGATGTTCCGCCGGATGGTGTGTTCCGTCCGATGGTAAATTACGTTAATTTATCGTATTTACTAACGTGAATCCCGGCCGCCCGAGCGTCCCGGTCGCCCGAGCGACACTTTTAAAAAAAACATTTCTGTAGCAACCTATGTTTTTAAACATTAACCATGCCACCAATTCGCTCTCAAAAGTCTCAAAAATTGGTACAGCAAGAGGGGCCTCTCTTATTAGCTATCAAAGCTATAAGAGATGGTCAATATCTGTCTGCCGCTGCTGCTGCGCGCGCTTTTAATGTGCCAGTCTCAACTTTGAAGCACCGAATCAAGGGGCGACAATTTTGGGACGAATCTCGCCCCTCTGGCCATAAATTTACTATGTTGGAAGAAAAATCTATGGAAAAATGGCTGCTTTCTATGGATTCTCGAGGAGCAGCTCTCACGCATGCCATGTTGAGAGATATGGCCAATTTGTTGCTCCGATCGCGTGAATTGATACCCTCCGACCTTCCTCCGAAAGTTGGCAAAAATTGGACGACAGAATTTGTTAAAAGACACCAAACACTCTCCACTCGTCTCTCTCGTAAATACAATTATGAGAGAGCCCTTTCTGAAGACCCAAGGGTTATTCTACCTTGGTTTAAACTTGTTGAACATACCATCCAAAAATATGGTATCACTTCTGACGATATCTATAACTTTGATGAGTCTGGTTTTGCGATGGGAATCAGTTCCACTCAAAAAGTCATCACTTCTGCTGAATACCATGGTAGAAGAGGTGTATTACAGCCTGGGAATCGAGAATGGGTCACTGTGATTGAGTGTATTGGTGCTAATGGCGTTGCGCTTCCGCCATATATCATTTTTAAAGGAAAGGTCTTTCTGAAGCGTTGGCTCTTGAAACCACCACTTTGGAGCGTGAATAAAAGCCCCAATGGATGGACAAGTGATGAGATTGGTAATGACTGGCTCAAAAAGCACTTTTTACCCTATCTTCCTCTACGGAAAGGGAAATACGTGTTGCTAATTCTGGATGGACACTCATCTCATCTGACACCTGAATTCGACAAAATCTGTGAAGAGAATGATGTTATTTCTCTTTGTATGCCTGCTCATGCATCTCATATATTACAACCTCTTGATGTTGGGTGCTTTTCAGTCCTAAAAAGGGTATATGGAGCGCTTGTTATGGAAGAGATGCGCCTTGGTGTCAATTCTATCGACAAAGATGACTTCATTCAACTCTACCCTATTGCCCGAGAAGCTGCTTTCAAAGCGCAAACTATACAGAATAGCTTTAAAGGCACTGGTCTAGTGCCTTTGGATGCTAATTATGTACTAGATAAGCTTAATATTCAGCTTGAATCGCTTCCACCACCTAAGCCACTTGAACCACGACCAGCATCTTCTAGCAGTACTAGTGATCTAGATACGCTTTGGAGCCTCTCAAAACTGCAAAAAATGAATTCTCAGATCAAAAAAGGACTTGAACCTTCATCAGAGACCATGACTTCGCCACTAAAACGAGCTATTGACCGGTCGCATGATATGGCCGTTCGGCTAAGTCATGAGCTCATCTTTATCAAAGATCGTTACGCTAGGTTAGAGACTGCTAATAAGAAGCAGGTAAAAAAGAGGGCTACTAGTAAGAAGCAGATATCGCATGAAGGCAGTCTGCGAAGGTTGGAAGAGATTGGACCCAATGTGGTGGTGGGTAAAGATGGTGGAAGGGAATATATATCTGCAACGGAAGGTGCTGCAGAATCACCAGCAGAGCCTGAATTACCCCCTGTATCTACTATACGGCGCCAGGTCACCTGTTCTGGTTGCGGAACCAAAGGGCATACTTATTCTCGATGTCCTACAAAACTTATTTAGCTATTTATGTAAGTTTTCGTGTTGATATTTGAGATTCTAAAATTACCAAATTTGAAGTTCTCGGAGCAGCGCTCGCGCGACCGGGACGCTCGGGCGGCCGGGATTCACGTTAGAGCAACCAATCAGTATAACCCGACATCGAAACCCCTCATCATTCCGACATGCTGGCATATCAATATCGGGGCCTCGATGATCATGGCGGATTGATGTAACATCGTCTTTTTCTCAAGATCACATGAAATCATGCGAACGATATAAGTCTAGTCGCTTATTTATCTGCTCTCATACCCCCTCAGCGCAGTATTCTGGGGCACCATCTCAATTCCCTCGAATGTACAAGCGCCTCCCACAAACTCATCCTAAGTACGTCTTCATTGAATATTGTACGATTTGATTTTATTTTCCGTTCGGCTTGGCTTATTCATCTCATAGTCACCGTACCATGTTTCCCCACCATTTGCCCCCGGAATTAGTCCTAACAATAGGTACCTTCCTGGAGGCAGAACGAGACATCTACTCATTATGTCAAACCAACAAGCAACTCTACATGCTCCTTATTCGATATCTCTATCACATAAACTCTCGAAATTCAAGCCGGGCACTGATATGGTCTGCCATACAAGGGAGTGAACGTACAGCTCGAATGTCAATAGAAGCAGGGGCTGAAATTGGATTGACGGATCGCAACGGCCGGGGACCATTATCCTGGGCCGCACGAAATGGCCATGAGGCTGTGGTGCGGCTATTGCTTGATACTGGGAAGGTGGACGTGAACTCAATGGACTGCGGGGGTCGAACACCATTATACTGTGCCATGGCAAGTCGTCATAAGGAGGTGGTACAGCTTTTACTTGAGAATGACCAGGTGAATGTGGACTTATTATGACTCTGAGAATTGCGCCACGCAGAACGATAATGAGGCGGTAGTGGGACCCTTACTGGGCGGATAGATTTAATAAATATGATGGTGGCAATTGTAACCTTACGGCAGTCAAAACGTATTTCTCTTACGGCTGGCGCCATTCATATAGCCAGCTGAAACCTGAAAAGTTCATGCAACACACTGTCTTGACCAGCAAGTCATTACGATGGTATTACTTGTACTCTGTGCTCTGTCTGTTTTGCTCGTTTGCACCGAATATGGACAAAAGGGTGAATCTTATTTCGACCCACCCCTTCGCAAGTCAGCAGTCATCGCCTTCGGCCTCAAATTACTACTGGACCAACTTTACAACGCATCGTTCATCCCAGGTCAAGAAGACGCCGGGCTAGATCAGAAGCCCAGCCAGCATTGTGCAGGGTTGGACAATTTTCTGAAGGGATATAAATCAATGCACGGCCCATACAGCAGTGATGCTGTTTGATTACTACTGTACCAATTTACTACCAAGAATACATGTCAGGGTAGGGTACAGGGTGTGTGTGCGTGTGTCATGTACCCTGACACCTCGCAACGAAAAGAGATATGCAGGCTACTGCAACGATAGATATCACTGTACGACCAGCGACTTCAATAGATACCATTCCATTTTCAGGCCAAAAGGCAAGAAAGTGGAGGTAACGCCAATGAAACTTCATTTAACATCTAGTTACTAGCCGTTCAATGGCGAAAGTAGCTGTCTACAATTCAAAAGGAGATTCAATCAATCCACTGGCTGGACAAGAAGAAAGGAACCGAGCTCCATCAACCCCAAGATTTTCCCAGAGGGAAGTATCGGCGGAATTTGCAGCACAGAAAGATTGACTCAAAGATTCATGGATACAAGCAGGATGCTGGTGATCTTTGTATCGTGGCTCGTTCTCATGGTGTCTCCTCCTAGTCAGAAATTGTTGTTTTTGGAACCGGTTGTTGTGGGAAAAGTCACCGAAGGCCAGAACGTGAAGGTTCGGAAGACCAGTCGGACCGAACACCCATTCGGCAAATGCCACAAACTCCTCCGCTTCAGAGGATGCTGAAAGGGTCTTTTCCACACTGCCTGACTCATTCATTTCCCAGAGGGCCAAGTCATCATTGACTATACTTGCCAGATCGCTCCAGCTATTGGTGTAAGGTTCTTGCCTAGGACTTTCAATGTTATAGTGGTGGCACGTATCTCTGGATAGCTTTGTCCGCAGCCGCGTTGTGATTTCGAGTGGAATGTCCCTATGAAACCTCTCTGACCCAGTAAACCGGATATGCAAGATTTCAATAGCGGAACGCGTGGCCAAGGGTTCAAGACAAAGTCTCTGTCAAGGTCAGCAAAAATTAATTTTGCATCCAATCCTCACGACTTACCACGGTAGATGGACTTGCACAAATACCAAGAGCAGTCATTCTAGAGAGATTCAAGGTATCAAATTGGCCTTCAAGCCACTGGGGTGACACATCCCGCTCTTCTTCGAACAGGCCTTCATCATCAAGTGGAACAAGTCGACTTTCATGGTAGGAAAGACTCTCAAGCGTATATTGGTGATATTTGATGACTGCTCCAATACGAGGGGATTCCTCAAAGTTGGACAGTTTCAGATATAAATGTCTCAATCCTTTGAATGAGACCAGAAATGTCAATGCTGGAGTCAGGTCTTGGCCAAAACCGTCTAGTAAGTTGTCACAGACGAATTCGAAAAGCTTTAGTTGTAGCGTGTCTTTTGAGCGTGACAAGGAACTCAAGAACCGTAGCTGATTGGGGCAATCACGCATAGACAAAGCTCGAAGGTATCCAAATCTCCACACCGGCCCGAGCTTAAGGGTTTGTGAAAAGGGAACTTTACACAGAGTTAAGGATAAGAGTGAAGGGAGAGCGCTTGAGTGGAATACCCCCGAGGGCTGCCCAAAAATATCCTCAACAAGGTTCGGGGCATCAGCAGAGCTGACAAGCCCAATTGACAGAGTTGTCAGATGTGAAGAATTCCGGCGGATGCATCGTTGCTAAGAATCGATCTCAGCAGGTTGCTGAATACCTTCCCACTCTATGGTTTTCAAAGACGAAAACTCGGAAAGACCATTCAGGGCACCTCCTGCCTCGGGACAAGACCCATCCGTGATGAGCGAAAGCCTATTGAGGCTCCTCTGATGCCGGCATAGGTATCCGTTTTTATCCAGGATACCTGGTGAAAGGCAGGTGCCAAGACCCCACCTAATGAAAGTAAGTGAATATTAGGTAGAACAGCGGACTAGCAGTTGCTAACCGATAGGCTCACTGGAACGAAAGGAGGCTATTTTCTTTGAGACATGCGAAGACCATTTGCACTTGGTCAGAGATGTCACCTAAAAACTGCCGATGCGCCTTTGCCTCATCAGAAGTGCCCAGGGTAGATGGGTTTTGTGTCAGCCCCGATGTGCGGAAGATACTATAGTGCGCACAGCGATTGAACCGGGCAATATGAATTTGGGCCTGAATGCTCAGGTGCCGGGTATGCTGGAGGTAGCTAAAGGGCTGTAAATGTGACTGGTTGGAAAAGAATGCATCTATATCAAGTACATTGAGGGCCCACTCACTCGCAGCACGAAACGTGACGGTGCGATATATTAGGGGGACCAAAACAGCATTAACCCTTGAACAAACCCGGCTGAAAGAGCGACGATCCTCAGGGGGCAGCTAAGGATTTGTTAGAAATGAAAGACAAGCAGGCATAAATGACGCACCCGTTGTGCGACATCCAATATGATTTCGCAAGGTAAAGTGTCAAGCATGCCGCCGGTGGTAACGCAGTGGATCGTTAATGGGATAAAAAGTGGCTTCCTTTTCTTGTAATGCTTAGACAGGAACCTACTTTATTTATGCCTGAGCAGAGCGGAGTACAATAACCATATGTTCCTCTAGATGGCACGAAACGAAGGGGGAAGCAGGCATAATGGAGACAAGATCAATGTCCAAATAAAGGCGTAATAAACAGAGAGGGAAAGGGTGTACCGTATAGATCTTCCGTCACGAGCATTCAGCATGTAGTTCAGAACAAATTCACTTGACAACCATCCCTATAATCCGGTTTCAACGAGCTGGGCCAACATCTCAGCGGAAAGATATTTAAGGAGCTGGTCATGCTTGAAGTTCAATTTTCCAAAGGTTGACTTATTAGATATTCGATTGAGTTTCAAACGATGGTTAAAGTGATTGATTGTTCAATATCCAGAGGCTGGACGGAAACGGAAAACCTTGAACAATCCGTTTGAAGGAGTTTAACACTAGGATGCAGGAATTAAGGATAGTCAGGTTAGGAGCATTATGTAATTCCATGTTTTTAGAGGCAGCCGTGGTTATGCTCTTTAACGTAATCCGGCCTTCAATACTGGCAATCTTGTGATTGCTCTTTGTTATGTAGAATGCTTCACGCAACGGATAATGAACAAATGATGACCAGTCAGTCAAAGACACTTGACCATTCTCGTTACGCAAGTGAGGAGCCATGGAGCGCGAATGAGTTGACGTCTAGTGGAGCGTTAGATTTGGCTTTCGCAAGCGAAACCACGCTTGGACTGTATTATTGGCAGGCAAATCAGCGTATTAATTCCCGTGGTTTGATTAACAGCTAGTTTGTGTGTAAACTCGAATCAGAAAGTTGCTGTTGGTGTTGTTCTTCCGCTGACACGCAATATGTGACGGGTGGGTAAGGCTACAGGAGAGGAAGGGAGGCCGTTTATTCAATAGCGCTTGGTCTTTAACCCGTTTAGATTTATAAAGTAGCTATAGTACGTAGAAAGGCCTCACTTCAAGTGACTCTTACCACATTATCCGGCATATGAACCCCTGTAAATATGGGCACCACGATGGAAGAGATTGCCGACATTGTTCGCGAAATCGGCCGGCAGCAGACCGAGAATTTATACTACCGTACCTGTTACGGATTTCTCAAGCAATTACAAGACCTCGTGGCTCAAGCATCTGACGACCTGCTTTGCCTCCAACAATACGAAACACTATATCCCTCTAATGACTTTCTGCCTATCCACCATATTGCCATAGAGCTACGAAGCTCGGTAGAAAAGTTGTCAAAGCAAGAAGACAAGGCCCGTATAGCGTGGGAGAACGTCCGATCTACCGAGTGCACTAGCCGACAACTCTAGAGTTGAAAAAGATCCTTTGTTAGTTAGTGCGTACATCTCTTCGTTCCCGAGCCATGTTGGTTGCATGAATTTGTATTTTTGATTTGGTTCTAAATCAATGTATTGATGTATTGAAGCTTCTTTCCATGAAGTGGGTTGGTTAAGAATATCTCCACTCGCTTCAGGGGCTGCACAAGGAAGCAGCTCACGTATGAAATGAATTAGAAGGCGAACTAGGTTTGAAAACATGGATCCCTTAAGATCGTAAGCATGGAGTTTGCTAAATAAAGTGTCGTTACACACACACACACACACACAATTCATTAACGCCCGGCGGCTGAGCCGAAAGGGCAACTATCACTAATCTACCAGTACATGCATGTTTGGGTATAAGCCGTGTCTCCTTGGAGCCCATACAGTTTTTCCTTCCGTATTTGCCATTTCAATTTCCAATCTCATAGCAGGTCCCTATGGGTTAGTATTGGTTAGTAGACTGGCTTGAAGGCGCTTCTTCAAGTGTGCAACATCCTATCTTCGGCAGTTGAAGCGCGTCTACCGTCTGTCACAAGGGGTTGAGGTTAGTAAGAGGAGGGTATTTTGCCCGTTCGTCGGCTTAAGTGGCCTCAAGTCGGCCCGTAGCGATGGCAAACCGTATTGAGGCTCGCACTGCATCCAAATTGGGCGTCCACTTCTGGTCATCGGAGGGCGATTTTCCACCCAAGAAGAAGGAGATATTACTTCGGTGAGTGTGGGTACATTGCAGCATTTCCGTCCGGTGCGCGGTCCACTTCCGACATCGAAACAGAAAGTGGTCCACCGTCTCTCTTGCTTGTCCACATGCACATTGATCTGTCTCGGCGGCATTGATTCGAAAGAGATATCCATTGAGCCTTGCCATGCCGGTGCGGAGCTGGGCCAGCACGCTCGCTTCTTTCCACGATAATCGCTCATACAGCTGTCGCGTGTGTTTCCCTGGAAGTGCTGTATCCACTCGTCTGGAATGTCTCCCTATGTTCTCGGGCAGCTTACTACTGGGGATTGCTTGGGCACGCGCAATCTTTAGAGTCGTCGATTTCATTTTGGGGACCTGTCCTTGAAGGATGGTGTCTTCTTGTGTTGCGGCTCTGGCCTGTTCTTTCGCCAGTCCTAGTAGGTTGTTGTCCTCGCTGGTGGGGATCCACCGAACGCTGATCTGATTTCTATGCCTCTGCAATCTGCTTATCAGCTTGTAGGTTTGGAAGACAAATCCCTGACCCGACTGTTGTCGCGGGTTCTTCAACGTAAGAGTCGCCACTTTGTTTCTCGTGATCAGTGTGATCCTAAAGTCTTTCAATCCCACGAGTGTCTTCAGTGTATGCACTATTGCCGCCAGCTCCGCGGAAAATGGATTTTGCTCTGTTCTCGCACTCAACGTGACGGACAAGGTCTTCCGTCTCACTTTCCGATAGCGTGGTGGTTGTTTCTCGATCGCCACACCAAACCCGACCAGCTCATTCCGCGCCGAGCTGCTGAATGCGATCTGCATTGACCCGCCTGGTACAGTTGACCCCTCCGAGATGGGCTCATCAGTCTGCACGCGTGCTTCCCATGGTGCCAGTGTAAACGGGTTGATGGTTTCCAGTGATTCCATGTCGATGGTTTTCAGCGCGTCCGCTACTTAGTACAGTGGTGAGCGGTGGTATCTCCTGAACTTCCTGATCCGATCTGTATTTCTGCGGAGAGGATTGGTTTTTCGTAGAGTGTGGAGGTCCGTCCACATCTTCACGGCTCGTCTCCAGAATCGGTGTTGTGCGGTGGCAATGTGAGCTTCTGCTTCCGCAACGCTGGTCGCGACTGTGAGAAACGTCCCCACCATTGCTTGTGCTCCTACCCTTTGGACTCGATTGATCGGTCCCATGTTCTGACTCTTGAAAGCGTGCATCCAGACATTCGAGGCATAATCAACTACTGGGGCCACCGTCGATGAGAACAACTGCCGTGCTGTCGCTGGGGACAGGCCTCGGAGTCGTCGGAGCTCCATCGCTGCCTCCAGGCCTTTGGACGCTGCCCTCGCGATATGTTCCTTGTACTTCAGTCTCGTGTCCATGAGAACTCCCAAGATCTTGACCTTCTCTTTCGGCTCAACGGATTGCCCTTTGATGGTAAACGAGTCCTGTTCCAGTTTGTAGGTCTTGGGGGCGAAGTGTATGATGGCAGTTTTCTCCGCCTCAAAAGTTGCTCCGCTCCTCCTTTCCCAGTCGAGCGCTTCCTTGATGATTGTTTCGATTCCTCCCCGGTTGTCTCGGGCGGTTGGCCCGGTCACCCATGCCGTAAAATCATCCACGAAAGCAATTGCTCCTCCCTGGCTGTCGATCTGTCTCTGCACGAGGTCTGCGTTGAAGAAGAGAAATAGGATGGGGGACAGGGGCGAGCCCTGAGGTAGCCCAGCCTGTGGAAGGGTTTGAATCTCAGACTCCTGCCCATTGATCTGGATAGTCGCTGTCCGTTCCGAGCAGAACGCCTCGATCCACCGGAGCAGCGTTTCTGGTATTCCCCGCGCCTTCATTCTCTGGAGGAGTCGTTCCTTGCAAACCCCATTGTAAGCTCCTTTAACATCGAAGCTAATCAAGCTTAACACCCGTCGACCACGCCATGCCGTATAGATTTGCTCCTGCAAGAGCAAGAGTGCCTGCTCCGCGGACCGCTGCTTTCGGGCCCCGAAGTGGCTGGTCGGGAGCAGGCCGTGGGTCTCCACTGCGTGCGAGATCCTTTCTGCCACCACCGATTCCAGGATCTTGCCCAATGTTGCGAGCAGTGAGATCGGCCTCCATGCCTTGGCCCAAAAGACATTAAGTAGCTTCGACAGGTCTACTTGCATAGACCACTACCCCAGTTTTTCACCCGATAAATGAGGCTTCTGGTCTTTTGAGGTTCACCACACCTCTCACCCTGGGTGTCTCTCAGTTTGCTCCTTAAGCATACATCACGGGCGAGCCAACTAGGACGACACCGCTTCAACCGACCAATGTCGATCTCAGGCCCCCAGTGCGAGTGGGGTAGTTGACTCCCGGCTTTTTGTACACCGACACGCGCATCCGTCCTCTCGGGCTATACAGACAGTCTCTTGGCAGGCCCCGACCCTGCCGCAGTGGCTGCCATTGTACACCACGCCCCGCGAGAGCTTTCACTCTCGTTTCGCGTTACCTGAGGAGGTCTCCCTCCGCCAGGCCGACCGTGTCTTGCAGAAAGTCCTCTATACGCTCCATCCGGCAGTATATGTCGGTTGCTCTCCACTAACCAAGCTTGGTCCCCGGTGTCTGAACAGGATCGACGGGTTGCCCGTGGCGAAGCCTTAACGAGTCCTGCCGACTGCCACCAGTCAAATACCAATATTTTCCAGATTGCCCGTGTGTCTCCCAAGAGGGTGCCCGTGTCTCGGTGGTGCCCGTGTCCCGAAGAGCACTCGCCCTGAAGCTTGCCCGTGGCTGAGCCTTAACGAGGTCTCCAGCGAGCGCTCTCTCCGAGCCTTAACGAGTTCGAGTCTTAACGAGGCCTCTGGGCCTTGAACGAGGTCTGTCCGATATCAGCTTGACTGCCTGTGTCACCGGTTCACTACCGCCTCGCCGCATCTCGCACGATGCGATCCCAGACCGTATGCAAGCTCAGGGGTGTCCTGTCTTCTCCTTAGGCGACACCACTTCCACTGGTAATGCAAGACCAGTATCGGGCCCGAGTGCGAGTCAGGTAAGGAGAAGTCGGATGGTTTTCATATGCCGTTATCCCCTGATTTTGGTGTGGTTGTGCGGTCGCTTCCCGCACCGGGCCGGACCGCACAACCACGGCGGATTCAATTCGGTCTCCCCCAACGGGGATATACACCGGACACCACGAGAAGGTAAGAATCCATCGTCCCAGCAGCCTGGCAAGGACTGCTGCCCAGTGCGAGCTCACTGGGGGCTAGAACTTGTACAGTACGTCCCGAAACCGGTGCAACCACTACGCTCTTCGATTGACTTTCTTACCCCTTATGCCAAGACACACTAGTCTACATCTTGTAGCCCTTGTATCACGTTGCCCCTTGTGTGTGATTCGGTGGCTGGTTAATTACGCAATACATTGTTTATTAACGTGGTTCCCAGCGGGTTCGTCATCCCTGCCGATCCGTCATCCCACCTCAAATCTTCTGCCCCTACCCAACCACCGATCTTTAAACGCCTATTATGCCCCCCAAACGAAGTCAAAAAGCTCAAAAATCCATCGAGCAGGAAGGCAGGATCTCGCTAGCTATCAAGGCTATTCAGAATGGCAGAATTACCACGATCGCTGCTGCTGCTCGCTCTTTTGATGTCCCCCGTACAACTCTTGCAGATCGGATGAAAGGCATTCCTAATCTGTATGAAGCAAGGGGTACAGGCCATAAATTCACGCAACTAGAAGAGGAATCAATTCAGGATTGGTTAATCTCTATGGATCAGAGAGGCGCCGCGCTTACAATCGCGATGTTGAGAGATATGGCTAATTTACTGCTTGAGCACCGCGGAGACAATGCCCCCCAGACCGTTGGCAAAAATTGGCCAACACAATATATTAAACGACATCCTGAGCTCACTACTCGATTCTCTCGCAAATATGACTACAAACGCGCCCTAATGGAAGACCCAAATACTATTATTGAGTGGTTTAACCTTGTCGAAAAAACGATTGCTCAATATGGTATCACTTCGGATGATATCTATAACTTTGATGAATCGGGGTTTGCAATGGGAATCAGTGCGACGACGAAGGTTATTACGCAGTCATTTTACACCGGTCGGAGGGGCGTTTTACAACCTGGCAATCGTGAATGGGTGACTGTTATTGAATCAATTTGTGCCTCCGGACGGGCGCTCCCACCATACGTTATCTTTAAAGGGAAACACTTTATGGTACGATGGTTTGACGACCTTCCAAAGCATTGGGCTCTTAACGTTAGTCCGAACGGCTGGACAAGCAATGAAATTGGCGTTGATTGGCTCCAAAAACACTTTATTCCGCATACAACAAGTCAGACTAAAGGGAAACATCGTCTTTTGGTCCTCGATGGCCACGACAGTCATCTTACAGCAACATTCGATAAGATTTGTCAGGAGAACAACATTATACCAATCTGTATGCCTCCGCATGCCTCTCATCTTTTACAGCCTCTTGATGTTGGTTGTTTTGCTGTGTTAAAGCGCTCTTACGGAACGCGGGTTGCGGAATATACCCGATTAGGCATCGATTCTATCGAAAAAGATGACTTCCTTGATATCTTTCCAGCGGCTCGTGACGACTCATTCAAAGAGTTTATCGTTCAGAATGCCTTCGCAGCTACTGGTTTAGTACCATTAGACCCCGATCGAGTGTTATCAAAGCTCAACATTCGTCTTCAATCTCCGCCTCTACAAGAGCGACCAGTTTCACAAGGTTCAACATCAGGCAGTAATATCTCTACCGGCATCCCTAGGACGACTAAGCAGCTAGAAAAACGCAAATCTAGGCTCAATTCTGGTCTTAGTTCAGCTGCTGATAAGATCTCTTCCCCTACAAAACGTGATCTTCAACAGTTCTACGATATGTCGGTTAAGCTAGTTCACGAGCACATCTTAATGCGGGATGAAATCAAGCGTTTACGGGAGGGAAATAGAAAACAGACGAAAAAGAGGGAGAGATCGAAGAAGCGAATGCCTAATATAGGTAGTTTAACAGAGGTTTTGGATCCTACTACCAATGTTGGTGGTGAGGGAGGTGTTGGTGTAAGATATATATCTGATCATACACCTACTCTAGAATCCCAGGTTGAACCTACACTTCCTATTTTGCCCCCTGTACGTCGGCAAAATACATGTTCTAAATGCGGAGGAAAAGGGCATAGGTTTACTACATGCCTGCAGAAGTTTTAAATCGTCAATTTAATGGTGTTTTGGTTGTTTGAATGGCGTTTGAAAAATGTACAAAATTTAAAGATTTGATGGGGTGACGGACCGGCAGGGATGACGAACCCGCCGGGAACCACGTTAGATGATTGTATGCCCCCATCTAATTCTGGGGCATCAACCGGTACACGGCCAAAACCACCATTTCACTTCACCACTTTTACACGAGCAAAGCGTACCTAGTGTGGAATAGGTTGTTATTTCCTCTTGCAGCCTTAAGGATATTTGTTTGCATGCACCTGAAGCGGCCATTTGAACATCAAAATGATGAGTGTTTGACCGCAGAATAACCACAGCCCGTCCAGCGGCAGAGTTGAACAAAAAGTGCAATACGCGAGATAAACAGGCTTGACAGCGGGAGGAATAATCTTTTTTCTCTAGGTTGTGTCCACCGATTTTTCCATTACCCAAATACCCACTATCTCTTTAATTGCAAGAAAGTATTGGGAATGGGTTTCTCCAGTGCCAAGGATAAACAGGATTGTCAACTGTTCAAATGTGGAAGGTTGGATCTTGCTGCAGGCTTAGCGTGTATTTAAGTCATAACTTGCTGAGGCAGGTGAACTGAGCATCAGTAGAGCCTCGCCAACCAGGTGCTGTGGAAAGAGGTTGCATTCTTTCATTGAGATCATGACCAACATTGGTCCAACTGACCAAGCTCCTACCTTAGAACAGAATGCCGGTGAATCTGCTCACGAGTCTGTTCATTTGTTCCCATGTTTTAGTTACTAGGTCCTCCAAGCCTTGGTTGCAACTTCCGGTCGAGACAGGCAAGGCTCACGGGCTGAAGGGAAATAAACACCTGTCCCACAGTGGGTCCAACTCGGGCCATGTCATGGTCGAGATGAACATTTGTTCCAGCAATATCAGATCCCATGTTACAGTATCCAATGGCTAGTTATGCCACATAGGGACCTATCCGATATGTACAGAAAATGCAGTCACAATTACTCCAATCCGTCCCTCCGCAATGATATGTAGCGACCGTCGATTTCGCTACCCTTTTCTAGCAGGCCGTCTGACTGTCTTTTTGGATGAGCGGCTCTTCCTTCTTAAGCATCAAGGTAATATCCTAGCTAGAGCTAGCACATGCCTTCCGAACGCTAGCAGGAAACCAACCGTAGGATGGTCCGAAGGAAATGTAGACTGAATAAGACGTAGATCCCCGTGACGCGATCGGCGGATGACAACGACATGTACTACCTCCAGCCCAAACCATCTTGCCACCTTCGACAATGTCCTAAGCATGATTCAACATGGAATGTCTCATGCTAATATTTCCCGGACGCAGGATGGAGAGGTTGGTAGGTAAAGAGCGATGTCAAATTTCTGATACAGTTGATAGGGATCGGAGGGGAACAGAGTCGGGCCCTTATTCCGAAATTACAAGGGCAGCACCTGGGTTCTAGTTTCATAACAAGTGGGTGGCGCTCCCTGATAAACAAACTTCGGAGAGTGGGAGTCTCATTCCATGTGTCCCGGGTACAAGGAAGCGTTGAATAAATTCGGTGACGAGCAACGAATCGAAAGCGCTGCTCGTCGACTAGAGGAATCCCTAATCGCATGAACTTGTAATCAACGCATTGCGAGCTATTGTAACTGATGGCTACCAGCTTGAACACATCTACTAACAAAATAACATAGCACCTAGTTCTTCCTGAGGCTCGCTTAGGTATCCTCATTAAAAGCCATCATGAACACTCGATACCGCATGAGAGCTATAGTGTTGCCCCTCAACTCTTGAAGTCTGCAAGAGATGCATAGCTACCTTTGGAGTGAGGCAGTGTACAACTTATAAGTATTGTCATTGGTATCCCCAGCGTTCTATCACTTCAAGACCCCCCGTCCTCTACACCCATATCCAAGGAGTTTAATGATCCCGTATTCCCTCTTCGCCCAGTCCCCGCCCGCATACATGGATGCCTCAGTAAGTGTACTCGTTCGTGACCGCGGTGTCGCTGACCAGTCTCCAGGAAGTCCTTCGGATTATTGGTGCACTCAATACACGCACTCTCCAGGCAGAACGCCGCCAAGCGAGATCCGAGCAGGAGCTAGTCGCCATACGGGAATCGCTCAGCCAATCTAGGAGCGAGCTAGAGGAAATCGTCCGTTTAACCGAGCTTCTTTATGAAGTTAATCGGCGAATGGGATCCATGATGGACTACCTATTCAAAGAGCAGGGAATCAAACATGGATTTGGAGATGCAGAGTCATTTAATCTGATGTTTGACTTGGTGGTGAAGGGGGTGGACGCGGAGGAGGCCGGGCAGGCACCAAAGTGCGAGAAGTGCGAGGAGCAAGGGGGAGACCCCACCGGCAGCCGTGCCTCCGCACCTGCCGAGCTGAACAGTGGGAGTGGTGTAAACTGATGCAACCACTTGTGATGTCCATTTGCGCGCACACAGCCGATCAAGTAGCGCAAATCAACTACGTCGTATGTTGCCTGGGCCGATGCAGCATTATCTTCGTAAGAGTAGCCAGAAAGCGTGAACCACGAAGGCAAAGAAGGGGGAGTCATGTCTGAAGCGCGATCCATGGTCCAGGTGAGCTCACTTTCATCTCTGTTATAGGGGTTTGATGGGATCAAAGCCGCGTATCATTCTGAGCGAACACAACTGTGCGACTGATAGTCTATTGTTCGGAATACCGGCACTTGCGGCTTCTTCTCCACTGCGTCCATATCAATCTCGTCAATTCTAATATGATCAGACTGAACTTCATATGCTCCTACACAGTGATCTACTTCAGAACAGACGCAAAATAGACTTTCATCCCTTTGAGCTATAATTGTAGCACAGAATGGCCCACCCGACTACTAGACGGCTTCACGCCTGGTCTGAACTCTTGTTCAGCGTGGCGGAAAGCATATTGAGGGTTTCACCAGTGATGTATTTGAGATGGTCCAAAATGATCCAACAAAAACATGAAGTACGAAAAACCTCAAGAAAACAAGAGAAGTGCCCTCCACCACATGGCTGCTGAACATATGCACCGAAGGCTCTGGCTCCATGTGGCCGTGGGTGGCTAACGATACTCCCAGTGCTTCATTGTAGGAAACCTCGTGCCAATCCAGAAACACAATGAACTGAAAGGATATGAAAAGAAGTTCCATCCACTTTTCGGGTCGGTGTATTGCTACATTGGGCAGGGTTAGCAGGTGGCCCAAAACCGAGTCGATGTTCCGCAGTAAAACTGACACTGGAACAGGTGCGCGTCAACACCGTTTTGCTGAGAGCAGTCTGTATTGTGTCACACCATTCGACCTCAGCCCCTTTGGTCACCTCGACAATTAATGCTTGTCGCTGAAGTATAGGACGTGCAATCCTAATAATCAAGTTGACCGAGCTGTAAAGAGTGTCAACACGGACCACCGCAATATTATCAGGAACAACACTCACCACTCGATCGCAAAAAGGACAGATGTGTGTCCGCTGCCTGAATTTGGGCCCAGCAGATAGAACATATTGGGGAACTCGTTCATTGCCACGGACTTGTAAGCACCAATGCCGCCTTGATCGTCCCAGTGCTGTTTCAACGATTTGCCTTGTCTGCCTATCACGGCGTCGGCCTTCCATTGCGTGAACTCGAATCCTGTCGCCAATATCTACGTTCTGTGATTAGGATAACAAATGGGTACATCTATCAAAGGCAACTCACAATGAAATCGACGGGGTATTCCCTGCCTGACTCTGCCATCACACTTTTCGGGCCGACTTGCGCAATTGTGTCCTTGGTCAGCTTCATCCTAGGGTTGCGAAGCGTCCGAACGTAGTTATTATCCAAGATTCTTCGCTGTACACAATGTTAGTGGCGACCCGAGGTACTTCCAACACCTGCTTACTCTGCATCCCAGGTCATAGCTTGGGATGAGCAATGGCCAGTATTTCTCTAGAATGGATCTGTCAGCATCAGAGCGGCGACAGCTTTTGCACATACTAACCAGGCGCGTTCTCCGTAATGTAGTTCTGACTATGAAAAGCTCTCTTTTCTCTCAATTTGTCCCCCTTGGGATCGTTATAAAATTGCCCAAGTGTTTTATCAAGGATCCAAAATACCCCCCAACGGATAAGAAGCAAGATAAGCGGAATGTAGGAGAAACAAAAGCGCCATGCTTTTCCGAATCGATAATTGCCCATGGGCATCGGCACGTAATGTTGTGGGCTCTACTCCCACGTGACAGTGTCAGAATCACTCAAATAGGCTCGCTGAAATGGAACACTTGCCCGAATGAACTGCGTCAGGCTGTGAACTTGGTCGATCACGGCAGGAACTAGCTGTGAGCCGGAGCCTGCAGGCCTGTTAATCCAACGGTCTGCTAGACGACTCATAGGGCCTGAACATACATCCATTACCTACCACGGCCACATTGAGGCCGCGGAGGTCGTACTCCTTCTCCCATTGGGCAGTGTGCACGACGGGGCCCTCAAACCGCTCCAAGCCAGGTAGAACGGGTAATTTGGGGTTCGTATAACCCCCGACAGCAGAAACCAACACTTTGGCTTCGTGAAGGAATCCTTCTCCTGTCGTCAAATCGCAGAGATAGACCTGCCATCTACTCGACGCTTCTACCCACCGGGCACCTTCCCATTCAGTCTGAGGTCTTACATGTGCAGTAATATGGTTAGCGCGAGCGACACGCTGGATATAGGATAAAATTTCCCGCTGGGAAGGGAATAGGCTGGTGAAGGCTGGATTCGGGAACCATGACAGCGAATATAAAGCGCCAGGTATATCAACGCTGCATCCTGGATCTGCTACTTGTTAACAAGAAATATTCAGAAGGAACCAAGAAACATCACAATTATTGGCTGCCCACGCTCCACCCATTTCTTGAGCGCGGTCGTAAATCACATAGTCACTAACATGTAGTTGCCGTTGGAGCTGACATGCCATGTTGATCCCCGACAAGCCTGCTCCGATGATCACGACGTCGCTGTACAAGGTCTTTCGTTTGTCCATAGTCGTCCTGTTGGGCGACGTCCAAGGCATGTAGATGAATTCAGGGTGAGCTGACTGGCTAGGAAACTGCATCAGCGTTACCCGAAAGGTCTATATGGTGTGGTCGGCCCGGAACGGAAAGAAAATACATCACGGAATAATGTAATAAACAAGGTACTGGCTAATTAACCAGCCACCGAACCACGCACTAGGGGCAACGTGGTACAAGGGCTAGCAAGTCGGGGATAAGTATCTGTTCATCTATTTCCCCTTAAAAGTCATTGTGGGTATTGTTCATCTTTTGCTTATTTCCTCTTTGCCCATTGTCAAATCGGCACTGCTCCACATCACTGAACAATAATGAGCTCACCCTGAGTGTGACAAATGAACCTCAGTCAAATCGACTCCGTGGTTGTGTCCCCGTTTAGGTGCAACCCCAGTCTGGCAGGGGCTATCCAGAACGGATTTCTATGTACCCTGGTAGGATTCCCTCCCCTTTGAATTGCAACATCTCCTCGTTCTGTCAGACATGGAAGATACGGCACCGGCCGTTTCAGATGATCTTTCTATTGTGTTGGTATATTGCACTGGCTTTCAGGGCCGATGTAAGTTGCCCACGGAGGCGATTCCTGTCTTTCTTTTAACCCAGGCAAAATTCGAACGCATTGGATGTACGCTCAACCCGGGCAGGCAGCAACCACATTCGCACGTTGGCTCTCTGCAGCTCACGAGTAGCCATTACGTCTCCTCTGCTGCGCCCAGGTACAGTAGACCTCATGCTTGGTGATCTTCTAGGCCAGCTGGTTTTGGCATGCAAACACCGCAAGCCCTCGCTTAACAGGACAGAGCGATGAACGGATGCTTTTCACGAACTTTGTTCCTGGGAGCATCGACCAACCCTGAGTACAAATGACATGAGAGCAGTCGCAGCAACTAGGGAATTTTCGTACTGCTTCAATCTTCATGATGCAGCCAGTGGTATCCGCAGAATATAAGAGTCACCTTTGCCCTCAACTTAATTCTACATCTCCTCCTTCGCAAAGAACCGCCCCTATTCAATCGCATCATGGTGGACCAGAAACTCATACTTGGCACGCAAATCCTCACTTTCCGGTTACATATGGCTTTGGAAGGACATCCCCTATTCCAACCAACAGAAGAAATCAAGCCCAGGCCAAGTTCACCGAGAAATTTGTTGCTCGCATCCACTTTGGAGAGCGGCCCATTTACTAAAGACGGAAGCACGAGGGGTTCTTGCGCGTCATCGCCCGATGTAAGTCTCATATAATGCACAATCTAGGAATTGGAACTAAAAGATCACAGTTTCAAATCAAATCTCCGTCCTCGCTTGATGCACTATCCGACTGCGAAGAGGAGACCTGACTTGCTGTAGCGCTTACGAAAGGCCTGGCTCTTTGACTTGGAACGAATGGCGATATGCTCTTTTCGGTGAATGTGAACAGTAAAGATGCATTGTTTCTAGAGGGGTAGCTTTGGAGCTACATGAGACTGATGCAGTAGCCATAGCAGTACATTACGTGGTCTTGCATCTATAGGGGCCTTCCTAGCTACCGAAGATCTAGTCAGCCAAGTCCACGCTTTCACTGTTTGAAGCACAACGTCAAATCCCTTTGTTCTGGGCATGAAATTAATTGTATTTTCCTGAGCTATTGTACAGCATTTCATTCATTCAAAGTCATCCCACCCTTCCTAGCTATCATCATCTGCTCATCCGGGGCTCAAAAGATCTCGTTGTATGCCTTGCTGGAGAAACTCAGTTCTTCCTGATACTGTAGAGGCATAGAAGACTGTCACAAGGTAACAATGCGCGGCTTGACTGTTGATATTTTTCACCGAGCTGTCGAACGATTTCTGGATATTTGATCTCATGAACCTTGCAATCTTCACACAATAGAAAACTGGCGATCCTCAAGATGTTCCTGCGAGCGGGTTTAGAGGTATTATCCCCAAATGCAAGTAGCTCGGTGCTAGCGAGGTTGCGACTGTCCATCGAGACATCATTAGGGCAGACTAGCCCATTTTCACTAACCCAGATACACTGCGGACGAAGCCGGGGATCGCCTATCGCTTTTATGAAAGACAGATTGATTTGATCAGACAGTAGCGATGTCATATTATGGATAAAGAAAGCTTCCCAAGAGGCACATGCGCAAGAGAGTAAAGATGCAATTGTGAAGTGACAGTAAATTCTCTTTATGATAAGGGGATATGGTTCCCGTTCAATGATGGTTCGGCTTTACCCTCGTAGTCTCACCTGAAAAAAATTATCGCTACCAAACGTTGTTTGTGATATTTGATTTGATATAAAACCAACATAGTACGTTAGGACAAATGAACGTTTTGCCGTGCAACAACAAGTGACCTTCTCCTGTTTACAGGCCTTTATCTGCCACAGTTTTTCAATGATTCAATCATGCATGATCCATATCTACTCACGCCGTCCATCTATCAAACCGATGGCTGTATCTCACTATGGACCAGCTCATTCTTGCCCCTAATGCCTTTCTTGGGAACACACTAAATCTGAGAGGACCCACCTCACTGAAACTGCTCTGATTTCCGTGTTGCTTCGATTGGCTGAATGTTTCTTTCGTGACGGCCAGATCTCAAAAAAAGCGACAAAGGATGCAATGGCTATGAATATCCCCAGAAACCCATAAGCCGCCTGAGCAACCCCTCCATAGTACATGATGTTGTAATACTGGAAGTTGTCATTACCGCTAAATCTTTCAAAGGAGGTTTGAAAGCCATGCACGTGGCCAGCCAGATAGTCCCCGGTGGATAGAATGACCAGGCTCAGCATGCATTGAAAGCACCCGACGTACATCCAGATTTTATCTTGCTCTCGTAGCCATCTGGGGTAGCCTGCAAACACAGCTCCCGTAATAGCAAACGAGGTGGATATGACGGCTGCAATCAGGACGTCGACGAGGACATTGTCCATCAGGTTCCTGAATGTGCTGTCTGAAATGAATCTGCTGGGAGTGATGATTTCGGCTTCGCTCGGTCCCGCAGAATAGCCGCGAAGCACGCCATGGCCGAGTTGAGATTGGCAAAGGCCAGCCCTACGATAGCGAAGAACGCAATGGCAAGGCGCATCCGAATGGTGTATTTGGTAGATATTGTGGAGCGCAAGGTCATTTGGACAAATTGTGTTTAAGTAATTGCTTCGATGCTCATGGAAAGAAGGGCATAACAAGAAATGATAGAGAAGAAAAAAAAAAAAAAAGACGCATCTTTCTGGTCAAGCTTTATTCCTTATGAAGCTGATCTCGGTCAATTTCCTGGCTCTGTTAACTTAGCGCTCTATCAGCCAGCCTATTTTACCACATGGCCCGCTAGAGCGAGCTATGCTACGTATTTGAATGATCCTGGGAGCAATGCGTCTCGACAGCAGGCAAGTCCAAACTTCTTCCAGTTGCCCGTTCTTACTAGCACTGTATGACGGCATCTTGCTTTTTCCTTCGTTTCAAATCTATAGATTGGAAGGCCCTTGCCCCGTTATATGTACCGTTGTAAAGGAAGGCATCAGCGGACGTGGAACGCCGGCAGACAAAAACTTAGGCTCCCAGGAATAACTCTAGGAAACCAAGCTTTGAGGCTCTCACGTACGAAGCTAGCATAAGCGGGGTTTCTAGGAGCGTATGTAGACGTAAGGCTTCTGGCAAGACATGGATGAGCTCCTAGGCACCAATATACATTTAATATATATTAAACAAATTTGTTATTGCCAAGGGTTGACGCTCCTGGGAGTGAAAGGTAAGGTCATGTCAGACTCCTAGGAATGAGAATACAGGACTAGATCTCCTAGGAACAATTAATGAAGTCCCCAGGAGCCAGTATGAGTACAATGCAACTCCTAGGAGTAGGAAATGGACCAGACGGGCTGGGACGAATACGAAGGTCTAGAACGTTACCAGGAGCAAGTTCAACCCCGTTGATTTTACATGGCATTTAAGTGCGTGCATCTTCTAAAAGCCTACAAACTGGGTTCCTTCGATTACCATTTACCCACATTCTTCCTAGGATGGGGATCCAGTTCTGTCAGAGTAGTATACACGAGGCATATGTGGTTAGTGGAGGAGCAATGATATATGGGACCCGCTTAGTGTGTCTGGGAGTGCGAGGAAGCTGCCGTCCTTCGCTTCCTCGTACGCCTTGTACCTACAGACAAGATTATAATAGTCCCGTGGGATCCTCACAGCATCAGGAGAGCCTGTATTCCTGGGAGCACGGCCCAGCTTTGTCACGGCTTTTACTTATTGTACGCTTGCGCTGCCTAACCACTCCACAAAGGATTACCTAGCTCATTCGTTAGAAATGAACTAGCAAATATTACACGTCTTTGGACGCTCAATGGACGCAGCTGGCAAATATCACAATACAGATCTCGAACATGCCCAAATGTTTAACCCTGCCACACCAAGCATTTGAACAAGTAGATTGGTAAACGTGGTCGCTTCGATGGCACAATCCCCAGCGACGAAGATACCTAATGAAACAAGCCCAGCTTTGAGAACTGCTTCATAAATCATCAAGATAGCGTCCCGGCTTAATCCAATAAGCTCAAAATCTCCCTCTTTGATGGTCCCAATCGAGAAACCACCAATCCAGTGCCCAAGGAAAAGTCGGATCAGAGCACGTCGATAATCGCGAAATTGTCGGTTCGAACATTGCTGCATAATCAAATGGTCGGTCAAAGAAATTCCTCTGCATGCTGGGTACGCTGATTGACGCGGAAAGTTGGTCTTCGTTGGAGCGGTCCGTAGAATGGATATGATCCTCCAACGCCAATTCAGAGGCTGGCGGCAGGTATCTGCCATGTCGTGCGGAAACAAAGCGGCAAACTCCCGTGGGTGAGAGGACCACACCGTACGGGTTCGCTCATCATCAAGTAGTTCACTTTGAATGGCCGCAAATGGGGACTTATAGTGAAAAAATCTGGAAAAGAAGGTCGGAGTGTTGACGCGAAAGACAATTTGTTCGAGGGCTACCGGGATTGGCTCTTCGTTGGGGTGGTGTGGACCGCTCTCGCGCGAATCTTGCTGATGTGAGTACATGATTCGAGTTCTCGTGCAGTGCTCGCCCGACGTTATGTACTTGACACGTTTTATGTGAGATTGGCTGCGGACGATAGAGGACAAGACCATGGAAAAATATGTTTCTAATGACCTTTGGGGCGGTCAATCATGGATCTTTCTTTCAAGAAAAGGTACCCAAGTCTCAAGGCTCACCTTTCGGACAGCCGTGCAGACTTGGAGATAGCAGTTTTGGTATTCTCTGCTCTTGTCTGGATGTTCAGCTCCTTCCTATTGTGCGTCAAATATATCTTTGCCGCTTTGAAGAGAATCCGGAAAACCACCACACTGCACATTGGAACCCACCACCAACTCACGAGGAAACGTATAGAAGAACCTACGGTCGCAGTGGCAGCGTCAAGGGGCAGACCGGTAGAGTTGACCACACCGTGCATGACTGTTTCGTTCCCTTCTTTCAACGTGACCATGATCTTCAGCTTCTCCAAGGGAGTTGCCACAAGGATCAGACGAATGAATAACATAGCTTGCCGTAGTGGGTGTAAATGGTGAGACTTGTAGATCCTTCTTAAATTCGCCTTGAAAGCAATAAGGGCCATTCCGGGACGTAGTCGTTCGGCAGTTCCGCGTGAGCCACAGCCTACGCTCGCCATACGACGTCTGTAGTTGCACAATCATTGCGGTGAGCTCTCTTTTGCTGTTTTACAGGTACCAGAACGAAAGTGGATTATTCAACTGCCAAGTGACACTCGGCGGCGTTAGAAGGTACGCATATGGCCATTCGGCAGGATCCTCTCCCTGTAAAGCATTAGTGCATAGTCACCCATCAATCCCCGACTAACACCCACCTCGGACAAGAGAAATTCCTCTAGCTTTTGAGTCATCGACAGGTTTGCGCCGCCGTTGAAGGCGTGATCTTCGGGTCTAATTCTGAACCATGCTTTTTTGGTAGGCAGCAAGAACCGAGGTCGAAACGGTGGCTCAACAGTGACCAAGGGGCTATAGCAGGCTCGGAGACCGACTGGGTAACCAACGTAGAGATACGAATGGTGATAGTCGTTTTTGAAGCCGGACCGACGCAGGTGTCGAAGGTCGCACGGGAACATTGTCACCCGGCCGTGAAAGGCCTTCCCGGCGTGGAGATCCCCATCACTCTCTGGAACCTGAGCCTTTCGGAGAGGACCGTAGTTTGATTTTTGATTCCATTGACGAAGAGTATCCGTCCGGCACCCGCTACTGCTATCCCAAATCTTGACTGGGCAGCCACGTGGGGCTGTACCTGAATCAGTGCTCTGCACTGAACCGGCGTACTCCGATTGAGTCTGGAAGAAAGCCGATGCGACAAAGACAGTCACAATCACCAGAATTGTCGTCCAAGAGAGCTCTGCACGTTGTATGAGACCAATGAGCAGGAGGTTTTCGGCCAAAGCTAAAGCGACTCTTTTCTCTAGCACCAGACGAAATACAAGAGAAAGAAGAAGAGGAGGAGGAACTTGCCAGGGTGCCATTCTGTGTTTGTACAATGTGAGATCATAACAAAAAAATAAAATAGACGGCAGCATGTGAGAGCACGTACTTTATGTGAGGGTATCAGAGGAGCACATAAGGACATGGTGAGTCAATTCCTGCGGACCATCAGGACTCATCTAACTGCCCAGGTCCATTTTACACGCCCGCAAGTGTGGAAAAGAGTTGCAGTTCATTTTCACCACTCAAACTAGACGTTTAACTCATCTCATGGGTCTGAAAGAAAGAATACTTAGTCAAGTCTACATTAAACAAAGTTACATCACCTTTTGACCGGGTAGCCTTCCAGACATGACCGTTGACCTAAGGATGGCTCCACTGCAAGCATCCACATTTGACCACGTCAATTGTTTAAACAGGTGAACCACTTTACGTACTCGCCGATTGCACCCTGCGTAAAATAATCAAAAGTTACGAATTAACTCCTCCATTGGCCACAATCGATTGACGACCTCAACAACGGGAGTTGGAATTGACTGTGTTTCTTTGTTCATTTGCTTTATGTATTTTGCTTTGCTGGTTGTGGAAGGTGCATGGTCCTGAATATTTCTTGGGTATGCATAACTCGACAGATGTAAGTCGTGTGAGGTGGTCCTAATGTGCCTCAGCCGCAAAAAAGAATAAGAAACCAAGTGAAGATCTATCCACAGAGACTGGCTAAGGATAAGGATACCTTTTGAGGCCATCAACATCAGCTAAGCCGTGGTTGATTGACAACTTGCCCTATTGACGCCCCACTCATCAGCGATCAATCACTAGAGACTGTATTAATAGTACAGTGTAGGGCATCATCCCTTTTGTGAAATGCTAGATAAACGGCTGTTGAAATATACACATTAGTAACATCTCGTGGCTTTTGACAGCACCCATATAGCAGAACAGGACCTTGCATTCGGATTAGGAATATAACCCTCCAACCAACCAAGCCACTCACCCCCCAAACGTTTCAACAAAAGTTTGCCACAGTGGATGACAATCGCTCCAAGGCCACTCAGCCTGAAACGATGTTTTTCCCCACAATAGCCGTTTCTGGTGGCAATGATAGTGCGTCCACCGCATCTGTAGAGCGGACGAAAGAAGTGGCTGCTCCAACCACCCTCCCTAAAATCAAACCTCCGACCAAGCCATTGGTCAAAATTCGGAAGCGAAAGCGAAATTCAGAAATACCGACGTCCAGTCTCCAGCCATTGAGCGAAAATCCTTGGTCGGTGTATATCAAAGGCATTGAAATCTTCCCGCGAAAGGGAATATTTCTGGCCCAGAATAGAGAGAACAAAATGGAGCTGGTCCACATTCAACAGCTCAAGGCGGAGCCAGCCTCGATACAGTCGCTGGTCAAGACTGTCAACGACCTCTCTTACCGCAGTTTCCCACAGCTCATTTGTCATTACCAACATGAGGATTAGGCCTCGCCCATACCCGTGGGTAAGCGGGTTTTACCCGACCCATACCCATTTCTTGGCGGGTTTTGGGTCCAAAGTCTATACCCGAGGTCGGGTATGGGTTTTGATAGTCATACCCGACCCGACCCACGGGTTACCCACGGGTTAATAAACAGTGCAAACATGGAGAATCTCGTGACATACACAAATTGTGCATTTTTTTGGCTGTATTTATATGTATTCTGCTTACAGGTAGTCACGTTTACAGATACTGGATAGCAAAATAAGTGTGAATAGCTTCAATTTCATCAAAGACTAATACTCTATAAACTGATCGTCATAAACCCGTGGGCGTTTTCGAGATCTTCCTGAGACACGCTGTTGGGTCTCAGGTAGGGGTACATCATCCTCTTCTAGCTCTTCATCATCCTTACGGCCCTCAGTATCCTGTTGCAATGCAATACTCCTTCTCCTCTTTCCAAGAGAACGTTCTGAATGACCTTGCACAGCTGCTTCGGTTTGAACAAGAATAACAACCGATTGTGTATCATCCTCGTTCCCCTCCTCATTATCACTAATTGGCTCAATTGTATCTTCTAGCTGTTGTCCATCTGGACTATCTCTCTCCTCATGATCCGCTTCTATATCGCCTTCAGAAAAGTACTCCTTCCAGACAGCAATCACGTCTTCTTGGACCTCAAACTCGGTCGTGCAACGATACAACATGATTTCCTGAATTGTTGTAGCTTTCAGTGAGCCGCGACGATAGTGACAGATATCCCGCGCTGTATTAAACAGCCGCTCAACGCCCGCGCCAGTCGCAGGAATCGAGAGAATATCTCGTGCGAGCTTTGCAAGTATAGGAAATGTAGCCTGGTGCTCCTTCCAGAACGCGCGAACTGGCATAGTAGCAGTAGTTGCTAACGAACATTGATTAACCCAAGTTTGACAATATAAAGACTAGGTATACTTACCACCATCAAGATATGTTGTAAGTTCGTTCTGCTGACAAGCTTGAGATACCTGGTTGAGGCTGAACATTTGATCAAGATCTAGGCTTAAGCCTTGCGTAGTAGGCTCTTGATCACTGCTAGTTTGTTCTTTTAACCGACGTTGCTTATACGGTTCAAAGAAGTCCTCAAAGCTCTGTCGATATCGAGTCACTAACTCAGGCCCACCACCCCATTCTCTACTTCGAAAGAACTGGAGCTTTAGGTGCGGAGCAAGCATTGTACCAATAGCAAAGATATCACCATGGATATCCTCCGTCTTACTATAGTACTGCCTTAACTTTTCCTCGGCTGCGCGGAGAGCAGTGAGCATAAGCTTTTTCCAGGCGATATTCTTCCTTACAAGCTGCCTGATTGACTTTTCAAGATGATCAAAGAGCTTATTGTAGATTGCAAAGATCAGGTGGATAGTGACATCCTTTGTCTTTGATAGTGCAGTCGTAAAACGGAAGAATGGCTGTGTAATTAGGAGTAGATAATCAATCTGACGCCATTGCTCATAATCAAGCTGGAGGTGGGGATGGCCATACTTTGAACAGAATTCAATTAAGTAGGATTGTAGTCGTTTAGCTCGGCGAAGCATTAAGAATGTCGAGTTCCAGCGCGTACAGACGTCCTGTATTGGAACAAGAGCGTTCGAACCCGTCTGAAGAGACAGGAAAGCTTCACGACGTTGGGGGCTCGCGTTAATGAAGATCGCTAGGCCCCGAAGCTAATGCGATGTTAGAATTAGACATCTACTAGATTAATCAGGGGCGAACCTTGTTCAGAGTGTCAATAATCTCCCTTTTCTGATGCCTAGCCCGAACTGACTGTTCCTGGGATTCAGTCCATTCGGCCTGGGCAGTGTTGTTCTTTGGTTCTGCCTTCATCTGTCCGAGAAGTTGCTTCAAACTTAATTGTATAACGTGGGCCATACATGGAACTCGAATGATTGCTGTGCTATTACCGAGATCAAGAGACTGAACCGATTCTTGAATACTTGCCACTAATGTGTTATTGTTTGATGCATTATCGGTAGTGATGGTAAGCACCCGATCGGCCAGATTATGATTCCGTAGAAGCTGAAGTAGAATAGCACTAAGATTAGCACCAGAATGTGCTCCACGAAGTGGTTCAAATCCAAGAAGCAGCTCTCGATAGTTCCAGTCTTTGTCAATGAAATATCCAGTGACTGCCATGAATGCTTGGGCAAAAGGGGACGTCCAACAGTCAAGGGCAATTGAGATTTTCCCATCTTCGGGCAAGCTCTCGAGTATTTTCCGATGGCGTTCGAAGACTGTAGTGCGTAGTCGACTCCGTGCTACCTTTGCAGACGGAATATTGACATCCTTAGGAGCTCTTTGGGCCATGGCTATAATATCCCGGAAGCCTGCGTGCTCTAGGAGCTGGAATGGTAGTCTTGATTCAGTAATAAACCGAAGAAGACATGATTCCCATTTTTCTTGGCTGAACGGGGTATCGGTAGAAGGTACTGGCGCCTTGAGAAATCATTAAAATCGACGTATATAAGGATAAAGAGGGTATTATACCGCTTGCATGAATTGCCTAATATTTGGGCCTCTCTTCTTTACACCGCAGCTTGCAACATGTTTCTTCATGGTTGAAGTCCCATCACCAAGCCCTGGGTGGTTTAGAATAGCCTTGCAAAGCTTACACATTACCTTCGGTTCCCCATTAGTAGCCCTGGCTACCTGGTCAAAATGATCCCAAACATCAGAGAAGTGCCGTGAGTCCCAGCGTAGGCGCTTCTTTCTTCCAAAGTCTGATTGTAGCCACCATTGTACGAACTCGATAGTCATTTCTTTAGTATATACCACATATAGAGTGACACGGTTAGGTCGAACAGTCTCGAGGTTGGGTGGAATTGGAGACAAGAAGGTTTGTAGTGTGAAATCGGAGTCGATTGCGGAGCTTGCGACCGGAGGAAATGCCTGTTGACTAATCGATGGATCAGGGGTAAGGTCGTCCGAAGGAAGAATTGGAAGGTTATCTAGTAGTGGGAGGTCTATGTCATACGCAGATGATGCGTAGGCATTAGTGAATTGAGACATTAGGGACTGTACACATTGAAGGGTTTCTCGCTGATGACTGTTAGACGACTTACAGAAGATTCTAAAACGCGTAGACTTATATTTGGGGGCCTCGCGATACCCCTGTTCTTCGAAGACAAAAAGATGATATATCAATAAAGGCCTACACAGGAAGAAGAAAAGGCATGTTAATTGGTTTATCGCGTGCATGCAGAACGGGTAACCCGCGGGTTACCCGCCAAGAACCCATAAACCCATAGGTTACCCGCTACACTTAATACATTCCCTTCAAGTTGGTCCCGAAGTACTGACGGCCATCGAAAAAAGCTTGTACGGTATATAGAAGGCTTTGTAGAACACTATAACTTAATAAGCGTATTAACTGACGGCCGTCAAAAGTACTAGTGCGATTGCTTATGGTCTATAGCACCCTTTTTGTGACGGCCGTCAGAACTTTGATGCCTTTGTTATAAATATCCACTGAGTTCACTGCACGTCTCATATATATATTTCCTATCTACAGAGCAGTATTCCAACAAGCATTTTTTTCACTACCACAATTATATAGAAAAACGCCGAGAGCAATGTCTATAGCATTACCACGACTTACTATTCTGAAAACAAGGCAATTTCCTGAAATTTCACAAAAGAAAGAGAGGCTTTCGGGGAAGAACAGCAGACGTGACTGGAACAGAGGTAAATAACCGTAATTTAATTGACTTAATCAGCAGCTTTATCCATCTTGGCACGGCCTATTTAGGATAGTTATGCTGCAACGGGTTCTTGGCGGGTAACCCGCGGGTACCCGCCAAGAACCCGTAAACCCGTGGGTTTGGGTTTGGGTTTTGGGTCCATACCCGACCCATGGGTATGGTTCCTGAAGTCGTACCCAAACCCGACCCAAAGCGAGGTCTAATGAGGATTACTCGTTCCTAGTGTGGGAGCCGGTCGAATGCTCATTGTCCCAGATCCTAGGATCTAAGTACACCCTAAATGAGACCGAGATTGCCTCGATCGTGTGGCCAGTATGTTACCTACCTGTTTCTGTCGCTCGTGGAGAGACAAGCCCACTTCGACACCAATTCTGACCCTCTGTAGATCCTTATCGGAATCAGGTATCTCCGCGATTGCGATAGAGCACTTGCCACCCTCACCAACGACGAGGTCTTGTTTACGGGGTCTGGTGGGGTCAGGATCGGTGAGTCAGTGAATGTACAGCGAACCCATCGCAGTCTCTAACACTACCGCATCTCATTAGCTGGCGTGGAACGTAGTTGCCGCATCGATCCTGAGGACATGAATGCGGCTACGCTGAAGCTGACCGCATTGTCGGAGATTGTCAAACGATTAATGAAAAAGAACGAGAAATTCGACCCTGATTTTCCGTGGAGCCCAGAGGCTCAGAACCTCCCACACAGGCTGGATACGGTCGAACTGGACGAATTGATGCTGGTAAGTCGGCCTGACCTATCGTGAAGACCAAAGCTGAGCAACCAGGACGGCTTTTTTGCTTCCTTGAAAGGTGAGGCAGAACTAAAACTTATGGTGAATATCGTAAACAAGACCTCGCACTACGATATCAACTTTCCGGCCCGCAGTTGAGGCAAAGTTCGTTTCCTGTCTTTCATATATTACACTCTATGAGAAGAGGGGCTAGTGTATGAGGATAACCACGGCTCTTGTCTCTTGATAGTGTTGCCGTTCACTAGCGCTACCTCTTGTCGCCAAAGAATTTATGGTGTCATCGCAGTGGACAAGAAATATATGCCATAGCAACCTGGCGTAGACATCAGTTACTGTTGTGATATGAGGCTGGTGCAGATCAGGAACCAAGCCGCGCCGTCGGAATTAGCTCCGAAGTGTCTATACAGACGACCAAGTTGATTTCCAACCAACTTGGCTAATTGTTGTATATATAGGTTCATGTATCCCTCTGAAATAACAAGTCAATTCATACCTCCGAACAACAACAGTTACGACCTCAATGCACATATTTATTCCTGGGACATGACTACTATACATTACATATGATACAGAATCTTCAACTCATATTAGGCTTCAAGAATGTGACAACATGCTAAAAGCATATGCAAAAAAAGGGCTTGTTTGTAGTGGTAAATATAAGGCTTCATTAGGTATAATAGGATGGCTTACTGTACCAACAGATTTGCAGCCTTGAGTTTAAGAAGGGGAAAACAGAACACCACCTGGTACAGGAAAGAAGAGGCAACAGCACAACTGATGAAAACCTATATCTCTTCTTGTGCGCATGATTCGCTTCTTTCTGGAAACTGGTGGTCTTGCAATATCTTCATAGCTTCCGTAACGCCCATTCCCACGCGAACCAGCTCGCTCTCTCACTGTTTCACCAAACACCGGCTGGGCGTCGAGTTCCCCGTCAATCTTTCGATACTTTACCTCCCATTCCAGCTTTTCCTTGAGCAAATCCTCCGAGCAGGCTTTGGCACGTGCAAGCTCAGCTGCAAGTTCCTTGTTTGCGCTTTCCAGTCGTTGAATAGTGACCGTGAAAGAGCCACCCCCAGAAGGTGTCTCTGGTGGCTTAGAAAGCTTCGGTGGGCTCGGTCACTTTGATCTTTTAGCATTTTGTCATTCTGTAAACGTAGGTGGCTCACCTTGGCGCTCATCTCTCTATCAAAGCCTGCATCAAATTCCTGCAACGTCTGCGGACTAACAGCTTCGATCGAACACCCAAGTGCATCACGTATAGCCTGGTAGAGGCCAACCATCCCATTGCTTAAATTTGTTTTCAATAGGCGTTTTTGAGAATCTGACACCGACCATGCGTAGCCGTCTGCTGCAGAGGGCTGTAATCGGACCCGGTTCGGTGCGACAGTTAGACCTAATCGCTCATCTAATTATGTCGTTAGACGCCAACCACGTCTGGTGCTTTCTTTGCTTAGGTGTCATACGAATGTGAGCTGCCAGAACTTCTCGGCATTGCTGCCTGGACAGAGCACGTTTCTCGTTGCTTGTGAGTGTCATTTGGGTTCCTTCCTGACTGATAATCATTGGTCTATAACAAAGCGTGGGATATATGCGTTTCTCCTTCTACACTTGACTATTAGCGTTTATTTTCGGCACCCGTGAACTGGAGTTTCTTTGCACCATCTAGCATGAGGCTCATAACCATCTCTGTTTAAATGCCAGAATAATCACATTGGCAGTCGCCAAAGCGCAAGGCTAAGATGAGTTGGATCTTGAGATCTCCCGCATTTCTGTAGCTCCATGCGTATTTGGTGAATCATTGTTGAATGCCCATGCTCTCATCTCCTGGTTGCAGTAGCCATGGGGGGGGGTCTTCCGCAGCCATATTTGTGACTGCTTTATGTACGCAATTAAAATATCTCATCAATAATTAAGTGGTGCAGTACGGTAGTGAACAGCCCATCAAAGACTGACCCTTTTTCTGTCGACCATTGTATTCGGTCGACAATTGCTGGACCTCATATCTCGAAACGATGCTAGCGGCCAACTATGGTAGTTCCACGGAGATGCAGGTCTAGGCTTTCTGGTGTTTCAGTTACTAAGTCGGACAAAGGGCGGATTTTCGTAACGGCTCTTGTCAAACCTGAGGGTGACTTTCATTGTCACGAAAGCGAAGTTACAATTGAGGGAAAGGCCGGCTCATAGTAGCGCTTCCCGACAAGATAAATTGTTGTTGTTCAGAGGTATTAATTGACTTGTTATTTCAGAGGGATACATGAACCTATATGTACAACAATTAGCCAAGTTGATTTCCAATCAACTTGGTCGTCTGTATAGACACTTCGGAGCTAATTCCGACGGTGCGGCTTGGTTCCTGATCTGCACCAGCCTCATATCACAACAAATAGGCTGCAATGGAAGTTATAGTAAGATAAAGTTCGAAGATAGCCTGATATATTGTAGTGGTATATAAATGTCAAATCGAACTTGAGTGTTTAAAGAACTCAAAGATGTGTTAACTTGACGCTGCGACAGTTCGCTATGTCGTAGCCCAAATGATCCAAGCCTCGTTCCAGCGCTTTGCGAGGATCCCCAAAAAGGTTCCTGTCTGACGTATGATAGCCCATTGGATCCTCGATCACAACATCACCCTTGTCATCTAGTTTATCTGTGATCACAAATGAAGTACCCAAAAGCCGCAGGCCCCCGGTACCCAGGCAAACGGTGGGCGCATAGAGCCCGTACGCTGAAGGCGTCCCGTCCAGTAGTGTTCTAGGTTTGACTCCCCTGAATACAGTATACGGTCCGACACTCTCCTGTTTACTTGGATCCTTCACCTCAGCAAGCCCCCTATCAGATAATGTTAGCAAAGCCACATTTCATAGGGAATTCGACTCACGCAATAGAAGCACCCTTAGGCATGACCTCCGGATCGGCCACGATAAGATCAAGCACTGCACCCTGGCTTGTGCTGCTGGTATAAGCAATCAAACGCCCAAATGTATCCATGTTCAGAATACCAAGAGATTTGTCGACTGATGCCCAAGGCGCACTGAAATCGTAATCCGCTTTCGAGGCGACGAGATAGATATTCCCGTCCGTGCCAGATACAAGAATACCGTCTTTCTCTGTCGTCATCACAATTTGGAATCCAGCATTACCATTGCTGGTGACTTGCTTGAACTTCGCTGTCACATCATCCAGGGCTGGAATGTCCTTGCTGACGTCTTTTCCATTGAATATGCTGATGACGTCGACAATAATCCCATTAGCCGGTCCCACCTTGTTAGGCTGATACCCGTCTTTCCTATAAGATGTTAGAAATTTCCAGGCTCGCCTGGGAGGGAGGGATTCCATACGTAAAGCAGGCAAGGCCATGCTCATAAAGCGGGTCTGACAGGAATTCGTCCGAGTTGTAGCGGTCTAAGACAGAAAATACAACGGGGCTTTTGACTCCCGCACGCAGCTCCAGTCCATTGGTACACGTATCATTTCCTTCCTTTGTCGTGACAATGCTTTTGAGATACACTGCCGGACTGACGGTCATACCGGCAGTCGCCCTCCACTTACCATCCAGGAAATCAATCCCAGCCTCCACGGTAAAGGGTAGTCCAAATTCTGCTGTTCCGGTCAGGGTGCCACTAAGTTCGATGGTCGGAGTAAAATTCTGATCGAGTCCTTCAATTGCTGTGTTGTCTGACTGAACCAGGTCGATGGTAGCGCTCCCCTTCGCCATCGAATAACTTCCACCCACTAACATCTCGGCCTCACCTTCAACTGTCACAGTGAATGCGACATTGACCTTGATCATCGGGCCAATAGTGATGAGCCCGGGAATATCAATTGGTGTGGGCTGTTTTTTGATGGGAATTGGCTTTTCCCATGTTTTTTCATATGATATCTTGCCGTTGATACCGAAGATTGCATCAACAGTAATTGGGTCATAATTATCGAAAGTTGCAGTAGCTGCCGTAACTCCGTCTTCCCTGGTAAATTTCAATCGGCCCCTCACATTGAAATTGGCTGACAGGCCACACTTGGCGCATTGAATGGTGCCTTTGGTCTTCACAGTTCCGTACTCCCCCTCATCTTTGGGACCTAGCTGGTATCCGTTCTCATGTCCTAAGATTTTGTGTGCTTTACCCACAAGTTTCTCCTTGATTTTGAAGTCCTCACTGAATGACCGTTCAAAGGGATACCCGAAGGGCACTTTAGCTAGGTCGAATCCGAGCTTTGCTAGGTCTCTAATGGCCAGCGCCATCTTTACCACTTTGCCAGGAACACTCTTGATCCACTTCTGTGCGTCCTATGCGAGGATTAGCCCAAAGAGTCTCGCCGGATGCTCATTGATATACATACCTGACCCCATTCTTTCACTCCGTCCCAAATACTCTTGTCAACCTTTCCTCCGTTATCAGAAATGATAAGAACTTCGTCATCTCGGCGGCGGACATGAGCACGACGTTTGGAGAGGCTGCCATTCCTGGGGGCAAACTCGATCGCGTCCACGGTGGTATTCGTAAGGGTGATGTTGGAGCGAGTATCGTTGAAGAAATACTTGTAGGCTGCGACATTCGTTTCTAGGTCGACAGTTGCAGCGTGGGGATAGGGCTTATTCTCCGAGCTCATCATTTGAACATGGCCCTTGGTTGCAGTCCTCCTCCGCTCCTGCGGCGAGTGATAAGTCCCCCAACTGAGGTCCGCTGAATCCATAACATCTCGTTGCTCAACAGGGACCGTAGATACCCGCACGCATTTTGATTCAGCCATCGAAAAAGGATTGGATGCCTGAAAGTAACTGCGTTTTCCAGAAGAATGATCGCCACAACCCACATGGTGGGTGACCAAATGGAATTTGTGCAGGCTGGACCAAGATTTCGCCGTCTGAAATGCTTGTTCATTTTGAAAGCAGATCAACATCGAGTGGTCACTACACTGGACACTCTTGACGTGGCTCGAGTGTTCTAGTACAACCGTTGGAAGGGTGTAGTTGACCTTCAAATCTGCATGTTTTGCGCCATGCATTGCAGCTAGTGGCTTGTCAGATCTTGTAGACTCCAGAGTAATTGTGAATGAAGCTTACGGCGATGCCCTTCCTGGCTGTAATAGAGTGCGCGCGAGTAATTCGGCAGCAGGTGATTAAAATCTTTCGTATCATGATTGGGATCTAGTGCAGGAAGGAGGGTAATCTTGTCAGCCCCGAAAGATGGATGGATCTGGAGGACCCCATCCGTTGCAGAATGGAGATTGTTGTAGTTCAGAGGTATGAATTGAGTTGTTATTTCCGAGGGATACATGAGCCTATATATACAACAATGAGCCAAGTTGATTAGAAATCAACTTAGTCGTCTATATAGACACTTCGGAGCTAATTCCGACGGTACGGCTTGGTTCCTGATCTGCACCAGCCTCATATCACAACAGAGATTTCCGAATGCTGAGACGGTCGTGGCTAGTGCCAGCGCGTGGAAGGCGTGGACTAGCTGCATTCTTGCTGCGCTCCACTGATATTCCGAATTAGAAAGAAGAATGAATGCACGGATTTAGAAGGGAAATGTGCACGTCTATTATATGGGATTCTGATTGTGCTTTGCGTTCCACAAATCTGCTAGTGGATGTAGAATCTTCCTACCCTTGCATAGGTCTTGTAGAGTACATATGGCATGTAGTACATATCTCCGAGCAGTTAGCATTATTATTTGTTGGTAACTATTGAGGTTTGATTGCAAGATCTCCATGAGCATCGTGGGTACATTTGCCGATCAGGGACCAAGCTCCCCCTTTCAAATACGTCGCTCGTCCCTCTAGGGTATCACATAGTTGCAGATCCTAATCTCAGCTGAAAAGAAAAAGCAATATTCAACTACCCTGTAATAGCATGCTGGTGTCTTACTATTGAGAGTTGCTCCACGCACACCCCCTTTTGCTAAACTCCGCCCCACTTTGGGTCATGTGCAGTAAATTATGACGAACTGAGAGAGTGGTCAAATACCACTAGGACCCTTTGGGACAGGCTTATTCATCGTTCACCCAATTCCCCCTAGTATTTTTGTACGGTATTCCGGGCACATTCGGAAGTACGGTGTTGTAACACGCCGAAGCTTATTTGTATAGACTGTCGGATTGACAGATACTGGTATGTGCTAGTATTGAGGTGTCCCATTGAGATGCATTGATGTTGTTCTATCTGGATCTTGCTGTTGAAGCGTTATCAGATCTCAGGAGTCGTTGTCGAACTGAGGGGTGGTATTTTACCACTAAGAACAGGGATATTCATCAAGTACCCATTCTGTCTCTGTCTCTGTATGGTAAACGGGGTACGCTCGGCATACCAGCGTCGTAACACGCTAGGAACGACTCCTGAGATCTGTTAACGCTTCAACAGCAAGATCCAGATAGAACAACATCAATGCATCTCAATGGGACACCTCAATACTAGCACATACCAGTATCTGTCAATCCGACAGTCGTTCCTAGCGTGTTACGACGCTGGTATGCCGAGCGTACCCCTTTTACCATACAGAGACAGAGACAGAATGGGTACTTGATGAATATCCCTGTTCTTAGTGGTAAAATACCACCCCTCAGTTCGACATATAATAAAAGGAAATATGGGGCTTGATTTTGTGATAGCTTCGCCTGTTTTCTAAACCGACGGACCATTTTAGTCTAAACCACTCAAGCTACAATTTAAAAAATCTTCTGTAAGTTTTCTACTCCCTTCATCCTTCAGTATTTCCACATATTTCACTATGCCTCAAATATCTGATGCTTACCATTCGTCTTCGTACGGCGCGGACGTACCAGACCTGAACTTCCTTACATCAGATGGTAGGCTCTTGGATCTTCCCTATAGCCAAGAAACCTTGAATTCGGTATCGGACGTTGATTTCCTTCGATCTCAAACACCGCCTCTGATTCCCTCCTCCCTCGATCGCGTCGGACCAGATCGAAGGAAGCTTTTCGTCCTCTATACTGGTATGGCAAATGATGACTTCGTGAAGTGGTGGTTACAAACCGACTTTGGAAAGAAGAAGAGGATACGCTGGGAGACATCAAGGCATCAATCCGACATATGGCAGTATTTCGAGCAAGTCGCTTCCAGTGGCGACGGTGCACCTAAAATAATGTGCAAGAGGTGCCATAAAGTACTCGAGCATCCACAGATTAGTCGCAATGGAACCTCCACCATGAGAACCCATATTAAAGGCGTCACTTGCCAGCAGACAATGGACAACAAGGGGGCTCCAAAACGAGATATCAAACGGTTAATGCAAGACGCTGTATGATTTATTGATCTACTTTTATGTGAATCTTCTAATACATAATTTTGCTAGGCTCACCATGCGCCGAGAGCTTCTCTATTCACTCAAGAACTCTGGGAGGAGCAGCTTGTGAGCTTTATTGCTGAGTCCCGACTTCCATTTCAGCTAGTTGAGCACCCACAGTTTGGAAGCCTCATCAAGATGGCCCAACTTGCCCCAACATGTCCCGAAGTACCCTCTGCAAAAACAATCCGCCGTCGGTTACAAAGTACTGTGAAGGAGCGACAGCAGAATATCCTTAAAGGGCTTCCCGACGGGGCAAAGCTCTCAATTGCATTGGATTGCTGGACATCTCCCTTCCAGCGAGCGTTTTTGGCTATCACAGGCTATTTTCTCGATAAAGACTGGGAGTATCGTGAGATCCTCCTTGGCTTCGAACCGCTTCATGGAACCCACTCTGGTGCCAACCTTAGCACAGTTCTTTTCGATCTCTTTCAACAACACAAGATCACAGAGCGAGTACTTGCAATAACGACGGATAATGCATCAAATAATCAAACACTGATGTCAAGTATTCACGAATCAGTGCAATCGCTAGGTGTTGCCGAAAATGCGACTATTGTTCGGACTCCGTGTATTGCCCATATGATTCAACTCAGCCTCAACCAACTCCTAGGCAAGATGAAGGCCATTCCGAAGAATGAAACGACAGATACAGTCTGGTCGGAAGCTCGGTCTCATTCAGTTCGAGTGGATGCAAGGGAGCAAAAGCGAGAGAGTGTTGACACCTTAAACAAGGTAGGATATTGATCATCGTTTTCCTTGTACCTTTCTCTACTAAGTTTAACCCTTTCTAGGTTCGAAATCTTGCTATCTACATTAATGCAAGCCCCCAACGCCGAGAAACATTCTGCAGTCTCCAGACTGAATTGCCAAAGCTTGTGCCAATTCAAGACGTCCGAACGCGCTGGAATTCAACCTTTCTGATGCTACGACGGGCTAAGCGACTACAGTCCACCATCAACAGATTCTGCTCTGAATATCGACTTGCTGATCTAATGCTTTATCATGAGGAATGGCGCCAGATTGGCTACCTTCTTTGGATCACTCAACCATTCTTCAAATTTACGACTGCTCTCTCGAAGACAAAGGATGTCACGATTCATCTTGTCTTCAATTGGAACTCCACGCTACACTGTTCGATGGGTATGAGATCGGTCGAGTCTTGTTGTTCGCTTCTGTCGCCATAAAAAAAGTAGTCTGTCGCCTGGGATCGTATTCGTCTCCCATGCTTCTGTCTGCGAGGATATTGCCGTGGCTTGGTGTATCCTCTGTGGACCGTCGCCCATACTAAGCATGGATCGAAATTCCTGTGCCAAAAATGAGGCGAAAGTAGGAGGCGTTAACCTCACTGTCAAGAGCGGTGCCTGAGTACGAAAATCGATCTGCTTAGTATGTGAGCCCTAAGATGTAAAGAAGGAGTGGCCACTTGAATACCTGGATTGAATCGGAAGTTGTACAGTAAGTATTCGACAATAGCTGAGCTGAAAGATGTAAGTCATATTCAGCCAATGCGAAGGTCAGGTCATATGCATAAATTGACTGGTCATGGGCTATCATCTCACAGACGGGAAAGTCTACATTCCATGGCTGCATGTCATATTCGGCATTCTCAGCTAAAGTCCTGTTGTCACCGACTATATGTCTACAGTATATGTCTACGGTATTCTAGGGACATCTATGGATTTTGACCGCCCCGGTGCCCGTTTCGCTTATATCGATGACAAATACAAGCATACCCTGATTTGAAATTATTTTGTAGCATTAGTCATTCATGCATTATGAACTGTTCGTGGTTGTGGCTAGCTGATCCAACATGCCCCTGCAGCCGCTTGCAGATCTACAAGCTAATCCATTGGAATACATGGCGCGATCTCCACGCACAATGCAGATATGACATCATGAAGCTGCTTCAAAGATAATCCATCCAGTTTGCCTGTGTGACAGAGTCAGTTCTTGGATAATAAGTACTATTCACGAAGGTATCAAGCCTGAAGAAGGAAAAGAAAGAGATCGTTCTCGCTAGTTTATATAGGGATAACATGACCTCACTTGTCCCAGTCGTCACAGCTTGCAATGATTGCGGTGGTTCAAGGCTAAAATAATATATAATCTCTCCCATTTTGACTGTCTGTTGGTACTTGAAAAACCACGTTGTGAGCAATGCTGCAGTTGGAAAACTACGATCTACATTTGGTGATCTACATTTGTTGATGTCATCATACAGGATTGGCGTAGGATGCGCGCATTGTTTCTTGGCTTTTTCTCTTCGCAGGAGGTTGCCTGTCTATAAATACCCATCTCAAGGCCAGTATTACGTGCGGCACAAGTAACTTGTTACGTACAGTTTTTCTCCCACCCTATCACCAGTTTCGCTTGAACACACAAATTATTAGTCATATTTGTTGCCTTTTGTAGCAATCTATTTACCATGCGGCCTGTTATCATTTTATCATGGCTTCCCTTGGTCTGTACCCAGGCTTATGGTATGACCGAGTCGACACCGAATATGGAGAACCTCATTGTTGAGCAAATTCCAATGACCTTTGTCCCTCCAGTGCCAGAAGACACGGCGACAATAACCGCTGCGCTAGATGAGAAGGCTCTTTTGAAATGCCCATATCGCGACCGAGATATCTTCAATGACAGGGGAGCTTATTATAGAATCTACTACCATTTAGGTGAGTTACTCGCACCTTCCGTGCGTATCACATTCTAATACGTTTTTGTTTAGCTGACGATGCGTGTGATGAACGTGCCGATCTCAATCCTGGCGGGCAGCCTCTTTACACCCCGAGAGGATGTATTCAAGCCTGCACTGATAACCCGAAGTGTAAACGTGCTATCTGGCCAGACGGTCTAGCCTCGGACGCAAAGGGGGGTGTTGTCTCAGGCCTTACACAGAAATTGCTGGGCCTGTTCCTTTGGGGACGGGGTGCAAGGGTTATAACAGTGCTCACCGGCAGTAGGACTGTGGTAGTTTCAAGGACTATAGCAGACGCAACGTCTACAACACTGGGTTGATGTTATGCTTAGAGTCCCTAGGCTAGTCTAGGCCATAACCAGCATTCGGGTTATGATCTTCAACCTGAACCTGAACCCGGTAATCTTACGAAAATACCATATATTGTGACACTCCACGTCAAACATTCGTTGTGACCTCTGGCAGCACAGTTGTGTGTCTCCCTCTTTATTGTTCTTCGCTTCTGTCGCTCCTTTGCTTTCTTCTTTATTTGATTTATTCGTTCTTTGCTACACAGATATTCTGAGGTTGTACATATCAAGACCGGGTGCATGACATTTATAACCCATTTAATTAGGCTGCGGCAGAGCTCACTCAGTCCAAGGCCCAGTGTGCGGCCCAAGTTGTGGCCCCAAAACACTGCAAACATAGGTGGATACTCGTGATCGTATAATTTTTTAACTCCTTGGCTGTAATATTAAGTATTTGGTTTACCTCGGAGTGGACCAAATAAGACATTACTGTTGAGAAGATAGTAATGCAGCCGAATCACATTACATCAAGTCATAAACTCGGCGCCAAATTGATTGCTGGCCGCAGGCAATTTCTTCAGCACCGAGCTAGGCATCTGGACCATCAAGCATCCTTTTGGTGACGGAAGATTTACCTCTCTTCTCCCGTTTCCGTCCAGCAGATAGAGAAATGCAGGAGCGACGGCCACCGACTTCGATTTCGACAGTGTCCATCCAAGGTACTTATCGTTATCGACATTGTAAGGATCAAAACCCATCTCCCTCTCTTCTCATCCTAGAGCCAATTTTTAACTATTTTGGATTTGTTGACCTTAGTATCCTGATGCCCTGGAATTTTGACTAGATCTACTATGTCCCGGAGACTTAGCTGGGATCGGGCTTTATTACTCGCATGGACCCAGAAAACTCATGTCGCCGGCGATTCGGACTGAACCTGGTACGCGTATTGGATGGCAACTTACGATTTCCTTCGGGTTATAAACTATATAATCACACTGCCTCTGAATTGCTTGACGTGCGGGAAGTCGATACAGGATGCTGTGCCACTGTGGTGGATGGACATGAAGGCCAGGTATGCGTTTCGGAGTTTGAAGCATCCGTGGGGAGAGGAATAAACGCATAATGTATACTTTGTTATTTTTTCTTCTGAAATGGAAAGGCCGTCCCGAAATCATCTCTAGATGTACTGTATGACTAGCAAATAGACTGGTCTCAGTGTTTCTCAAGATTTATACTCGGTAGCCCCTCTTTCCCCGTCCTCTTCGAGCTGCTCCGTATTTTAATTCCCTTTACCTCAGAGCATTTCTCCCTTCCCCACCCATAAAGACCGAGATTTTACGCCTTAGTAATTCTTCCTTATCTCTATATCGGCCAATGGCGAGATTCCTTATCATAATCAGAATCACCTCTGCACTACTAACACGCCCCAGTCGCGGGCGACATCCCTGCCCTATTTTGGGAAGTTATATTTTCTTACTACAAATGTGGCTTGTTTTTTTCCTTATTATTGAACATAAGACTACCTAGTTATGATCTTTTATATATAGTATTGAATGGAAAACATATAGTCTCATCAGAAAAGATCAAAAGTACAAGGCAACCTTGCGTTGCTTTCTGCCCCACATTCTCCAAGGTTGTATGTCGCACAATAGTTGCTTTTTAGAATCTGCATTTATGATCTCGGCTGAAAAGATCGTCGTAGCAAGGAAAAGCTACATGCATACATATGCATAATATCAATAGTTCTTGTCCGATGTTCAAGGTCGTACACTAGTTCTGGTGCACACTTGCACCACTATAAACCTCCCTGCATGTCTGTGACTAGCTCACCAAGAGATCCAATGATTGGAGATGGATTTCACATGTTTAACAAGCCGTCTCCTCAAGTAAGGCCTGCAATCTCATAAAAAGAATTCAACAATTCAAACGCGTTGGGTCCATCACCAAAAGTTGCCATTGGTCCTTAACAGTGATTTTCAAGGGGTTCATACTCGGATAACAATTAGAACTAACACATAGCATCATGTTCACATATGCCTACATCTATTGGTTCTCAATAATAACGGGTGGAGGGCAGCTGATCATGGGAAATGTCTGGCTCAGTTAGCCACTTGAGCGACTAGAAGATCAATCACACCACATATGATCTCAAATGACAGCAGGGATCAGTGGCTCAGCTGAGAATTGTCATGCATTATGAAGTAAGAGAAATAGTAGTTATAGTCCTTCCGATTCTGAACAAGATCCCAATTTGTAATTGATGGCGAGGAGCTGTCTATTTAAACGCAACATGTCTCCCGAGCTGAAGTAAGATTACATTTCAAGCCAAGCCTCGAATTATTCTATCTCGTTTTCAAATTCCCATATATTCGCATTCAATATGAAGCTCAACTTATCCAACTTTTTTGTGTCGATGTTCGTTGCAGGCGCTTTTGCCCAGTATCCTTACTGCAACTGTGGCAACAGCGATATCCAATGTTCGTACAGACGTTTTTTTAGCTTTCTCTCTTCATTCTCCATGGGTCTACCTCTGCAGAAAAACGTTCAATGACTGACAATCATAGGTGGTTACAATGACGACCAGGTCTTCAACAACGGCGGCAAAACGTACACCGCGTACTGCAATAAGCGTAAGTCGCTGTCTATCTCATATTGATCGCCTCATGTTCTAAGTGCCTTGGATCCAGTTGACGACTACGGTGGTGCGAACTTGAAATACTTCGTCGCCGATTCGGTTAAGGCGTGTGTGAAGGCTTGCTCCGAATATCCGGATAACAAATGCAAGAGGGCGATCTGGCAAACCAGCGCTGCAAGTGGTCGGCAGACGGGCTGCTGGCTCAGGGAATGGAACAATGTTGACTGTGTCCCGACGACAGAGAGTACTGCGTATAGCAGTGCCCATGTGCACGACTCTAAATGCCCCCAGTAATCTCGGGTACATCGAAGCTGGGATGGCTAGGCACAGTGGCATACTGAGACTGCCTAAGAAAACCTCAGGACCCTGGGTTCTTGCTTAGTGCTGCCTAGCTAGTTATATGTCCAAGCCATCTATGCGTTCGTACAAGTCTGAGATCAATTATTCGGGTTCTCTCTAATTATTTAGGAGGCGTTTATTCAAATGTCGCTCCTGATAGAAGAGTATATACTACCGTTCGTCAAGAAAATACACTAATGGCGAAGCAGTCTGATTACGCCACTTTCGGCTTTGAGAGAAAGCAAGTAGAAGGAGTTCGAATATACCAGTACATATTTATGCTTAGAAGGCAACCCAACCCAAGACCCAAACGGGTACCCTTTTGTTCAGATAAGATAATTCACATGCGAGCTGAACACACAAGCCAACCGAACAGCAACCCCACCCATTAAAGATAAATATATATAATTCACAAATAACCGATAATCTTAGTTTCCACCATTCAAAGTTATCTTAGGGAGTCGATTCCGTCTATGGCCTAAATTTCGGCACAAGACCACAGCGTTGTGGTCGCCTCTGATTGGCCGATTCACCTGCCCGCGTAGACGCTGCGTTCACCATTATATTGGCTTCCGTCGCTTGTAATTCAATTTGTAGCTGCACCGGCGCTTCTCCGCAGACATTCTACCCTCATATGGCATTTGCTTATTAGATATTATGCGTTTTTGCTTCTGATGGGCGTCTTCAGCTCGCAGCCGCCATCGTTTAATCGCGCTGGTCGGGCAGGTTTGTTCAAATAACCACATTGGCAAGTAGCCACAGCCCAAGGCTAAGGCGAGTTGGGACTTGGACTCTCCCGCATTTCTGTCGCTCCATGCATATGATGAATCATTGTTGGATGCCCAGGCTCTCACCTATGGTTGCGGTAGCCATGGGGTGGTTTTCCCCGAAGCCGGATTTGACTGTTTTATGTACGCAATTAAAATATCTCATTAAGGAAAACGTAGTGCATATTACTGTAGTGCAACGCTCAGCAAAGCCTGACCCTTTTTCCGTCGCCCATTGAAATCGGATGACAATTACCGGACCTCATATCTCGAAACGAGGCTAGCGGCCAACGATGGTAGTTCTATGGAGAAGCAGGTCCAGTCTTTCTAGTGTTTCAATTACTAAGTTGGACAAAGGGCGGATTTTCGTAACGGCTCTTGTCAAACCTGAGGGTGACTTTCTATTTCTCGAAAGCGAAGTTATAATGAGGGAAAGGCCGGCTCAGAGTAGTGCTTTCCGACAAGACAAATACTCCGAGAATCCGCTGATGGCTGGTGTGGGGTTTGAATTATCTCAGTAACCGGGATATTTCAACAAGAGCCTGCCCAGATGGGAGAGGCCGGCATCCTCTCCCATCCGCGGGTAGTCAGTCCATCCCCAGGAACCCAGGCCAGGATAGTGCCTGGCGCTTCTTTAACCCTTTCTCAGCACGTAGTGCTCAATTTTTCTGCTTTCCAGCGTGTATTTAGTTGAGCTAGTTAGCTAGTTGTAGTAAATCCTCGCTTAGGTAGCACGTCCAGTTACCCCTCGGGAGGTAGTGTGTCACCTGCCAAGTGACCTGCCGGCGACGTTAAATAATCAATAACAATAATAATAATAATAATTTCAACAAGAGCGGTCGAACATGGGGGTTAGCAAAATCCCCAGAACCCTAAGTCCGACGTCTGCCATCAAAATCACAATTTGACAAGCATGGCCTAGAAGCTATCAGTTTCGCTACTACTCCTAATCGGCCACTCTCAAAATTCAACACAGCTACTTACTGCTAAACATAGCGCTAAGAGAGCATGATGAGAAAACCCGTCAGAATAACAGTCTAATTCGCAATCTCTGGCCAACCCTGGGGACGTGGAGAGCGCGGTTTATGGTTATCCCCATCTTTTTCCTATGAGAGGTAACCCTGGCCAAATAGGGGAGTAACCTGCCTTGCCCACGCAATAGTACGTAGAATCTTACAAGTTCTTGCGCTTTAATAATTGTTAACACAAACACAGGTACCGACTACCATTATTGAGAGCCTTGGATGAAAATCACTAATTTACATACCTAAACCTGCAATGGGCCCGCGTAAAGTGAATTTCGTATATTATTCAGTGGTTAAGTAGGAGCCGACTGTACTTTTGAAAGTCCCTTGGAAGAAAAGCTGTATTACTCGACGTCGCGTCTATTGCACAATCTGTCCCATTATCATCTTTTACCTGGATACATACTGATTATTTGGGTTTTAGAGGTGAGCCTACTTCCTAAGATTTTCAATTGGACTGAAACATAATGGCTGTATGGAACATGTTTGTGAGCAAACTTGCTATCAATAGAACTGTAATTTCCTCAGTATCAAAGTACAAATACTTTTACGTTAGCAATACCAGAGTCGAAAGTCGATTGCTAATGGCAGCAAACGGCTAAGCCCTAATTTCTACAGTCGACATTTCTTTCTGTCTGGAGACGGCTCCAGAAATTGGACACGGCGTTTGGTTCCCCGAGAGCAGTAGCATACTCTGTTTGACGGCCAACAAACGGTTAGGTGATCCGCACGACCGAAATTTGCGTACACTTGCTGCTCATTGAGAAAATCATGCATGGACTTTGGAAAGCCACCGATTTTGTGATGAAAAGTGAAGTTGGCAATTTCGATTGAGATAACCTCTTCCAGGCTCTTAACGGTAAAAGCCACTTTTTTGCGATAATACCCACACTCAGAACACCCGTCATTGTTGCTAACCGGGCCAAGGTGATATCCGCCTGCAGTTTGGAACCGAGGTCCCGGAAACTCAGCGAGCACTCTTTTGATCAGCTCGCTGGCATGCGGACTTGAACAGAGAATAGAACCTTCACAATAGAAGATCCCTTGGTCTCTGATGGGCGTTTGGTCCAATTCAAAGAACAAAAACCCTGTTGCTAGTATGGCACGAACAAGCTCATCTGGGACGCTGTATGACAATTCAGAAAGATCCTCCAATCTACCCACATCATCCAGTCTTGGTAAAGGCCAAGGTAGAGCGTGGTTTAGTCGAAATATATGCGCTCTCATCCGGTCAGGAACATAATTGAGTGCCTCATAGAAGCCCTGCTCACCATCCATGGACGGTGAGGACATCGCTGCTCTGATAATGCGTGGAACTGCCCCGTCCTTGAGGATGCTCCCCATAGGGGCATCTTGTGCCTTAGCTTCGGAGCTTGAAAGACCTGTACCGACTGAGACAACCAGGTCATGAGTCCCATGTGAAGGCCAGATAATGGCGGATTCTTTCAATGCGATTGCCAAAGGGTTGTTGGCACGCACTCCACCGTCCTGCAATGGACCAAATCCGGGGAGAGATTTTGTTTGGAAAAACCTGATTAAATGTTAGCTTGAGCAGGAAAATAGATGATCTCCTGCTGAAATAACTTACCAAGGAGCGGCGACACTGCATCGAGCTCTGTATATTGGCAAATGTTAGCTTCCCCAGAAAGAGAGGACGGAAGACGATGTAAGGACAAAGGGTCAATAGCACCCACACTTCCCAAAGAAAAGGATTCTGACTTTCGTCTTCTGGTTTCAGAAACTCGTATGCCGAATCGATCGCACGTTGACCAATACCACGATAATTTGCTAGCACGCAAGCTTTCCCATCGGAGATGCGACTTGTAATGATAGCTAGTCGACTGCCCGCGGAAAGAGTTGTGCTCACATCAAACATTCGTCGCATTGGATTGATTGCCTCTTTAAGTGTATTTTCCAGGTTATCTCCATCATATTGGCCATCTGCAAAAAAGCCGATCAGACATTTTATCCATTTAGCGCAACTACTGACTGAGAATTTTTGCGACGGCGCTGAGGCCAACTGGAAGACTTTTCGGGCAAAAGCTGGGAATTTCCTGAATCCATCTTCGGCCGAGGTGCCATTCAGGATCAGATCTATTTCGTTCAGGGCTCCTGCTTCGTGGTCAGATAATCCAAGTGCATAAAGAGAAAGGTAAAACAAAAGCAGTATTCCGAGGGGTTGACTAGATAATTGCCGCATACCAACGCTTGTACCTGTACTTAGATTAAATATATCACGTATGCATAATCCATGGCCAAGCCGGCTTTCCAATGCACGTAGGAGACCAAGTTGAATGATGCCACGGACCCCACCACCATCTAGACTAAGCACAAGGGGTCGTTTCGTGGGTGGTAGCTGACGAAATGTGAGCGGAGAAGGCTTATAGCATAATGGACACTTTATAATATCGAAGTGATATTCAGCGCATTTGCTGGGTGTACCGAAAACCACAACGCAGGTATCGCAAATTGCATGCCGGCACGCCAACATATGCTCTGGTGGTCGACATAAGCAATAGAAACACGTTGTTGTTGAACTTAGACCGTTCCACTGAAGGTAGTAGCTACGCAATATATCCTTCCTGATGGCTGCAGATGAACGTGTTGGACTCATTGACCGAAAATACTGCGTAAAATGTTCAAACACGGCGTTGCAATGTTGGTGCTCATCGTCATCCTCCAATATACGCCATCCTTCCAAACAGCCTCTGCGATAAAGACTATTGAAAACAAGGTCGGGATCAAAGCCTGTGGGTGTCAGTGCTACCCTATTAAGGGTGAGTGCTGTAATGAACAACACCGTTACTCACCATGCATTCCAGGAGGGTAAGCATTCATTAATAACGCCGATGCAATGAAAGCGTGGACTCCATCTTTGGCATGGATATAACTGGTTGCCTGTTTAATGAACTCGACCAGGCATTCTGTCGAAATGTTGTTGAGCCGGTGGTTTTCTCGGGCAACTTGAAGGCAATCCAGGACGCTAGCTTTCGAGGTACCAAGTTCGAGACGCAGTGTTCGCGTCCAAAGGGTGCTTAGGTGTATAGCCGAGAAAGAAAGGCCTTGGCGGCTTTGTTCCCCCCGGATGTCTTGGATTTCATTGAGAATGAGACGACGTAATGGCTCAAAAGCTGCCGTTGGGGATAATTCGTGCCTATCGCGTAGGTCTAGGACGGTCACGTCCTTACTAAGTCTGTCTGTGGCATGCAGTTCATGAGAAGCTTTAGATAGATCCTCAATTCCATGGTTTTGAGCTCCTGTTAGAATTACCACGGTACGCATTAAATCCGGAATGGACTGAGAGCCGATCGTGACAGTTTGGCGAGGTCTCTTAAGCAGCTGACAGGCGTCGCGAATGTCAGACTGAGTATCTACAAACAGACAAAAGACATTTGTCCACGGCAAAAGCATCTGAGAAATGACTTGCTGCTGTATATCCAATACTCGCCGAGTCCCGCCTTGGAGAATGCGATAACGTTGAACATTGTCCGATGACCAGCGGCGCAGACTTGATTCACCCAGCCCGGAAACATTGGAAAGACTGCTTTCTGCCAACAGGATAGGATTCTGAGTGTTTGCAGTTCCTGTGCTAAGATGCAGTCGCACCAGACCAGCTGGGCCTCTGCGAATAATGTTGTTGTGAGGGAAGAGCGCGCGAAGCGCCTTGATTCGACTCCCGTTCCCGGCGAAGTACACTACCGAAGGAAATTGAGTATGTGGATGGCTCATTCCCTGCACTAGTTCTTTCATTCGTCCCGTATCTACCAAGGTCCAGCCTGTGGATTCCGAGACGAGATCAAGCCATGCCGCCATTGAAATCGAAAGAGTGATAATAAGCGTCAGAAGTTTGAAAGGACCAGAAGCCTTAAGTATCAGACATTGGTAAGTGTACCTTAGATAACTTTTTCAAAAACCAAAAAGTAATGGCAATCCTGTTTCTGCGGCGCGTTCGATGATTATATTTATGAATAGGTTTCATTATGTTTAGAGCCTGTGATTCAAAATTGATGGGTCCTGAAATGATTTGGCTCTGTTAGGACATACTCAGTTTCCATGGGAAATATGCAGGACATGATTCCTCGGACCTTGCAAGTACAAAATAAAATCTTTGTTATCTGGGATGTCTCTTTTTAAAGCGGGTCCTGACTTATGAGAGTGTCTAGAGAATGGCCACCAGTCCTACGTGGATATTTACAAAATCGAGGGAGGGAGCTGCTTTCCTCACGACCTTGTTGATTCAGTCCACGAAGCTTTCTAAATATTTATATAGGTAATTGGATGATTCCCTCCGCTCAAGTTCCAAATAGTTTGCCATTTTGACGACCTTTTTTTGTTGGTATGATGGCCCCGTTACTTGAATATCTCCGAAGCTGGCTTCGACGACAGAGTCACACCCACACGCTCGAGGAGAATAAAATGGTCCAAGCGGAGTCCCGTGAAATCTCAGGAAATGAAACATCATACACAAGGATGCTCAAGGAAGAGGCAGAGATGAATTGGATCTATAACCTCCTCGCCAGCGGAGGAAACTGGGTGCTGCTTGCCGGGTATTTAGTCATTCCGGGCACATTCACCTCGTTGAAGGGCTCAAGTAGCGTGGAAGAGACACTGGAGAAGAACAGCGCAGGGCGGGCAATTCTTAGCACTATACAAAACCCTCCACTCCTTGTATTTGCCTGCATATTCCTAGTTGCCGGTGCAACTTTGCTAGCGTGGCTATTCACAAGGTATAAAGCCAACTACTCTTGGTTGATCAATAAACTTTTCATGTAAGATGTCCACCTGAAACAAATGACTGGGGCTGATTGATTGAATCACAGGCCAGCATCCTTGAATGCAGCAGCTGGTTTGCTCACCACGATTGTCAACGTTTGCGCTTCACAGGGTGGAGACTGGTCCGTCATGGCTCTGGTGACAACCATTGTCACAGGAGTCACCCTGGCTATATGCCTGGGGTTTTCCATCTTTAACAAGTTTTACAAATTGCGAAAAGTGATCCAAAGTGACGCATGCCGCTCGAGCTATTTTGAAATATCCAGGGTATGTGAGGATTCCCTAAATCGTGTGCATGACGAGGTTAAAGATTGGGATCGGGTTATTCGGTTCAATGTTGGAAACGACGAATTTAGTAGCGCACAGAATCTGGCACCCCTTTTAGACTTGGTGATACAATACTGCTGGCTATCTGACCAAAGGACAAGCTCTGTGTGGGTGGAGGTACTGGCTGACAATCAAGGGTAGGTCTTCCAACAATTGCTCTGAGGTACCTCTGGCGCTAACAATACATCAGAATCTTATCTTCCTTGCAGGATGGTGACTTTATCCAAAATAGCAAAGTAAAACTTACACGCGAGCATTATATAATTATGGAGTTCGCGCGAGACTCCAAGGTTGTACCCACTATCGGGAGGTCTCCTTGACCTGGTAAGGGGAACAAAAGCGAACGTTGTCTGCACGGAAACAATCACAATCAAAATCAAAATAATACTTCGGTTGATTAACCTGGAATATGTCAGAGTCTACACATAGTACTTTATTTTGGTTCTTCCCTTGCATGCTCCTTATAGATTGTAATGGTGCTCATATTCATCTATAATCGGAGGGTATGGTATTAAAAAGTTGATATTTGGCCATGCTAAGCTCAGGGGAGTTGCAACCTCAATGATGCTCGGAAAATAGAGTACATAGACTTGAGCTTCCTTCTACATATTGTAATGGTTCTGGTGCCCAATAATTCAGAATTTCAACGCAATATCAGGTACAGTAGAATGACTCAACAGTTTCGAATTCGTGTGCCACGAGGGCAGCCTGACAACGTAAACGACAATTAAGCCACGAAAGGCCTCGGTGAGGCTCTAAGTTCAGGAAGTGGCACACTCATACATGTACGTACACGGATATATTTTGCGGTAACCTGCAAATCGCTGTCGATGCAACGGGTCAGGTTATGAAGTTATACCTACATACACGCTGTAGAACCAGGGCCATACTCTTGCATATTGTTCTCTTACGGGGAATGTTCTCTAATTCCCTCCCACTGTACACTATAGCAAGCCCTTGTGTCATACTTGGCGTTTATAAGAGTAGAGAGTAGCATGTGTTATTGACGTTATTGACAGGGTCAAAGGACATGTAAGTTGCAGGATTATACAGGTGCTCCGACACTTATCTACCTAAAGGAACCAGGGTTTTAACCTTTTCAAAATAATTTATAACGTGAAACTTGGCCTCTATATATTTACACAAGTTGTTAGTTTGCCGTGAGAAATTGCATCCCCTCACCAACCCCAAAGCAAGCAAGGAAGACTACAATAATTTCTCGTGGCTAGTTCGTGTGATACAGTAATACTAGTGAGGGACGTAGAATTCCTGTACAGTACTGGTCTAGGCACTGAAACGGAGTTCGGAACTAAATTATAGAAGGGGAACAGTCAGGATGCCTTAAACAGTTCTTCCCTATCCTTTATGGGTTAGTCGTGTACGGAGTCAAGTGTCTACCTCTTTAAGACCTATTGACCATAAGTTACAGAATGAGGGGCAAACAATAACGGGGAGGGGTTGTCCAAAACTTTTGACTTTCATCAGTGTGCATTGCGAAAAAATGTCTATTGCTCCGAATCAAACCTTGTCCTCAATAGCAACGCGAACATCAGATAATAATATTTTAATTGTGTTCTTTTAGGGTGGTGAGATCCATTGAATTGTAGCGCTACAGCGCCTTTTTCCCACCATTATGAACGATCCAGGTGAACATTCTCCAGCCTTAAATAAGTTGATGGCGGGCCTTAGAATTAAGCTTACCAATAATCCCCACCAGCTAATTGTGAATATCTAAACACCACTAGAAAAGACCTCTATAAAGCACCTTGTTGCATAGAACGCGACGTATAATAATAAGATGAAAATCCCGCAGAGACAATTGCTTGTTTTGAGAACTATCGTTCGGGAACTATACGATATATTCGTGAAACCATGGACCTCTCCGCTGCTGGCACTAATGCACTAAGCTATACACTCTCCCATAAAAGCCTTCCTCCCCCAAGTTTGAACCACGCATGTAAACTTCACGGGACACCAACCTCTAGACCCTTTCAGGTTTTTGGCTATTCGGGCGCCTCAAAAGCCACACCTGTGATCCGAGTATCATCTCCAGTAATAGATAAAGTCCCAACCAGAGCGGTAGCTTCGAGAACTAGTACCGTGAACCTTACTAACACCGCATTTCCTACTGTCTTGAGCTATCCACGAACAACGTCTCAGAGAACCATTTCCTCCCATGTTCCGCAACACGATATACAAAGCGCCACTACATCACAGCAAAATGTTGCAAGCCTACCCAGTACATTGGTTTCTACGACAAGCTCATCTTTATCAGGAAGCACTTCTGAGTTTAACGGAGCCGGATCCGAGCGCGGAAATCTCCCTGCTGTGACAGCCATCATCGTCCTTATTTCTTTCATTTGGCTCCTGTGGCAGTGATTTTATTTCTGGCAATTGTTGCTACGCCAAACTCTGCTTTCACGTGATGCGGAGAAGCCAAAAGCCTCAGAAGTGCGTTTCAACCTAGAATAATAAACCCCTCAATTTGCCGGCCTCGTACGACTGGGTGGAGGCTAATAAACCGAAATTGATTGGGTTACTTTACGCAAACAGCTCACTGATTGACCTATAGGCACTGAGTGCAAATCAACCACAAAAGGCTACACGATATTGGAGACCCGCATCCACTTTTGGGCTTGGACTTAGTTTTATTTCGGCTTTTGAAAAATTAGTTCTAGGATAGAAACAATACCCGCAGGTATCGAGGTTTGTAACTGCATTGTTCATTCGTATTGGAGAGACTTGTTGAAAAGTGACCTTTCCAGACCCCATCTTTATTAGGATTTACCAGTACTTCCACTTCGGGACAAGACTTGAGCGGGCGAAACTGGAAACACATGGAGACTCTATGTACACTATCTCCTTATTTCTATACACATTTTACAGGACTGGCGGGGCTAATGGATGATTGCGTAACTCCCCAGAAGCCCTCTTCTCCCAGGAGGGAGAGCGGCACTCCATCATGGCTTTGGTGTAGTATCCATATCCTGTAGCCTCTTTTCAATATTTGATATTTATTTATAAGACACGCTGCTAGTTAGTTAACCTAAATGTTTAATCACGAATCGGGGTGTCTTCCATGATGGGATGTTTATTTGGGTTCCGATGATATTCGCGACCCTATTAGACTGAAACCGGCCTCACTAGGTATTATGGGTAAATAAAAATAATTGCTGTTAATACTACTTTAGTAAACACTTTGCCGCAGGGTGGTTATAGATATTAGAATACATTAAACAACTCTTCGTTTAATGCAAAACTATTCGTCTTCACGAATAACCATTAGACATAGTAACCTTAATATCAGCCAGTAAATCTACCATCGGACCTACTTATATAGCCACTGCGTAGTCATCACCATTGGGTCACCTATAAATGCATGCCTCACAGGCTTTACGGCAGAAGTTTCCTGTCGTCAATCATTTGAGACCTTTGTGTACAACTGGTAGTTTGGCCATCATTGAAGTTCTCGCACCCATCCCTCTCGTCAATTATGATGGACAGTGGCCGTGGCCCTGAGCAATGCAGACATGGCAAATATGGCCAAGGATACTCTGTCGATGTGGATGCCCTCCGCGAGCAAGAGTACCCTCTCCTAAGTCGTATGACCCCATACTGGAGATTATTCGATCCACTTGTACTGACCATTATCTTCCACGGTTACAGAGACAACGTATCTTGATCATGCCGGTACAACTCTCTATGCCAAGTCATTGATCACGGCGTTCTCTCGTGATATGCAATCCAATCTATTTGGAAATCCACATTCAATGTCCGTGTCATCGCAATTGTCTACACAGCGCACAGAGGATGTACGATCACGGGTTCTCCATTTCTTCAATGCCAGCCCCGAGGAGTTTGATGTGGTATTTATGGCAAATGCGACTGCGGCTATTAAGCTAGTTGCAGACTCATTTCGGGATTTTGATTCCCGAGGTTTCTGGTACGGTTGCCATGTTGATTCTCATACCAGTGTTATCGGTGTACGGGAGGTCGCCAAGATGGGTTATCAATGTTTCCATGATGCCGATGTGAATGCTTGGATCTCCGAGCTAGGCAAAGCTCAGTCGAAAGCGCCCAAGCTGTTTGCTTTTCCGGCCCAGTCTAACATGAACGGCCGACGCCTCCCTGTCCGATGGTGCGAGCAGATCCGTTCCGCAGCCGATGGAGGAGCGAATGTGTTCACTCTGCTTGACGCCGCCTCGTTTGTGTCAACCGCTGCTCTCGACCTGGGGGATGCAAATGCTGCGCCAGATTTTACGGCGCTCAGCTTTTACAAGATTTTTGGATTTCCTGATCTAGGAGCGTTGATTGTCCGAAAAAGCGCTGCCCGCATTCTAGAACGGCGTAAGTTCTTTGGTGGGGGGACAGTGGATATGGTGATAGCGTCCGGAGCGCAATGGCACGCGAAAAAAGAAACGACGATCCATGAGCAACTTGAAGACGGTACCCTTCCTTTTCACAGCATTATCGCGCTGGATGCCGCCATTGACACGCACGAACGTCTATACGGGTCAATGGCAAATATTTCTGCCCACACTGGGTTCCTCGCCAAGCGAGTCTATGATCGACTTTCTGCATTGACCCACTTTAACGACAAGAAGGTTTGTCGGATCTACCAATCAGATTATGGAAATCAAGCGCTTCAGGGCCCGATCATCGCGTTCAATCTCCGAAACAGTCGAGGCGAGTGGGTTCCTAAAACTGAGGTCGAGAAACTAGCAACATTGCGGAATATCCAACTGCGTTCTGGATCAGTTTGCAATCCTGGAGGAACGGCCCGGTCTCTTGGATGGGTGGGTGCAGAGCTGCGCCATCATTATGCTGCCGGTTTGCGATGCGGTGACAACCACGATGTATTAGGCGGTCGACCGACCGGTATTCTGCGTGTCAGTTTGGGTGCGATGACCAGCCAAAAGGATATTGACGCACTGACTGATTTCATCGAGGAGTTTTATGTGGAGAAAGCTCCTCGTATACTTTCACTGAACCCGTCCATGGACGAGAATAACGTGATTACTCCTCACTTTTATGTTGAAAGTCTGACGATCTTTCCCATCAGAGGTTGTGGCGCATTCAATATTCCCAAAGGCAGGCGTTGGGTGGTCAAAAAAGAAGGGCTTGTATGGGACCAAGAATGGCACCTCGTTCATCATGAAACTGGTGTTCCGCTGAAGCGAAACGAACACCCGCGGATGGCTTTGGTACGCCCCTTTCTCGATATTGATCGCGGTATACTGCGCGTCACCTGCGATTCCCTAAATGATCAATTAAGCCTCGAAGTTCCTTTGACTTGGAAAGATACCTGTATGACTCTGATGACTACTCCGGTACGTTTGAGTTGCCAAAGAGGGTCGGTCAATGCCTACAGAGATAGGTTGTGTCTTCGTGCCTACGCCTCGCCTGTGGTCTCGGCGTTCTTTACCGAAATTTTAGGGGTACCTTGTACACTCGCACGTTTCTTCTCCCAGGATCCAAGTCTGGACATGCAGCTACCACAACTTGCCAGCACCTGGAAAGATCGACTACGGAGATATACTGGATGGGAGGTTTCGCCAAGTAATCGATCTGCGCGCAAGACTGGCCAAAAGTATCTGCTCCTATCTAGCGAGACATCAACCTTGATTGTCTCTAGATCGTCTGTCAATCGTCTAAATGAAACCATCAAGGCCAACACCGAGCATACCTCTGACATCAGCAAAGTCATTGCGGCAAATTTATTCCATGGCAATATTGTAGTAGCCGAGCAAACCTCTGAGCGGGAGAGGGCAGAACAACCTTTTATTGAGGATCACTGGTCGTCTGTTCGCATTGGACAAGACCAGCTTCGCTTTGATGTTTTCGACCCGTGCCTGCGCTGTCAGATGCTATTCGTAGGCCAGTCTATGGGCCCGCGACGTAATGAAATTCTTGCTGCGCTCCCCAAAATGCGAAAGGCCGATGGCAAAACTATGTTCGGTAGATATGCGGCGATTTCTAGAAATGCAGCCTACACTGGTTCAGAGGAGTCGAGCAGCAAGACAATCATGGTTGGCGATGTTGTGTTGCCCTCATATCAGAATCACTGAGCCACTCAACTGCGAGGTTCTTTCATGGGCTATCGGACTTTCTGTTGCCCTTTCGGCGCCTTGGTCTTTCTCGAGAAGTGTACTGATACGTATCGATATCAAGCATAAAATATGAATTATCATTTTATTGAACCAAGAAAAGAAGTTCTACGATACAAACTAGAACCATCTTATTTTCTTCTTGAAGTTGTTGTTAATTTTTTTTTTCTTCATTCGTGACTGGAGCCGTTCAGATCAAGAACAAAAGTGTCGTTGGAACCTATTTGAGAATGATAGATCATTGAAAATAGGATCATGAAAAACAACGCTCTTGCAAATTACAATAACAAGAGTTCGCATGTAAACTTACGATGACGGAGACCCCGGGGACTAAGGGCGAGGCAAGAAGGCATGGTAATTGATAATCAAAATTTGCTAATCGGTTCGAGGCGGCAGGTTCCGGTTGTCCATTCCAGGCTCGTATTCTAATGCGGTGCTACAATGATAATGATGCAGATTCCTATATTTCTGAGACACTACAGCATCACGGACCGGCTATTTAACAGGAAATTGGAGACCTTCAGTAAACCGCACCATTAGAAAGCATTCGGAAGAACAATGCAAAATTCGAGAGCTCCACAAATATACCATCTCTCGTTCTGGAACGCCCATGCCAGAAATCAAGTGGCAGAGCCTGTTGCGGTTTCCAATACGACTCTAGAGTAACTAACAGCACTGTATGCCAAAACCAAGTGCATCACATAGAGGCTAGACCGCCAACTACTGAATACCCCGATAGTCTCAAGTGGTTGGATTCTGTAGATTGCAGCACCGATCGTAGTGTAAATTGCGAAATGGCCAAGTTGGATCGCCAGCGGCGGGGGACTTGGCAGCGTCCCGGTCAGGGCGTGGATGGTTGGAGCCAGGGAGAGGAGACCCAGTGAGACACAATGGTAAGGAAACCTCATTCGCGCCGTAGAGATGGTGGGATCGCAAACCAAAAAGTCCACCAAATTTCCAACGGCGACTAGGGTAAATGCGAACAGATAGCCAAGCTGGATGGAAGGCTGTGTGGTGAATTGCAAGACCACAGCTGGAACCGTTGACGCCCAGATAAGGATCAAAGCCCCACCAAACTCGAGCTTCTGCCAGTGCGCTGCACCGTCTCCCTGGAACGCAGATATCGTTCGGTAAATTAGGCTTGACAAGTACCACAATAGACCACCGCCGCTAAAGGAGATCACAGAGAGTGAACTGATGATCGCATCTGGAGATGACGGGAAATGGAACAGAAGAAATTGCAGGACAAAGAGAGAAAAGTAAGTCAATCCGAAAATGTAGATGATGGTGATGACTGCAGAGTCGCGCAGACTTTGGAGCTCGGAGTTGGGCATGGTAATCGTGTTGTCTGGCCAGGGTTTTTGATAGCAGCTCGGCCAGAATTTATAACCTCGGTCAGCGGTAGAATACAAGAAGAGCAGATCTGATCTGTCACTATCAAACATCTTTTACACAGCGACCGCATCATTCTTCCGCCCCCAAGTATAGAATTGATTTTTGCTTTTGAACGCGATTTAAGAGTTGCTTTATTACAGTTTATTTGCCGAAATGGACGATACCCATCCCCTCAGAAAGTGTGACGTGCATAAGTCTAGGATTGGAGCTCAACACTCCATTATCATAGGTAGAATCCTAAATCAGGACTCATGTCATTTAATCCAGCTCCAGTTACGTACCAGCTATGGCATATTTCTGTCATTTCCTTGTTTCCCTTAGTACGACACGGAAAGTACTGTGATAGTGGACCACAGAGAGATACATGTAAACAGATGCTATTTACACAGATCAACAATACTCCTCTTCCCCTATGAGAGGTAGCTGGTGAATTTCAAATACCATCGGCAATGCACCTTGGGCATAACAGCCATGGATCTGTACAGCACCAGAGGACCCTGAACGTCATCTTGGCCGGTTGCGAACTCAGTAGTTTAGCTATACGTAAACTGGGCCAGTGTCTTACTTCTTTGGATTGTGTGAGCCATAAATTTCGTGCGTTAGAAAAGAGCTGATGACCCAAAGGGCTGCTCGTGGCTTATCTGACAAGCACATAACTGCGGTCTTTCAAAGGTCAATCTTTACTGAAATGACCAGAATTGTAACATTTTAGTAAGTGATATATAAAGCTGTAGTCATCCATGGACTTTGAGACTAAACAGTTTCTGAAATTGCATATTTAAGAGCTTCCGACAGAAACTTATCCCTCTCAAAAGCATCCACTAAGACCTATGCCATCCTGATGAAGGCTCGCCCCCGACGATCAAGGCTAAAGCAAGCCACCTTGGCCCCAAAAGCAGAGTATAGTAAGTTCGAGCTTTGCTTGCACAGACCCTCGGGATTAATTCAAATACAAAAGGATTCCGACAGATCACTTCCGACTATGGAAATCTGCGATCGTCTAATGTGCCTTTTCGGGCCCAACACCATATTTTGAAAGCCTTGCAGTATCGGTTAGAGCAATGTGGTTTTGCGTTTCTCCAGCGATTTTCAAATGAAACGTGCCAACCACTCGGATGCGTGTGCCCGGAGGAGATGGAGTTGCCCAAATTCTTTCAAATACTCGAGAGGCGCTTAAGTTCCTTAGGCTCAAAAGGAATCATGAGGTGAAAACGTAAGGTCACCGATATCCGGCATGCTGCAGTTCACCGAGTTGCGCAAAACCGGCAATACCTTTGCGAAAAGCTCGACGTCGCTATTGCCTTCGCAAGAGCCCTTGGAGATTCTCAATGTGCCCAGGATATGGGAGATTTCAAAAGATGCTCTGAAACCCGTTTAGATAACTTGGATGAGTACTCCCAACGATTGGCTTGTCGAACCAAGGCACAGGTTTATCTTTGCAGATGCTATCCACTGAAAATGAGAAGAAGATTGCTGTTGTTACCGGAAGCCATCAAGATATTGAATGAGCAAAATGAGCGCCACTTCAACTCACTCGTGCAAGTAGCTCTCAGAAAGTGTCTTTTCGACGGGAGATGTCTTCTGTGAATTAATACCGACAAGGTACAACCGATCGACGTGCGTCCCACCAGGAATATCTATACCATCGCTTCTGTGGCTCACATAGTTTCAGATCATGACTTGCGAGTTCACAGATCATATAAGGAAGCCGTGCTTGAATGTGGCAGGTGCAACTCAAACGATGGTCACGGCTTCATGGATAGCACGCACAGTTTCAGCTATCTTTGCTGCACCTATCGAGCAAATTTTGACAACAAGTGATTACAGCTAGATGACACATATTCCTAGTTTATGGGGCTACCACCAGCTGGTGGCATTTGGTTCGGGGGCGTGTGAGGAGATGAGAAGCGGATTTTTTGCCTTTTAGGATCTATTTGTAAAAGTGAGATTGTATCCTACGCTGATAACTTTGAGCCATGTCATTTTCTCATGAAAAGACACATTAGTATGAGCCATTGCTAAAGCTGAAGCTGCGGGATCATAGGGACCAAATGTGCTTATCGTAAGTGGCCCTGCTGACCACACCGGGCAGAACTACAAAGGAAGTCTTAAGTTCCCAACAACCCAAAGGTCAAGCGGTAACAAAGCAAGAGTGGGTGAGACAATAGGGACATTGAAGGGTCCCTTCCCAATCTTCGATAAGAGGTGGAACATACAAGACGGAAATATAGAAATAGGAAGTTAAGTCAATCGCATTAGCTGTATGCTAGAATCTATCAAATTGCTGATGTTCACCCAACAGGTCTACATCCGGCACAGTCCATGCCTCAACACGTATGACGCCCGCTCGGACTCGGACAGGGAGAAGCATTACAAGAGAACTAGGCGGATGGCGACCCCTCAGTTTATTAGGGGGCAAGGCACCCTCAATCCCTGCTTTAAAAGCGCCCTCCCATCAGGCGCTAGCCGATCAACCTCCGCATCAGCAGGCAACGTCCCGACATAAGCATTAAAATTGTATATACCACAGATGCAATTGTCGACAATATCCCTTAGACTAGTCCCAGACAGCTCATCGACCATCTTCCCATTCCTCTCGACGTGGAATGACTGGGCACCAACGCTCATTGGCACCGTCCATGCTCGTATCCCTGCCGGTGCATGAAACGTCTGTATGTTCATGCCCGACGTCACCGCCACTAGTGCTGGCTGCTTTAGCTGTGTGACCACGAAGACGGAGTCTTGCATTGTGTTTGCGCCATCTGGGCGGCTGCAGGCAGCGAGGAAGCTATCACCGCCGTTGTCGGCGCTTCGTATGGTTGTGTCCGTCGCATTGCAGTCCGTTGATTTGGGAGTTGGCCGATACCAGTATATTAGTTTTTCTTCCTCGAGGCAGTTTGATGGGAGCGTTGAGCCAGCTTTGTAGGCTGATATGAAGGGTTTAGCCATGTCTAACCAGCCATCGTGTGGCCTATTCCTAGTCAGTGCTTTGCTTGAATAGTCTTATTTGGGACAAAACGTGTTTGTGCGGAGCGGGCCGAAACTGGTCCTTTGGTGCGCAGGCCCTGTCCCCCCATCATGTATAGTCTCATGTGTACAGGATAAAGTCTGCCAGGTGGGTCCGTTCAGGGTAGATCATGCTCTTGCTCTCTAAACATGATCACGTTTCTCTTTTCCTTGAATACCTGGGGCGTCCAGAGTATAAGGTGCTGCACGTGATCTGATGACAGATAGATCGGTGGCTCTCGGTTGCCCATGGTTGCGGCCCCATAATCGATTGGTGCCTGGTAGGTCCGTAACAATCCTCTTATTTCCACGATTAACTCGGATCTGCGCCGCTTTAGCTCGTAAGGCTTCCATAGTTCGGTTGGCTGGGTCAACTGTTTGTTCTGGAGAAGCGCCATTCCGAAGCAGCCAAATCAGCCTTTTTCTGTCTCTGAAAGACACATCGAAAAGCAACTTGTTGACTCCACCTCGAACCTCGTGATAAGAAGCACCATGCTGGATCAACCAGCCCAGCCTGGTTTCAAAGTCGAACGACTGAGCTTCTCGCTCGATGATATCGCCACAAGGGACATGTTTGAGCGATGCTCCATTTTGGACTAAAATATCCAAATCCCTTGATATACCGTTCTTGCGGAATGCGTAGAGCAAGACATGGCCACGAGATATGTAATGACAATCCGCTATTCCCTCCTCCAGGTTTTTGCCGTCGCGTCTAGTGATATCATCTAAAAGGTGTATCAAAGTTTTACACTCGAATGTGCGCCATGTTGTTTGGCAAATCGCACGGAAGCGTAAGTAATCCGCAAGGCCGAGATTCATTGCGATCAACTCGACTATCTCCAAAGGTAGGGCATAAAAAGAAGCCATCTTAGCAGCAGACTATCTAGGATGGGGAAAAAGCAGTTTCTGTCAAAGGACAGACTGATCGCCTAAGTGTGTTTTTGGATCATACTTGGGCTATGAGAGCGAGGACGAAAGAAGGCAGGAAGGCGGAGAAACTTTCATAAAGGCGGTGTGTAATATCACGTGATGTGTATATCTGACAGAGTATAATGCAGCTGTCGGATTGACAGATACTGGTATGTGCTAGTATTGAGGTGTCCCATTGAGATGCATTGATGTTGTTCTATCTGGATCTTGCTGTTGAAGCGTTAACAGATCTCAGGAGTCGTTCCTAGCGTGTTACGACGCTGGTATGCCGAGCGTACCCCGTTTACCATACAGAGACAGAGACAGAATGGGTACTTGATGAATATCCCTGTTCTTAGTGGTAAAATACCACCCCTCAGTTCGACAGCAGCTCCCAGGAGCAGGAAACGGACCGGTTGGAACGGATAAAAGCTCTAGAAAGCTTTTGGGAACATGTTCAACCCGGATAATTTCACAAGGCATTTAAGTGCCTGATTCTTCTAAGAATTTACATTCTGGGTTCCTTCGGTTGTCATTTACTTAGAAGCCCTTCCAGAGGGTTTAATACAGTTCTTGGATGTAAAAAAGGCGGAGATAGGAACGGTATCATGCCAGGCAGGAGTTCGTCTTCTGAAGGTTCGGTAATCTTTAACCCCGTATAAAAGGGGTCACAGCCCCCTAATCAGACCAGATATTTCACCAACTTAGAGTCCTGATTTTGAGATTATACCATCCCCTATACACTTTTATCGACCTAACTAGCTACTCAATCTGAAAAAGTTGCATTTAAGGCGCCAATTACGTAGCCTCGAACGTTGCCAGATTCCGAACAACTGGCAGGCGTAAAGAGCCGAGGGATCAGAAGCGATACAGCTCCATCATGGATGCTTGCACCCTTGGTACTGGCACGTGGAGCCGGCAAAAAAGGATAAGCTGATAAGCTGCGTCAAAAATGTTCCATGTAAATAGGATCAACTCTCCTGTTTGACCCTGCATGGGGTGTAACGATGGTCGGACTTTTTTTCACTGAAGCTCACCTAGCCCATAATCTTATTCGCTATCTTCAGTCACATGGCTTACAGCCGATGTTTACATTTTTGATTAGCTGAGAATTTATTGACCACCAGAATTTGACCCTTGTGAGCCGGTATCAAGTAAGTTTCCGAATATGATGACCGAGTTTATATAACTCTATCTGAATCGAAATCCATGTTCCTTTCATTTTCGGGCAAATCAGACCTGCAAGGAGACCATTTCTTAAACACTGACGTTGTCCGCAGACTTCCGCCTTCAAACGGTGTGCTCTGTCTTGGTCCCATCCGTGCGGACTGATTCCAGAATGAAGAAAAATCTCGATGACCACACGTGGGAAGTGACAGGACCATGAGAATCATATTGTAGGGTACGTTCGATTCCTTTGCAACTGTGGTGCGCTGGCTTCCCAAGGAACAGTGCCTATTGCATCACAATGTTTAATTGGGCCAATGAATGCTAGTTTCGAGCGACGCCTCATCACATGCTTCTACACCTGGTAAGTCTGACCTTAAGCGCATAGTCAATGATTTGCGAATTGGGGTCTTGGATCATGTAAGTGCCGATGTTTGTCATGGGGTCGTCTATATACTGGGATTCTAGATGCATGGGCTATACGTGGATCTGTCAGCTGGCTATGCCACATAGCCGGATTATGTCATGTTGACTGACTTGGCTTCGCCTTTGGGCTGGGCTTCCTCGGAGCAGTATCAGCAGAGGAGGTAAGATCCGTCACCTTCCATGTTGTTAGCCGGTAAACCTTGCTATACAATCTCAAATATTTGATCAGGGAAGGTTGTACTCAACCATAGTGTTTTTAGGAGGGTCAAAAGACTCAGGATAAATTGCAAGGCCATATATCTAGCGTCAAGTTTAGCATATTGGAATAGCTTACAAAGTAGTTATAATTACCAAGGTGGCAGCAAGTGCTAAAGTTATCCAGACTGCTGTTTTGGAGATCATAGCTTTCCAAGATATGAGTGTTCAGTCGGATCTCCCTGTCAGCTCTCAAAAATTTGAAAATCGGGTTTGTTATGGTGACGAGACCTGTGATTTATAGGTAGCAGGCATGAGTAGTGTGTCTTAAAAAATGGGCAGTAGTAATGGGGCCTCCCTTATGACCGGGCTGATACCGGTAGGGTCTAATTAGTGGACTGGATACTGTTTTAATTGAGTAAATGAGATGAAAAGCAGAACCCTTTTGCCTTTGAAACAACGACTTCTGAAGGTTGAGGAGCTTCTAGTTCCTAGACTACTATTTCAGAGAAATATGCGGGAAGGGGACGAAGCCTTCAGATTCTGGTATTGGCTTCATATTGAGAAATGGCCATGAACAACCGGACCATTTACCGCACGGAGGCTCCCAAAGCGCACTACCGGAAAGATGCAGGCCATTCAAAATGGTGTAAATTAACAAATTATCGAGGTGCAGGGAGTATAAATCAGAGCGCTCGCGGAGGCAGCTTTCTCCAACCGTTTCCCTATCCATTGACTTGATCACAATGAGTCTACCGCACTATGTTTCAGAAATCGGCGAGTCCTCTTACAGTGGTTCTACTGTGTATTCCGCTGAATCTGATGTTGAGGACATCACGCATTCGGACTTTGAGTCTGAATACATCCCGTCAGAAACGAGCGAAGATCGAGACTTTGTTGTGTCAGACTCTGAAAGCCTTTCATGCGTTTCGGTAGAGACTTCGGCCCCCGAAAGGTCAGACTACAATATTCTTGATGATGATGTCGGCGTTGTTGGAACGGTAAGCCAGCATCTATTTCAGTGTGAAATTGGCTTTGAAATAATTATTGAGGAACAGGGCGACAAAAGCATCAAACCTCTCAAAACAATCACGAAGAGGACTGTGAATCGTAACGGCCGCGAAACAGTTCAATACCTAGTCCTTTGGTATTCCTGGGAAACTGCAGAACCTGTCGCACAGTAACCAGCCCATAATAGTGAGAACACGTTATATGGCACGTAAAGGCACGTAATTATGTTTGTCTTTTTAATTTACGCGAAGTTAGTTCTGGGATATTCTGTTTTGTTTCATTTAATTGGAGACCAAAAGCTGCACTGGATCATGCAATATCTTAGTCGAGCAGTGTCATGAATCCAAATCGCAAACTGATGTTACACCGTGTTTTCATCCTGATGTCAAGCCCTCTTACTCAAGGTCATCTCACATTTGACCCACAATGAACGGCATCTTTATATAATTGCGGGTTATGACATTGCTAGTACATAGTTGTTAATTTCTTCCAATCCATTGAGAACCAACTCATCTATGGTAAACTGTTAAAAAAAAATACTATGAGTCTAAAGAGAAACGTGAAACTTCCAGCTGGTCTGAACCCTGGCAATCAATTGGTCTGTTCGCGTTATTTCCCTCTAGAACATGTGCAATCAAGATCGTGCCTCTTCTGGCATGACGCAGCCACCGATAGCAGGGTCGATGTAGATAAACAATGCAAATGACGACCACAACGGCGCCGGACACGGTCCCCAAAATGTATTCCAGACTTTGCCTCGAAAGACTTCGGGATGCTTTGCTTCCGTTCAAATTAACGTCATTTGCAGCTAATGTTGGTGAAGTAGCAGGTGATGAAGAACTCGTAGAACGATCCGTTGTGAAAGACTGCATGGCTAACCGACTTGGTGTGACTATCTGACCGCTTGGGGATGATATTTGGACAGTCACATAACCCCCAAGGCTCTCGAGCATGTACTCCGACTCGGTAGATGCCTGAAAAGGCCTACTGAGTCCTAATTCTTGCCGTAAGCTCCCCTCGGAAAAGGTAGCAGAATGGCCACAAGAAGCCGTTACAGCGCCGGTCACTTTTACTGAGGTGGGTGCAGTGGCTTTAGCCACTGTTTGTCCATGGTAATACCCATCTGACGGTTCTCCTACTCCATTCAGGAAGCTGTCTGTTAAATATAATACCAGCTCTGTCACAGGTAATTGAAGTTGAGGCAATTCGGAGGGCCTGCTAGAATCTTGTGTGAGACCCATGATGTAGCCTGCCGATGGAGCCTCGGTTTCGCTCGTCCGAGTTATATATGCGCCATTATTGAGAACATCATCGTCCGATGCGGTAATGAAGGGTGACAGATCAATAAAATGCTCGGCCACATCAGTCGGACCGTGTCTTCCTTCCCAATCCATCGATGACCCAGTAGGCTCGTACGCATCTGCTGGAATGGCCTTCCCGGAATACTTACTCAGAGGGACGACTGCTTGGTTTGACATTGTTGATAGCTCTTGCATGGATGAAGTTCGTACTCGGCTGTCACCTTCTGGTTCAAAAAGCATTATAGAAAATTCGTCTTCAGGGTGCGATCGTGTATAAGGGGATTGAAAGATGAGTTCCGGTGTCATCTTTGGTGAGGCACTGTGTACATGAACTGCCTTCATACTACCGATTGTTCTAAGTTTCAAAGTGGATTGTGGAATGGATACATTGTCCACTAGTGTCGAGAATATCCCTGGCACTATGTGGGAAAATGGGCTTCTAGAGACATATTAGCAGAATTAGTTTATAGGATAGGTATTGTAAGCTCAGACAGTCTCTACCTCATTGTGTGGAGCTTTACTATCACTCAACGGTATTCCCAATTATGGTATCAAACTCAGCAAGCGGTACAAGCGTCTACTCTTCTCTGACAAAGCCTGGCCTTTGAGAACGCAACAACGGCTGAGACTGGCGTACTTAAGAGGAATAAAATGTGTAACAAATCAAGGAAATGTCGCAAACCGGCTCGCCGACAAGGTCTGAGAACAGACACGTCGGTCATATTTACCACGCCTGGACTGCAAGCTCCCAAACACAATTTTCTAACGTAAAATCTTAGGTTACATGTATTTCCCTCAAAATATTGTGCTTGTGCGTTCACTATTGGCTATTCTAAATATTGGAACTCTTCAGGTATCGTGAGCAAATTACAAAATGCCCGCGGAAAATATGAACGCTGCCCTAGCATAAATAGTCTGGATGCACATTTAGTAATGCTCATGCTCTATTCTCTGCGGTATTAAAGCCCAAACTTGTTGCCCTCGGGAAACTGAACGCTGGGTTCTTTTATGGCAGAGTACTCCGAAAACTGGTGCCATAATATACACATAAAAGAGACACTTGCTTCTTTGAATATTGCATTGCAATAAAAACAGTAGATAGGCCTTTAGAAGGCTTACATTAGAGGACTACGAATTGCAAGAAGCCTTCACACATCCACAGGCAACCATGGTCAGGAAGGTGACTTTCCAATTTGTAACTGCCGCTTCCGCTTCCTTCAGGTAGGTTCATTCATTGTGCACAATTAAGGAGGTATTTGGGGTGTTACCTACACAAGGGAACCCTATACAGGCTGACTATTAGAGCCCTCTTCCGGACATCTTGCATCCTTCATACTAAGTCTCTGTTAAGTAATATCACGGTTTTTAATAAGACTTCTTTTCTTGTACAGACCACTGATTCAATATGGAATAAGGTAATATAGTATAGGTAAATTTTCACAGCAAACTGGGAACGAGGATAGTGCGTATGTAACATTTCATCAGGACGCCGCCCAACTGCTCCACCTTTTCATCAGCATAATACCCAATTTCATGGTCTCTGAGTTAGACTTCGCTATGAGATCCTTTTTCAAGTTATCAGGAATACACTTTGCAACCAAAGGAATCGCGCGAATAAGCCCGATATACCGCGGATGCTTGTCCGATAGCCCTTGTAATATCGTCTCTTGCGTTTCATAGTTTGGCAGATCCATTTGCTCCTTTAGGTGGCGGTGAAATAGTTGGAGCTGACTTTTGACGATATTTTTTGTTCTGCGCCGAGCTCCATGGTAGGTTAGGGTTCTTGAATGGGTCTTTGTTATCGCACCGCGTCCTATGGGCCTTTTTGTACTGCAAGGAGCCGTTGGACATGACCCTATAGTCGCTGAATCAGAATGCCCCAGGGCAATTCGATGCCGCTGCAAGACTATTTCATTTGGTTGCACTCTCTTTCTTTGAGATAAGTGGAGGAAAGCAAGGACCTCTTTGCTGAATTGTGAAATAGTGCAATCCTGAAGCTCAGTCTCCTCCATAAGCCCTAAGGGGTGGCATATAGTGCCTTGTTCCTTTCGTGGTGTATTAAAAGGTGAGCATTTGCCGTCATAGCCATCCAAGTATGACATTGAGTCCATGTATTCCGTACAGCAAGTGGGCTGTTATTGTCATAGATTGTTCCGGATGACCCACAGCTTAATGAGGAAGCGTTTCTAGAAACCCCCTTTACTTGAAATTAGTTTTAACGGAGCTCGATGTAGTCACCAAGGATCGAAATACCTTTATAGGCAAACACAAAGTTTGTGCTCACCATTGGTCGTACTTGCAGAGATTTATACAATAGGCTGATGTTTTGTGTCTGGATTGTTTAGTCACTTTCTAGCTTGGAAGCTGAGGGGCTCTTTTCAGACACGTAAATCGTTTATTATCGTGCAACTTATTGTTGAGTCAATTCTATATTGAAAAAGGGCAGTGGGGCTTTTTGTGGTGCTCGAGGGTATTGAAACCATCACAACAAGGACTCTCCTTAGACCTTTGACTTATAGTATCTAACAGTGAAGTCAGAGCGTACTATTTAGAAGGCAGCAGTAAATATCTTACTGATAATTTACTGTTTGAAAAGTACCTCCGAATACTGCAGATGAACAAGATGAAATCGGGAGCGAGCGTAGAGCCGTCAATTTCCGACAACGAACCACATAGGAGTTACAGCGCGTAGCGAACCCCGAGACAGCTATCGGAATGCTTCATTTACATTTCCCCTATGTGCTGCCAATATAAGCTACTACATAGCTTTTCCCATTCCAATTAGACGAATGTCAAGGGGATCCTCAAGTAATCCCTGAGAAGGGAATATGAGAAATCATCAGGTCATTCCTCGCCTACCACAATCAAAAACCCTTCATTATTTACATTATAGATCCCTCCAATTCTTTAATCGACATACTTCATGATTAACGGTACGACGATACCTTAACGTCTTTGATCGAACGATGTGTGATGGCTGCGTAGACAACACATCCGACTATCAATAAGGGGTTAATCTCGGTGTACTGTGGTCGAAATGCCAGAAGTCCACTGCTCTCGCCAACGAAATATGGCCAAGACGCTATGGCTGATGTCATGTAGAAATATCTCCAACGATCGAGGTACAGTAGTAGTAGTAGTAGTAGAATTCATTTACACTGACCCCTCGCAAAGCGATATGCAGTATACGACAACTATATATCCGAGCATGTACATGTAGAGTGATCCACTTTCTGACATGAACTTAGAGCCTCGTCGCGGCCTACCCTGGCCCATTGCCGCTCCCACTGTTAGGCTGCCCTTGTGGCGCACGACTGCGAAACCGCTGTGACGCCTCGGCGAAGTCCAATACGGCCTGAACCGTCTTCGCCCTCGAGACGGTGTCTGGATTACCTCTCTCACCTTCGGCTGAGCCTCCCAGCAGACTCGACACGCTGTTCAACGCGTCCCCAACACTTCTTCTTCTTAAGTCTGTCCGCAAGTCTCGTAGTTTTGGACATTCCAGCAGCACGTGGCTGACCGTCTCCTGCACGCCGCACTCGCATCGATCATCGTCCCGGAAGCCAAATTTCTTGGCGTGAGTGGATAACCAGTTATGGCCCGTGCGCAGCTGAGTGAGGAGGTATGCTCGGTTCCTGGGCAAGTTTCCGTACATTTTCCTGGCATACCTCGCTGGTAGCGCGCCGTCCACCTTCCGTAGGTGCGCGCCTTTGGTGCTTGACTTCCACTCCTGCTTCCACTGAGCATGAATCCGGCCGCGGAGAAAGGCGTTTTCTCTTGTCAGAAGCGGCCGGAAAGGATGGGTTTTGCCCGGTTGCGCGGCTTCTTTGGCGAATCGATCCGCGGCCTCGTTCCCGACAATTTCACAATGTCCCGGTACCCACTGGAGACGGAGGGAAATATGCCCTGCTTGAACTTCGGTGGCTGCTTGGAGGATGGCATGGACGATTCGTTGCCCTGATCTATTTCTCACGTTCTGGATTGCCTGCAAAGCCGATCTGCTGTCACAAAGGATTGTTGCTGTTGTGTGTATATCGTCTCCGACGCTTGCCCGCTGGTGAGCCAACTTGAATACCGTGCTGACCGCGTAGAAGATGCCTATGAGTTCCGCTACGTGGACTGACCACCGTTCCATCGACCCCACCTGCACCTGTTGGGACTCCGCCACCTCGTTGCTGTCGTTCAAGGCGATGACGGCGGCCCCTAGATGGCCCTCACGTCCGGAGGCGTCTGAGTAGACGACGATGTCTGACGTGTCCTTTGCGGACACCGCCCTTTCTCTCGCTGTCTCTCGGTCTGGTTCAAGCTCAATCTCCGTGAAGGCGTCCTTTCGCCACGGTGGTAGCGGGCGTGGGTCAATCATCTCCAGTTCGTTGAGCCTGTCAACGTCCATGGTCTTCAGCGCTTCTGCTAATGGGAAGCGGGCGTATGATCCGACATTGTTCCTACGGTTCTGGGCTCTTGACAGAGCACTCCAAATGGGATGGTTGCGGGGCAGAGTATGCAGTCTCGCAATCGTGCGCTGCGCTCGGTGGCGAAGGCGAAGGCGTGTGGGAAGTATATAGGTTTCAACCTCTAGGGTCGCGGTTGCTACCGTCCTGAACGCTGACAGGATTCTGATCAGCACATTCCTCTGAACTGTGTTCAAATGACGGATGTGAACTTTGTCCCTAAGAGGGTCATGCCAGACCGTCGATGCGTAGTCCACTATAGGCGCGACACATGCCTGGTAAAGCTGTCGCATCTGCTCTGGGCGTAAGTGTCGTAGTCCACTCAAAGCGATTGCCGTTTTAGTGGCGCGCTTGATAGCCTGCTGGACATGCTCCTTCCAGCGAAGTCGCTGGTCGAACACCACCCCCAGTAATTTGGCTGTAGGTGATGGCTTGACGTCGGTCCCGTTGAAGATGATCCGTCCTTCTCTAAGCTCTCCTTTCTTTCTGGTGAGGTGGATAAGCTCGGTTTTCTCCGCTGCGAAGCAGGAGCCAGTTCTCCGCGCCCACTTTTCGATACGAGGGACATCCTCGGACTGGATCTTGGTCAAATTTTCCTCGACTGAGCCTCCCACTCTCCATCGGAAGTAGTCGTCAATGAATGCCGATGCACCTCCCTGGGAGTCGACGGGCTGGTCGACTAGGTCGGCGTTGAAAAATGCGAACAAGATGGGGGAAAGTGGTGATCCCTGAGCTAGCCCAGCGTTCACCAGCGGAGCAGTCTCCGTGCGGAAGTCGTCAAATCCAATGTTGGCGTGCCGGTCGCTCATGAAGCTCGCAATCCATTTTCTGGCCACAATCGGGATCCGTCTTGCCTGCAGCGACGCATCCAGGCTTATCTTATTTACTCCGTTGAAGGCACCTGTGAGGTCGAAGGCGATGAGGGTCACCACCTTGTGCTTGTACCAGGCTTGGTCGATCGCACTGGACAGCACCAGCAGGGCTTGCTCGGTGGTCCTACCCGGCCGACCGCCGAACTGGCTGTTTGGCAGCAGGCCGTGCTTCTCCGCCAGATATGACAGCCGTCGGGCCATCACTGCTTCCAGGAGTTTGCCAAGCGTGTTGAGCAGTGAGATTGGGCGGTAGGCACCAGGTTTGGAGTAATCAGGCTTGCCTGGTTTTCGTAAAACGATGATTTTCGCGCTCCTCCACTGTCTCGGATGGTGTCCTAGCTCTACACTCGCTGTGAAGATGTTAACAATGAAGGTCTTGAGATGCCTCCAAAGCTTCTTCCAAACCAGCATCGGTAAGTTATCTTCTCCGGGCGCTGTATTCCCCTTAGCTGCTTTCAGTGATCGCTCAATCTCCAATTCTGTGATCGGGTGCCACGGGAGTTCCGTCGCCGGTGTGATCGGTGAGTTGAACTCGGGTGGACTCATGGTGGGAAAGAACGCGTCTAGGAATGCATTCGCTTTGTCTTCGTTTTGGGTGTACTCCTCCGTGTCCACTCGCAGTGCTGGGACGCCATCCCATGTCTCTCGGGGCTTCATGTATGTCGCGGCCTTCCACAGCTTTCCTTCACCCGCTTCGTCTAGAAATTGTTTCCAATGAGAGGATTTGGCTTTCTCGATGGTTCTTGTCCACGCTCGTCGTTTCTGCTGCATGGCGTGGAAGGCAGCTGTGGTAGTAGTGTGCTCTCTTCCCAGCTCGGCGCAGTTTGCCTGCCACCTCCTACGTAGCTGATTGACTTCGACTTGTTGGGCCTTTAGATCAGGTGTGAACCATCGCTTGGAGTACGGCGTGGGGCGTGTGTCGGGTGTGAACCGGTCGACCGCCTGGGCTGTCGCCGCTGTAAGGTTTTCTACTACCCGGTCGAGTGTTTGCCGGGTCTTGATCTGCCTCCAGGGATTCATCTGTCGGGCTACTTCCTCACCGATCCTGGTCCAGTCCGCGCGCTCATACGCCTTCCTTGCTTTGATGTTTGGCCTGCTCCGGGGTTGAAGGTTCCATTCTGAATAGGTGGCCCGGTGGTCGGATCCATAGTTTTCGTGATACAGATGGCATTTTATGAGCAAGTCCGGGCTATCTGTCACCGTCTGGTCGATGGTCGAGTTCTGCCCAGGGTTGTTGAATGCCCAGTAAGTCGCTGTCCCTCGAGGGAGACAGCTGTGGAGGTTGTGGGCTTGGAAGAAATTGATAAGGTCGCTGGCGTCTTCAATGAATCTAGGAGCGATATAGTTGTTGCCCCACATTGGATGGTGTCGGTTGAAATCACCGGAAACAATAATGCTAGTCGCGCGCTGTTCATTTTGTGTGGCGGCTGTGATAGAGTTTTGTATCGCCGTGAGGGCTGGTAATGCTGACGAGTCGTTGCCCGTGAAAAGTGGTACTGGAGGTATGTAGACCGAAAATACCAGCGTTTGGGAGTTGGCTGTCCAGATCTTAATAGCCGCTACATCTGGATGGTCGCACGGTAGTTGGCGATGTGATGAGGTAGAAATTCTTCGATTGACATAGAGCAAGCTGCGAAATCGAGAGGCGTCGGTCTGAGTCGTGGGTCGGTACAATCGCCAGGCGCTGTGGTTGACATGCGTACGGTATGTCGTTATAGATGGTTCCTGGATCAGCAGAACATCCAGCTCTAAGCTCTGCGGGTCGTTGATCAGTGCCTCCATTCTCGGTCCCGATTTCATCATGTTCAACTGTAAGATGCGGAGGTTCTTCGCTAGCATCTGGTAGGGTTAGAGGTCGATGGTGTTGGGCACTGTCGATCGCCCGTAGGGTGTTCACCGCTGCAATCCAGACACCGGGCTCTCACTCCGGGCGGGCATCGCTCCCGCTCGTGTTGTCCTGCGCAGTGTCCGCATCGAGGTGTTTCCTTGCATGACCACGCCAGGTGGCCGAACCGTTGGCACCGGAAGCACCTCTTCTTCTTGATTTCGCGTCGTTCTACATTAGTGATGAGTTGCCCGCTGACAAGGAACCCTTTCCGAAGCATGTAATCCACCCCCTCTGGGGAATCGAACCAGATTCCCAGTGAGGCGAACTTCCCTAGGGCCTTATCCTTCGCTTTCATCCAGGCTAGTTCTTCGATGTGTAGGCCGTGCACCGCTAGGTCGTTGTCTGCGGTGATTTTCTCCATCGCCCGGGCAGCCCCTGTCTCAATATCAAATTCCTCGGTGGGAGTCCGGTGTATCACGACCCCGAATCGTGGTTTCACTAGCTTCGTGTTGTTGCCCAGCTTGTGTAGCCACTCTGTGTTGGCACGGGCCGTCTCAGCTGACGCTGGGTTCTTGAACCGAATGATGTAGCCGGTTTTGGTGGTGCCAATTCCTGCTAACTGGGTATCTTGGGTCGCGGTGTCGCTCTGTAACGCGGTACGAATATGATTGTTGGCAACATCGATGGGGAGATATCGTCCGAACGCGCTTTCCTCGCTATTATCGTTGTCTCGTGGGTCCACAAAGGTTCTCTGGGTGCTGATCCTGACGCAATCTTGGTTTCTCTCGGGTCGTTGAGAGTTCACTGAGGAGGTGCTAATGCTGCCTTCCGCCGCGACGGTGGCCCAGGTCTTGGTTGCTGTCGCCGGGGGGTTGGTCTCGATTTGTGTCCGCAGCGCCTTCACCTCATCGTATAGCCTCTCGTTCTGTTCCTGGAGGACATGCTGGTTGTGCTTGATCTCCTGGAGTTCCTGTTGGGTTGCTGCGATGGTCGCGGTTTGGTGGTGGATGACATCCTTCAGTGTGCCGATCAATTTCCACACCTCCTTGGTGGTGATTCGACCGGCTGGATCCGAAGGCCCGAAGGCATCTCCACTCCTGGTTCGCTTCCGGTTCTCGACAGTGGTACTGGTTGCGAGGTATTCCCCAGTGAAACCGTTGGTGGTTTCTTGGGTGTTTGTGGGAGGGCTCTCGGGCCCTCCCGTGTGTGGGTCCGCCATCGGTCAGGGGTTAGTTCCCGCTCGGTACACAACGTCGCAGATTTGTATCAGAATGATATACTGTACAGCTCCTATGAATACAGTCGATCGTGGATTCGCCCGCCTATACAGTCATCGAGGTACAGTAGTATTCGAAATCAGCTATACCTCTGCACTCTTGTGACTTGATTCCCGGAAAATAAATCCGAGGGTCGTAAGTTCTGATTGGATAGGAAGCGAAGACGCCGCCTTTCAGACCGCTTTCTAGACTGATAGGGGTATCTTACAATACAGCATTAAGACATGACCATATGTATTTTACAGGAAAGTGCTATACGCTTGCTACCTGGTATGCCCCTCCCTCAATCCATGCACAAGGCAGATTCCACCCCCCGGTCATCATCCGGTTTTCTGCGACATTTCAGTGTTCAATATCAGGCAAAACGACATGGCTCCTAGACTCCCTACTTCGAAGCTCCATCTGATCCGTGATATGATAGAAAGCCAGTCCTTCATCACGTCTCAGATGGCCGAAGAAGCTGAATGTACCAAGCTTACGATCATTAATATTTGCAGAAACCTACGCCAATTTGGAGCCATCCATGCCCCTCAAACCCGAATCGGCCGAAAACGAACCGTTACACCGCTGATGATAAATGCTCTTTGTGACCACCTTTCTGAGAAGCCTGGTCTCTACCCCGATGAGATAGCGGTCTTCCTATAGGATGAGTTTCAAACCATGATTACAACCTCCAGCATTAAAAGAGCCCTTATAGCAACAGGTTTGTCGAAAAAGGCAGCGCGCCAGCGCGCTAAAGAGCAGAACGCGGACTTAAGAGACTACTACCTACACAATTTATTAGAGTTTCAGTCGTATCACCTGATATATATTGATGAATCTGGATATGATAAACGGGTCGGATTCAGGCGCACCGGTTAGGCACCTCTTAGCAAAGCTCCTCTACAAGTAACACAGTTCCACCGCGACCAGCGATATCAAATACTACCTACGTATACTTAAGATGGAATCCTCCTCTCGCGTGTATTCCGCGGCTCTACAGATGCTACTATATTCGAGGGCTTTATATCCTAGCTTCTACAGCATTGCGGAAGGTGGCCAGAGCCAAAATCCGTCCTCGTGATAGATAATGCATCCTTCCACCACTTAGAGCGGCTTCTATAGATATGTGAGGAGGCCGGGGTGAAATTGGTTTACCTGCCGCCTTATTCGCCGGACCTGAATCCGATTAAAGAGTTCTTTGCTAAGCTTAAAAGTTTCATCAGGCGTAATTGGAATTACTATGAAAGGGACCCTAGTCAAGGATTTGATGTTTTCTTGGAATGGTGCATCAATGTGGTTGGCGCAAAAGAAGAAAGTGCCCGAGGTCATTTTCGTCATGTAGGCTTGAAAATCGAAAATATCGGGGCTTAAACACCAGGTATGTAGTGTTCGATATGCGTCATAAGTGGAAGATAAAGAACGTCTCACAGTAACAATCAAAATCGGATTTTCCTCTGCTGTCCTGGAGTCTCTCGGCGCCCAAATTGAACGCACAAATTGGGCTATGATTTCGGCCGCTTGGCTCACAATAAAATAACGTTGACTGTTTACCATATAATAATTGCAACTTGGGAGTTTAGACTTTGAATAATGCAAGAATTCTCCACTACTTTATTTATCTATACAGCTGTTATTCTGTGAATGCAGACCAAAGGCAGAAACTGAACCAGAATAGATGAAACCTTCAGATTGGTATTGATCCTGGCCTAAAAATTGAGAAACAGGTAGCTTGATTATAGAGTCCAGTTGGTTTCTTCGGCTGCAAGCATCCCTAGATACCATATGCTCATTAGCAAAGTGAGCTGACCATGGCCTCCAGCTGTCCAGGGGATTGACAAAGAGACGGCTAGACTGCCGTTTGTATCGAGACGTTTGACTCCAATCAGCTCAGTGTTGGTAAGCACAAAGCCATGGCGCGCTTTGTGTTGGCCTATATAGAATTCACCTGTGAAAGAACCTGCTTGTATTGTTCTTGAAAGAAGAGGTTTTGCGAATGGCGGTAGTCAGAACGCCATTTCCACGAGACCTTCATATCCCCTGGGGCCCGGTTCGTGCTGACGGCGTAGGTGGCCCCGAGAGTGACGAAGGCAGTGTCTGGTCGAAAATGGTCGACGTACGCTGCCGATCCTCCACCGTCAAAAGTGATCGGCACAAGGCTTAGTTGCTGAAGCTGGGGTGCGAGCTCCTCGAACCCGGCGCGCAGTGCGCGCCTAATGCGGGGTTGAAGCAGCTCGGCAAATCGAAGATGAAAATGAGGTTCATCCCTAATGGCGGCAGGAGGGGACTTGAAGGGATCGGATGCGATCTGCTTTGAGTTCAAAATGCCGCCATACCTAGCGCAATTTGACTAAACGATTTGATGATACACAGCAATGTCTTACTCTATTTTCTTAAGCATCTTTCTTGGGTACAAGTTAGCGCTCTTCAAAAGGTGGCGCTGCTCAAGATACTTGTTTTGTGGGAGTCTCTAGTTTATCTAATCTTTCTATTTCACGGTTTTAGGGCTTCCGTCAGTAGAAGTCCTTCACGCCGAAGTTGGTAGCAAAATCATTGCTATTCATGCCTCGGAAGCAAGTGTGTAGCGACCATTTTCAACAACCTATCTCATACCCTCATGAGTCGCTTATTTGGCGATTTCAATAACGACTTTGCCGACTTGTTGTCCACTCTCGAGTCTTTCATACGCCTTGTGGAATTCTGCGAAAGGAAAAACCTGGTCGATAATGGGTTTGACTTGGTGCCGCTCCATGGCCTGAAGCATGGCTTCGAATTCGATCCGAGAACCAACAGTAGATCCAGTTACTGTGAGCGAACGAACGAGGATGTCGATTGGCGGAAGGCCGCCACCGAAACCGCTTGCGAATCCAATCAGGACGACGGTGCCAGTGATCCTGGTCGATGCTGCGGACTTCACGATGGTCTTCTCTCCGGCAATATCGAGCACCTTGTCAACACCCTTTCCATCGGTCAGAGCAAGGATCTCCTGATCCCAGTCAGGGGCGGTGCTATGATTCACAACAGCATCAGCTCCAAGCTCCTTGAGCTTAGCGGCCTTTCCATCTGAGGATGTGATCGCTAGGACACGAGCGCCGAAAATCTTCGCAAATTGCAACGCAAAGAGTGAAACGCCACCAGTTCCTTGGATCATCACGGTCTGGCCTGGCTGGAGGGGCTCAACTTTGTTAAGAGCTGTCCAGGCCGTAACAGCCGCGCAAGGAAGAGAGGCAGCCTCGACGTAGGACATATAATCAGGGATGCAGGCGAGTGCGTCTTCGTTGAAAATCACGCATTCAGCCAATAGCCCGTCCACAGTGAAACCGACGCTGCTTGAACGATATTCCGGGGTATATGGGCCGCCAATCCAGTTTGCAGCGCAACTGACCGCCACACGGTCGCCCTTTCTGATCCGTGCGACATCTTTTCCGACTGCAATAACTTCTCCGGCACCATCAGATAGAGGAATACCGTTTTCCTTAGTCGGTGCACGATATTCACCCCTCAAAAGGGCCGTATCGCGGTAGTTCAGCGAAGCAGCGTAGACCTTAATCAGGACATCACGGGGACCAGGAGTCGGCAGAGATTCGACACGAGGTTCGGCGGTAAATTTGTCGCCGGCCTGTACAATGCGAACAGTTTTGATTTGAGACATGGTTGGGTTTTTTGATTTTGATTCCAATTGAAGATTTCGAGAAATTGAGAATCTCTTCACGAATTTTACAAAGAGGAGAGTAACCAGCCTATATATGTTTTGATCTGTTGGGAGGTGCCGGATATAGTAAATGTAGCGACGCTTGTGTTAACAAGAATTTGAGTGAATTAATCATGGATTACAATAGCACCGTCGCAACTACGGGTCTTCTACTAAAGGATGAATAAAGTCTACTCGGCCCCCACCCTATAAGGATACCCCACTGGCTTCTGAATTGTTGTTGTTCCACTTCCATCGGCATCCCACCGGCATCCCACCGGCATCCCACCGGTATCCCACAGCTGACATTTGAGTACGGGCGGCGAGGGTTGATTGCAAACCATAAGTGCTTCTAGAATTTCCGACTTTCCAACAAAGGCTTTTCTATGTATGGGCCTCGAAATCCCACGACATAACTTACCAAATGTTGTTACCAATCACTCCCCTTTCTTTTCAAGCCAATAAGCTGCAGAAATATTGCAAAAAGCTTTACGGGAATACTGCCAAGAAAGATTATCAGGGTAGATTAACCGTAATAGGTATAGCGTGTTTCGGTACAGAGTTCTATGTCGAACTGAGGGGTGGTATTTTACCACTAAGAACAGGGATATTCATCAAGTACCCATTCTGTCTCTGTCTCTGTATGGTAAACGGGGTACGCTCGGCATACCAGCGTCGTAACACGCTAGGAACGACTCCTGAGATCTGTTAACGCTTCAACAGCAAGATCCAGATAGAACAACATCAATGCATCTCAATGGGACACCTCAATACTAGCACATACCAGTATCTGTCAATCCGACAGTTATGAGCCCGGTTGCCCGTTGCAATATCCATTAAGATATATCAGACCTCTCTGCTCTGTATCTTAGCGACGTGTATAATATTCCGCAGTGCCGGATACCCCTGAATAGCTCGGATACCTCTGAATCGCCCGGTTACCCCTGAACGGCACATGCGAGCGTTGCCAACGACCGATTGCGAACAGGACAATAGAGTACAATAAGGGAAAGCAGTATAAGAATGTCAGAAGGCCTCTACTCAGAAGAACTGAGGGCAGTGCCTCAGGACCAGCGACTACGGTCGGAAAGTCAATGGAGAGTCTGGATCGGCCACATACGCTCAGCAGCTATCTCTGAAGATGTGTGGGACTATCTGAATCCAGATCTTGCAGAAGAGAGCGTACGACAGGTTCCCGAGGCCGCCCGAGAGCCTCAACCTAGCAGTATTCGCGAAGATGTGGAGGATGAGTTTGAACTCACAGAGAAGGAATTTACCCAGTGGACTCGACGCATTCAAGCCTATGATAGGCGTGAGGCTCAACGGGTGCGCCTGCTGAAGGTGATGGCACGCATGAACAGCCTAATCACACGTTCTCTCGCAACCGAGTATCACTATCTCACAGTCGATGAGGTTTCGCCGTATCAGAAGCTTGTCAGGCTAGCTCGTGAATTCAAGCCAAAGCCAGAGACCCGGACCGAAGAGCTTCGAGCTGCGTGGAGGGCCATGATCAAACAACCAACGAATAACGTCAATACAGATCACTGGCTCACTCAGTGGACGAGTCTATATGAGGAAGCAAAGTGTGCAGATGTGCCTGATGTGGTATACAGTGTCAAATACGCTATTCGAGACTTCCTGCGCGCTATTCAGCCTATAGATGACGTATTCTGTACCACGTGGCAGGAGAAAATCCTCATACACGATATATCCTTCCACGACGTTATCTCCGCATACCGAACACGCCGTAAGGCTCTTGGACAGTCAGCGAAGAAGGGATCGTCGAAGGTTGCACTTGCCACGCTAGATGGTCAGCATGAGGCTAAACCTGGTCAAAATAAGTCAAAGCCAGCGGAGAAAACGTACCGTACACGGTGCCCGTGTGGTAATGGTGCCCATACGTATCAGCAGTGCTATTATCTCAACAAATCGCAGAGGCCAGAAGGCTGGAACCCGAACGAAGCTGTAGAGAAGAAGATCCCTGAATTCATCAAGAGGATGAGCCCCCAGGACCAGGAAGCCATCGCAAAGCTTACCAAGGTCGAATCAGCTCAGTTTGCAGCCTCAGAAGATCAGCAGTCGTCCGAACAGATTATCTCTATGTTTTCGCATAATCTTGCGGTACAAGCGGCACAAGAGGGTGATGAGTTTCCGCTAAAGGATAGCTGGATCGTCGATACTGGCGCGAATACTCACATCAGCAACGATCGTGACAGATTCATCTCATTCACTCCTGCTGACTACACTGTCATCACCGGAGACGCTTCTACAAGAATCCAGGGCTTTGGAACGGTCAGACTGAACCTCACAGACCCCAAGACCGGAAAGATCTCTATCGGAGAGGTCTCGGACGTACGGTATTCGCCAGGATTCCACACGAACCTACTTTCGGCGTCGAGACTGAAGAGCAAGGGATTCATCATGAATATCGAGTTACTGGCACTCGTTCGCCGCGGTCAGCCTATTGCAAAGCTAGAGGAGAAATGTGGGCTATACGTACTCGAATACCGGCCAATTCCGGCTGGATTCGCTACAATCAAGCATTCAGAAAAACCATTAATATCCTCAGCCACCGCCGAGCGTTGGCATCAACGCCTAGGTCATATGTATGATCAGCGTATCGAGAAACTTGCAGAACTCGTTGATGGAATCAAGATCATTGGTCAGCATGTCGATGATGCTGCCGGCAATCCTGAGAGATGTGAAGTCTGTCAAATGACTAGCGCAAAGCGCCAAATCTCGAGAAGAGCTCATGGAACCAAGTACGGCAGATATGGTCGAATTCACTTTGACCTTGTGCAGATAGAGACAGCATACAACGATGATAAGTGGATGACACACTTCTACCTCGAAGGGATACGCCTACATGCCGCCTCAACACACCAGAAGAAGAGTGGTTGTCAGGATGCAGTCAAGAATTTTGTCGCGTTTGCAATAACACAATTGAAGTTGCCAATTCGAGCCTTCCGCTATGACAACGAGCGCGCTGCCGGCCGCACGGTAGAAGACTTCCTCCGTGAATGTGGCTTCATCGTGGAACACAGTGTGGTGGGCACACCAGAGATGAACAGCTTCGGTGAACGATCTGGGGGGGTGATAATTGCGAGGGCACGAGCCTTACTGTTGGAAGCAGGCTTGCCGAAGGCTCTCTGGCCAGAAGCTGTTAAAGCAGCTGTATACATCATCAACAGATCGCCCACTAAGCTTCCAAACGGTCAGTGGATTATTCCGTACGCTGAGGCAACAGGAATCGATCACATGCAGCCAAAACAACGCATCAACCTCTCAAATCTGCGGTTATACGGATGCCGCGCTTACGTGCGCCGCCAAGATATTCCAAAGAGCCACAAGATGGAGCCGCGCGCGGATATCGGATATCTAGTAGGCTACACAGCCTCGAACATCTGGCGAGTGTGGTTTCCGCACAGAGGAGCCGTGCGAGAAGTCAGGGACGTAGTATTCGACGAGAATCTACGATATGACCCCAAAGAACTAGTAAAGCCACCCATTAGCGACGTAATCGAAGCTATGCCATGGGAAATCGGTGAAGATGAGCATGAGGACATCGAGCAGCTCACACAGCGTGTCAGCCAGCCAGAAACAAACGAGCCAGCTAGTGAAAGCACTCAGCAGTCACCAGAAGCTATACCGGACGTTCAACGCCAAGAAAATGCCTTTGAACCACCGAAATCACCAGGCCAACCTCAGCAGACGGTCACGCCGTCTCTAACACCCTCGGCAGAGCCACAGCTTCTGCCGGCGCCTCAGGCGCAGCAACCATCTCAAGGAGCATTTCCCGGGGATCGAGGGCCCGCACAACATGCGACAGCACGTCCAAGAGCACCAAGAGATATTGTGGGAGATGTATCGGACCAAAACATCGTCTCTGGAGCACGGAAGAGGAAACCAGTGGACCAGGCATTTACCGCCGCGCTAGAAGAGCCAGAGGACTATCATGAAGGTGTGTTAGCAGCGTTCGCAACAGGACTAAACGCTCCTCACCTTCATAACCTCGTGCACCGCGATGATCTGCCTTCAGAGCCTCAGAACTGGAAGGAAATGATCAATCATCAATATCACAAGGGATTTCTTGCTGCTGCAGGCCTTGAAATTGACACACTCACTCGTAAAAACACCTTCGAGGTAGTACAGCGTCCAACGGACCGCAGTATTCAGATCCTACCTCTCAAATGGGTCTTCACCTACAAGTTTGATAGCAATGGGTTCCTGAGCAAGCTGAAAGCGAGACTATGCGTGCGAGGAGATCTCCAGCGGATGACGGCAGAAGAAAAGTACTCAGCGACTCTCGCAGCGCGAACCGCGCGTGCTGTATTCGCCCTAGTTGCTGCATTCGATCTGGACACATATCAATATGATGCTGTCAACGCATTCCTCAATAGCCTACTAGATGAGGTTGTATACGTCTCATTACCACCAGGGTTTGAGAAAGATGGTAAGGCCAAGTGCTGGAAGCTTCTTAGAGCTCTATACGGCCTACGAAAATCTCCACGCCTATGGCAACGAGAAGCGTCTAAGATCTTCACATCTCTAGGCTTGCAGGTAGTGCAGGAAGATATTTGCCTCTTCGCAGCGGACGGCATCATGGTGTTCTTCTATGTTGACGATATCATCATTGTAAATCATTCTTCAAAGCATGCAGCAGCCAAACATCTGAGAGAAGAGCTCAACAGACACTGGGAGCTTCGAGATATGGGAGAGGCGCAGTGGTTCCTCGGGATACGCATTATCCGTGACAGACAACAGATGGCCCTATGGCTCTGTCAGGATTCATATATATCCTCGATGGCTCACCGTTACCATCTTACTGGATCTCGCAGATATGATACACCACTCCCTAGTACCCCACTCAAGCCATTTGACGGCCAGGCGACGCCTCAACAGATTCACGAGTACCAGGAGAAGGTTGGCTCAGCTCAATATGCAACGACGATCACTAGACCGGACTCAGCGAAAGCGACGGCTACACTGGCTCAATTCCTCACAAATCCCGGTCCTCAGCACCTTGATGCAATCAATAGAGTCATCTCGTACCTTGACAGCACTCGGACATCGGCGATCGCGTACAGAGCGCGTGATCGATCACAGAAAAATTGTCAGATACCGGAGGCCGTTCAGTTCTTTAGTGACGCCTCATTCGCTGATAATCCCGATCGAAAAAGCTCTGAAGGATACACATGTATGATGTTTGGAGGACCTGTCGATTGGAAAGCTAGCAAGCAGCGTACGGTGACTACCAGTACAACCGAAGCTGAGCTCCTTGCGGTTTCAGAAGCTGCCAGGACCGTGGCCATGTGGAAACGGCTATTCAAAGCAATACGCTTCGATCCTGAGCATGAGCTAAACATCAAATGCGACAATCAGCAGACTATCGGGATCCTCGAAAAAGAAACACCTCAACTGCGCACGAAGCTCCGTCATGTTGACATACACCAGCATTGCCTTGGGCAGGAGGTTCAGAGCAAGCGCATCACCGTACACTGGGTGAAAACCGCCGATATGGTAGCTGATGGTCTCACAAAGCTACTACCCCGCCAAAAGCATCTCGAATTCATGCAATCGATGGGTATGGAAGATATACGGCAACATCTGGTGGTGGGCGAGGTCTAACGCACACATCTGCAAGAGCAGAAAGGGCACTCGCTGAGGGGGTGTGTCGAACTGAGGGGTGGTATTTTACCACTAAGAACAGGGATATTCATCAAGTACCCATTCTGTCTCTGTCTCTGTATGGTAAACGGGGTACGCTCGGCATACCAGCGTCGTAACACGCTAGGAACGACTCCTGAGATCTGTTAACGCTTCAACAGCAAGATCCAGATAGAACAACATCAATGCATCTCAATGGGACACCTTAATACTAGCACATACCAGTATCTGTCAATCCGACAAAATCGACCACTAAGCGCATTTCGGTAATACGATAACCGCTGTACCGGACATATTATTAATGCGGAGAAATTGTACAATATGAATAATATGAATGCGAATATGAATAATGCGTTTATTCGCGCGAATAAAAAATTCATATATTCATATTCGCGGAGTGCGAATATGAATATGTCGTATATTCGCATTCCTTTATTCCTTTCGGAGCCCTAGTCAAAAGGATTGACGAGCGAGAACATAGGCAAGGGCCAACGGAGGACTTCATATATTTTAAGTCGGACATTCCAGCTTTTGACCCAACAGATAATTCCAAGTCAATGATTGGCTGTCAGCTATATACTCAATAGGTCAAACTACACGATGTCGCCATGCAGGAGGCCACCATGCAGGAGGCCGCTACGCAGGAGGCATCCGATGCGGGAGGCCTATGACGCGGGAAGCTCGAAATGCGGAACGCCCACAATGCGGAACGCATGCAGTAAGCAATGAAGGGTGGAGAGTCGTAATTTCCGGATCTGGGGTCACCATCGAACAACGCTTAGTAGACGGCTTGGCGCGCGCTTGCCGCAGCAACAAGAACCGGAAACTGAGATGTTCCGTCCCCGATGACGACTTGGATCTTAGTGGCCCCTTTCTGACTGTTGACGAACCTTCCTCGTTGACAGCCTGATGATTGGATGACCACAATCCCTTACTGTTTAACCCGAACATGCATTCAGTGGCGCAAGTGACACTACGATTGGGGCAAGCAACACTACGGCTGTGGCTCAAGAGCTTGAATCTTCCTCGGCAGCCACAAGCGTCCTGGCATCGAGACAGACTTCGTGAGGAGCTCCAGGAGCTCCGACTTGCAAAAACACGTTTCTCTAGATTGAGTGAAGCTTCCGACGTCATCTTTTCAATTACACGGGCTCAATATGACGGATTTACATCTCGCCGGATTCCTTTCTCTGGGTACCAAATGGCCCCAATTTGTGTTTACATGTTGGCGAAGTTCACCTCGCGCTGGCTCTTTTTCAAAATAGCTGCTCTCATATGTAAGGAAAAACGTTGGAACTCGATACATGAAGTGGTGAACCCTAGCAAGGATGAAAAGGTTGCTTCTGTGGCCTGTCGCCATCGAATACATCTCGAAACATTTCAGCGAGTCAGCCGTGGCCTCCGACGTGTCTGGCCCCTTCTGCCTTGATCACTGCGTTGCAGCTCGGGGATTCGGAATATCCGTTGCGCGACGTAGTAATGGTCTTGCATGGCCTGCTGGTGATGCGTGGCGCTTTGTGATCGCCAATTCGCTCACCCTTTCTGATTCCGATGTTTCCTCCTTTTTTCGGCATCTATTCTACCTACCGGCTCACATGTGCTTTTAGACCGCTACTTTCTATAGAAGGTCATGATATAAACCTTGCTAGTACAGGGCGTATTCGTCTTTCTCCATCGAGAACCAACTTCACAATTACTTTGCTTGATATCAACTTCTGTTCTACCAAAGCTTCAATTATGCATTCTCCCACTATATCAGGTCTTAATGGCACTGACCGCCACAATCTCACGTCCACCGACCGGGCGTCAGCCAACTGTTCAAAACCAGTCATCATCGGCCTCTATGGCCTCCCTGGATCTGGAAAATCGTTCTTGCTGAATGTTCTCAAATGTGGCCTGAGTCATGCCGACTTTGCCTTCTATGATGGCAGCCAGGTCATTGCAGCCGACACGCCTGGGGGTCTCGAAGCATTTCAGAACTTGAACGAAGATGACAAAGAAAGGGCTCGTGATCGTGCGATTGAAAGGATCAAGCGAGAGAGTTTCCACAGTGGGAGAAGCGCCCTAGTCACTGGCCATGCCGTGTTTTGGGCCGAAGGAGAAGGTGCCGGCCAATTGGTATGCACACCAGCTGATTTAGACACTTACACTCACATTTTGTATCTGGATGTGCCGGCTAGGGACATCGCGAAGTATCGGTCGAGTGATCAGAAACGAAGTCGTCCGTCGGTGTCAATTGCTCATTTGATCCAATGGCAGCATGAGGAGAAAAAACAATTGCGCCAACTTTGCAGGTCCCACGACATCCTTTTCACGACCATTACTCAACGCCAGGTATCTATGGGAAGACTTGTTCCTCTTATTCAGGATCTCAGGAGCCATACAGACGACTTGAATACAACACTGGCCCAGCAACGCATGGACGACTTCATAACCACCGGGTCCGAACGGCCGGAGACTGTACTAGTCTTTGACGCCGACAAGACACTAGCACCACAGGACAGCGGTGAATTGTTCTGGGAGCTGGCTTCTACGTCTTCGGCGAAGGCGGACGAGAGATTCCCCTTGAAAGCTTTGTTTAGCAGCCCTTTGCAATACTCATATACTGCCTTCCGCCAAGCGGCCTTACTCTGCGAAGAATTCATTGGCGACAATAAAGAATATGATGATTTCTGCGAGAAAGTGGCCTTGATGATCAATATTCATCCTGAAATCTTAGACCTTCTGCATTTGGTATCAGGTCAGACCCATGTTCGCGCGCTGGTGTTGACTTGTGGGCTTCGCAGAGTCTGGGAGAAGGTTCTGAAGAGAGAGGGTCTGGCGAAAACAGTCACAGTGATAGGCGGGGGGCGCTTGTCCGACGCTCTTGTCATGACACCCGCACTGAAAGCGGCACTCGTGACGCGTTTGTGTGAAGTGCACGACACTTACGTTTGGGCCCTTGGCGACAGTCCACTGGACGTGGAAATGCTCCAAGCGGCCCACCAGGCAATCGTTGTGACAGGCGACAAAACTTTGAGAAGTGCTAGCATGGACGAGGCTCTGACAAAGTCTATCGGAAAGGCCGGATTTTGGCCGCGCCAAGCTGTGCTTCCGTCAACTGCAACAGCTCGTCTTGATGCGTCCCGACTGCCTTTAGTACAACTGACGGATCAATTCTTTGTTGAGTCGGTATTTGTCCGGCGCCAAAGCCTTCATCTTCTTCATGCTACTGATCGTTTTGCGGCCAAATTGCTCATGACACCAACGCGTGATGCAGCAGTTTTTGGACCAGCATTGCGAGATGTACATTCTCAAATTGGATGGTATCTTGCCACCGAATTCTGTACGCAAATTCTTGGCGTTGAGACGTATCATGTTCCACATGTTCAAGGTCACCAAACAGATGGTTATCGAATTCTTCATGAGAAAGAGACCTTGATTGTGCCTTTGATGCGAGGTGGTGAACCAATGGCTTTGGGCGTCAACAGGGCTTTGCCACTTGCCATGTTTCTTCATGCAAAAAACCCAAGCGACATTCAGCATGAGCATCTTCAAGGTCGCGTGACAATATTTCTTGTTGATTCGGTGATCAACACCGGCCAGTCAATTTTGGATTTTGTGCGACACATTCGACACCTTCATGCTTCTATTCGCATTATTGTGGTCGCTGGTGTCATCCAGGCTAAATCGGTTTCCACCAGCAGAATTGCGCAAGAGCTCTCGCGGATCCGGCGTTTATCCTTTGTTGCTCTTCGCCTGTCGGAAAATCAATTCATTGGCAGAGGGAACACCGACACTGGACATAGACTGTTCAACACCGTGCACCTTGATTAGTTATATGCGGATATTGGTAATATATCATGATTCCCTGCCTCGGTTTAACTCCGCCGTGGTAAATTTGGAAAAGTTGGTAGCTTTTATACTGGCGTGATTCAAGATTATAAAGTCCGCATATGGATTTTAACATGAAACTTCTGGAAAATTAACAGCGAGTTGAGAAACACGCGTCGGGCTCGCCATTCGTCAAAGTCGGTCAGCTACTACATTATATTTTTGAACTCGACATGCGAAGATTTAGCTACAGAGTACGTAATTGATTATATCTGGGGTGAATGTAGACACGTCAGAGCGAATACCTTTCACACGAGTAGTTCAACCTCGGAGGATGTTTCAGCGCTTGAGACGCTCTTTAAATTTACAGTGCGGGAACGAGTTGAACGCGTGCTTGTAAAAGGCCACTTCCAGTATCTAGAGGCGAGAATCATAGATGAAGCCTCACGGCGTGGAATCGGATTGGCACATAGAGGGCCATCGTGATATATCACTACACCACTAAACACCACATTCCAACTACAGACAAAATTGCAGATGGGTTCACCAAGCCTCTTGGGCGAGGACGATTTGAGTGGTTTCGGAGAGGGCTTGGCATTGAGTGACACCTCTCGGCTAACCGATCTCAGGTAGAGACTAAGCCGTACAGGTACTCTTTCCTTCTTTTCCCTTTGGAAAAAGGTGTCAGATTGACAGACACTGGTATGTGCTAGTATTGAGGTGTCCCATTGAGATGCATTGATGTTGTTCTATCTGGGTCTTTTCTGTTGAAGCATTATCAGATCTCAGGAGTCGTTCCTAGCGTATTACGACGCTGGTATGCCGAACGTACCCCGTTTACCATACAGAGACAAAGAGAGAATGGGTACTTGATGAATAACTCTATCCTTAGTGGTAAAATACCACCCCTCAGTTCGACAAAAGGTTTTGGGGGTTTTAACAGAACCCTTCACAACCGTGATGCATGGTCGCTGGCACCCTTGATGGTGTTTATCACGCCGGGAACTTCCCCCAAAGCCTACAAGATGAACGACCCCGACAGTAAAGATCCTCGTCTTGAACAAAAGATTCTCGAGGTTCGCCAAAAACTAGAAACGGCACGCGCCCGCCTGTTGTTGTTCGGAGGTATGAATTGACTTGTTATTTCAGGGGGATACATGAGCCTATATATACAACAATTAGCCAACTTGGTCGTCTGTATAGACACTTCGGAGCTAATTCCGACGGTGCGGCTTGGTTCCTGATCTGCACCAGTCTCATATCACAACACCGCAGACATCTCGCAGAGCTTGAGGCACAGTTAGCCGAGAAGGAAATTAAGCTACAAGAAGAGCAGTCACGCCTCCATAATGCTCAAAATAGTGTGGTCACCGATGCCTCTGGTTCGACCAGTCCCCAGCCGTCAACTGCTCTTGATTCGCTGGATATTTCGGAGTCGTCTGCCTTCTCTGTTTCTTTGGATGACTTGATACAAAACTATGGGATTTCAAGCGAAGTGAAAACGACACCAACCGATAGCGACCCGTTTGGAAACTACATAATATCTACTAGCGGCCTACGCCGGTAACTTCTAAGTGGATACGATCAAAGATTGATCCTCCAGCGGTCCAACGGCCTTACAGCCCGGCAATAGAGCCTACACCCCATATCTCTGAACCGACGCGAATGAACATGCCATATCCTGGAAGAGCTACCAGGTAAGAGAAAACGAACTGACAAAGCCGTCGCTAGGCTTAGCCTCTCTAGATCCTCTCCCCATACATTGTGACTCGGGAACGAGGGGCACGAGATGGGAATCAGGGAATTTTTCTCCGAAACCTCTCTCGGAAATGAGAGAACTGAGAACACAAGTCCTTCACAACATCAGGCCGTCCTTCAGCCCGCTTTGCTACGGGTGGAAATTCAACCTACACCTGGCCATCAAACCCCGACCACTCCGCCAAACTCGGTGCATCTTCAAGTTGACATCTATCGGGGACAGGGATGAACTGAGTACGTCCGTTATATCAACACATTAGAAGACCACTTTGCTCAGCACCGTGACTATTTTACCGAGGCTCGCAAAGTAGAGTTGGGGAGAAGATACATCTCGTCCGAGCTAAAAGGTGAGTCGTCAGGTCAGACCAACCACCTTGAGAGTATCACGTGGATGTCGTTTTTTACCCTTTTGGTTCAAAGATTTCCACGACGAAACGCAATAAATGAACAAATCATTGAATGTATCCAAGGTGCTTGCCAGAAAACAGCCCAAACCTGTGACCCGTTTTGCCTTATGGCTGATTCAATGGGAGCCTATCACTCATACACCAGTCGAGATTTCGGGGAATTTGTGCTGAAAGGGGCGTTACCCGAGATTAAATTTCAGGTGGAAAAGTCTTATACGCTACCTCCGGACTATAATACGTCGGTTTCATATTCGCAAGGGATTAAAAACGCACTGCCGGCCCGAGCGGGAGTGATCTCATCACGCAAGAAAATAATCGTTTCAAAGGGTGATTGATAGTCAAGAGGTGCTGGTTTACTTCGTAAGCAACTGGTCGGAATATCAACAATTCGTATCTCGGTTACAAAGGTATTTTGAGCAATGCGGAAGACTATACGAAGAAGCACTCATCATTGATGTCGGCAGGAAGCATCTCTCGCGTTTATTGCGCGAAAGATAGGATTTGCATGCTGCCCGCCTAAAAAAGATCAACTGGTTTGCATTCCGCGTCTTTCTGGTGGAACAAATTCCTTTCAAAGGCCCAGAAAAGAAGTACCGGGATACATATCAAAGAGAGAACCAGCCTGTGGATATCTTCGCTCTCGAGCTGCTCCGTTGGGTCCTGGATGACTTAGGTGCAGCGCACGACTGCCGGAAGCATCTGTCGGAACGAGTGCTCGAAGAACTTGGGTCAGATGCAAATGGCAGTTCAGGCTTGAAGGACTTTGATGAGTTTCACTTGTTCGTTGCTCATCTGCGGCAAATTCAGGACTCTCCCCTCTCTCCCGATCCACCTATCACCGAAGCGCCGACGTGTCATTATGAACTTTTGACTATAGTACCATAGTGAGATTCTCACAGGGTAGATTACGACCTGCTTCTTTTTGAAAAAGGACTTGAAAATTGAACTACCTATTGCACAAACGCGTTTTGCGCAGCGTTATGCCTCCTTGGTTGACCGATCAAAGGGTAGCTAGGAGCATTCGTGTCGATACATTGTAGTATCTGTCATGTTCATTGAATTTCTCTTTTAGAAGCCCACCCATATTTTGACCTCGTCTGCAAACAAGCCCTCGCTACAGCATCCTATACAGTCAGCCATTGGGGTGACTCTGTTGAGATATCGGCTCAGCAAGCCTGAGGCCTCAACATATCCGAATTCATGCGCGATGTCCAGGTAGGGCTCGTTGGATACTCTGTACCATGGAACTATTATAGATCCATCGCACTCTCGCTTAGTGTATTTCTACTACTACTAATAGCTGTACATGTACATCTTTAGAGAGTTGAGAATGAAAACACCTCGTTGAATGACATACAATTCTTGCCAAGGATCCCTCTTTAGCTAGACATTACAACAGCAGCCACGCCGCAGCCTCATTCCCTGATGTCATGGCGCGCAAAATCGTGGGCCTCCCGCTCCCGCCCAATACCAAGTGTCCACTATCTACATTTGGTAATTCTGATATTGGTCAACACGTTGGTGAGAGACCCATTGCCAAGTGTTCAGGTCTATGAATTAGCATGATGTCTGGTTTCAGTTTGCACAAGCCTCAAATCACTACTCAGATATCCAGTAGGAAAGAAACGGTGTTCCCAGGATTCCTAGTGATACATCTGCCAATCTCAAAAATATTTCTCATTAATCTGACTAGTTCTATCGAATCGGAGACTGTATGCCAATTCCACCAAGTTACCAGGTTAAGAAACAGAAATAGCTCACGGGCTATGGATAACGTACATTGATACATCTATCGTATGAGTAAGATGGCGAGGAAACCTTTGCCCTTCGCCCGCGAGGCGTTGAAAACTCCCCTTCACCATCAACGCACCATCAAAATCAATGTCATTGCCCGCTAACGCCACCTTTATTAACCACATCCTTATAATGTTTGTTTCCTGTCTCATGAAGTATTATGGACCTGTTATTTGAACACACCGCGCCGACCATAAATATGTTCACATTTTCGTGTCTGCTCGCCTCGGGTTTTAGATACACAATTTTCCTTTTCTTAGCGAGTGCCAAAGTTGAGGACCTCAATATTTTTGGATGATCAAGTAATAAAGCCTTTCATCCAAGGAAGACTTTCTTTTTCTTTGCACAAGCTCTATGACCTGTTTCAAGAAACCCTGTCCCATCAATTTCAAAACATTGCCTGTCCGGAGTGCTACAAAATCCTCAATGACAATTCAAGTTATCGATATGGAAGCCAGCCGTTGCGATTCAAAGCCCCGACGCGCACTACAATATCAGCCCGTTCAGACTAATGGCTCTATCGACCCAAAAATCCATTTCTGCGGCAGCGGAATTCTGCTTTGCTTTATTTTCCATATAATTTGGTGTTCTTCATCAACAAGCAATGCTACTACGGCATTGGTTTCTCTGTTATCCAATCTCTTTTGTTTTGGCACTTCTGCTTGTTGTCATTACTTGCTTGACTCGGGGAAGCAGGTTTCTTCCTTCTTCCTGCTGGACCATATCGGAATTGTCCTGCACGTATGGGGAACGTCCGTATCGGTCTTGCTCCTAGAGAATACTGGAAGTGGGAAACGGACTTCCATTATTCTGGGAATCACTCTGGCCGGGGTAATCTGTGCCATCTATTTGATAACCTGGCCAAGGGAGAAGAGAGAACGAGTGCTAGTCATTGGTGCATTTGGAGCATTGGCCCTATGCAGCGTCTCACTCTACAATGCTGTTTTTTCGAGCATGTCTCGACTGACGGCATCTTATATCTTCTTGGCTCTGGTCAATGGCATCGGAGGGTGGTTCTATTCCCGTGGGTCTATTCAATTGCTGAGTCAACGTTCGAGCAAGCCTTATACTGTTTCGGGGCATTCGTTGATGCATATATGCTCACTGTTTGCGTCAATTTTTCACATTTCAATTCTGGCTTCTTCTGTCTGTATCTGACAGACTTAAGTACCTGGGCGCACGAAAATCCAAATTTGTAGATTCCTCTGGGTGTTCAGAAAGCATTTTGGCTAAAATCAATACTACCGACCTGTAGTTTGTCTTGTGAGATGAGGCTGGTGCGGATCAAAGCCGCGCTATCGGAATTGCCTCCCGAAATGTCAAAATCTCGTGCATGGAAAAAGGAATCAGCCCATCAATACCGCGAGATTTTGCTACGGGCGGCTTCCCGCAAAGCTATTTGCAGTTAATGAAATTCAAAGCTCCTAAGAACTCTCAGAAAGTGTTACGACTTCAAAGTCCTATCCTAGAAAGAGCATCCGCAACTGGAGGGCAAAGCCTGACCGCCACCAATTGAGTTACAGCGGAAACTTTCGGGGATTAAGATGATCGACGTGTCTAGTGAAATTGGAAAGCCCAGATGACTTTTGGTGATCTTAATTTCAATCGGAGCTTCTATGGTGCCTGTGATGAACAATTTTCGATCCTCCTAGAAAAGAGCTATATGTTTCTAGCAACCCGAAGGTCTCTGCAACTCGGATTTTACGGAACAATGTTATTTAGGCAATTTTTCAGCCAATAGGTGTTGATCTCGTAGATGCCATGATTGCAGTCAGGTAAGTTTAGTCGCGAACACGTGAATCAATCAGCTGTCAAAGTGCCCCATTACCAAGAAAACACGCCTTCAGATTCCAGGCTCCTCGTCACAATTGAAGTGGCAACTGACGTCCTATGTTGGTTGCTAACTGGACCGAACCGGAAAACGAGTGCTGAAAGTGTGGTGTTGCTGCCGAAGAGTGGTTTCATGACTGAAAAGCTGATAATATATCTCATCACTTGACCGATATCCCTTGGTTGGCATGGCTGTTCCGACAAGAATCAATTAATTATAAATCGGATATGGGAACCAACTGAGCCACGAGATTATCGTTCCGTGATATATACTATATTCAGGTCCGACGACGGTTGAAGATTGACGCAATGCTGGCATTATTCACCCTTTGAACTTTGATAAATTACATATCTGTCAACCAAAATTCGCTTGTATATTTATCAGAGCTCTGAACGGGATATCACCCAAGCATGCTTCAATTAATCCATCACTGACGCCACTATCGCCCACATGAGATAAATCAAGGGCCCTAAACTAGGTCAATTGTGGAATATAGAGGAATCGCGTTGTCTAGACTAATAACACTCCCAAGTGGAGCGAGATAACGTAAAATCAATTCATTTCTAGATATGAACCAGGACCAGTCTACTACAACATTGATGAATTCCTTCTTGACTTTGCTGCAACCCCTCATCTATTTTGCACTCAAGACAGAGAATTTTAGAATAAAATAGAAACAGAAATTGGGAGCCTACAATGCAGTCAAAGGCATGGTCTGTACATTCCTAAAGCGATGCCTCTTTGCCAACTCTTCAGAGTCTTTACCAGGCTGCAGAACAATCGGGGGTAGGGGCGGTCTTAGTCGAAGATGACTCAGAAATCGATGGCGAAGTCTTCCGCGTTATCAAAGAGGAAGATGCCTCGGTGTAGGATGACTCGGTGGAGGACAGCTTGGTGGAGGACGACTTGGTGGATGGCGACTTGGCGGAAGATCCCAGGTCTGAAGCAGTCCACCGGCTGCCATGCTTGAGTCCATTGTCCAATGTATATGTCGAGTTGTCTCCCTGAAAATTGGAGAACGTGATCACCCCGGTTTTTTCGACCTTGACCCATGCAGTTGATGAATCGTTTTCCGTGCCGCAAGTCTCCGAGCCACGCATAGGGTAGCCTGGATGAGTGCTGTTGGCGACTTTGTCCAATCCTATTCATTAGTACATTTTCCCTGATCTGCATGCCAGAAGTTTACTTCCTTGAACATTCATCTCCATCAAGTTGGCTGAAGAATGCCGAAGACCCTGTGCAGCCATGATTGTCATAGGACCATATCGCGCATTTATTATCAAAATCAATGATCTCAAGAGTGCCACCGAGGGATGCCCGTGCATAGGCAATCGTGAGAATCACGATGAGGGAGAAATGCATTTTCTTTATCGTCCGGCGAGCGTGGAATGCTTGAAGATATCTCTTGCTGCGTCCTGTGCACTACTTGCTCTTGGTTCACGAATCTGGCGTTGTCTTTTTTGTGAATTTAATCAAAAAGATAGCGGAAGCAACGACTTTTATAGACTTCTATTGAGATCCCCTGGGCTTTCGGATTGCTCGTAGGGGAGGCGAATTTTAGTATGAGTATCAGTCATCTGACCAAAGTTGAGGTGCATCAGACCACTAATTTGCAAGCATGGTCGTTTATTGAGGTCAAAATCGCATGACCAATATGCCTTGTGTTTAGAATGTGTGGCCAATCAATTCTGAAATGATAATCCCCCGAATTGTGAGGTACTTCCTTTCAACATCTCACCAGATCCCACCTCACAACTCTGCTGAAAGCCAATTACCTGTGTTATTCCTATTTCGCATCATTGTGGCTTATAATTGAGGGCCGTGTATACATGGAGGACTGTTGAGGCGAAGGAAGCATGTAGAACCCTCCATAAAGCATATCAATGGCTAGAGATGTAGCCATATCTATTACCCTTCTCCATCAGTACTATGTAATTCATGACCCTCAACTTGGTTGTAGGCTGAAAAGCTTGTTTTCGCGACCTTCAGTTTTACATCTTTCGGAACCTCGAAAGGATGTACGTCCTCAAACGATCATCATCCTAATGGGAGACTTATCTGTAAGCGCCTACAAAATATCCAAAGGGCGCTAGGCAAGGGAATCATGGATCTTCTCGAAGCAAGTCACCAGTCTAGTCCAAAAGATTATGGAACCCAAGGGGTCGTCTTTTCGAGAGTCTCTTATCTATCACGTCACTATGGGAGACTTTAATTGATCTCTGCAGGACCATTGTGTTCCATAAGATGCATCAATATAGCAAACGAACTAGTACTGTATAGCTCCGGGAGATGTAATTTTCTTTTAACCATCGCTATCAATAAACCGGTCACATTCCATTCGACGGTTGTTTCGGTGCTGGGAGCACACATCTTGACCCCGGAAACTATGCCACTTCCAAAAGCCTGCAAGTTTTCCCATAAAAAAGGTACCTCTAGGAGCTCTTGCCTGAGTCTAGGAACAAGGCTTCCATGTCGGGAAGCCTAGGTCCTTGCCATCTATCGGCCACTAGGGACCATTTGATTGTCAAGCCGGTCACTATCTAAGCTTGATCCGTGAGGAGGAATTCACATATTAAGGGGCCGGATAAACAACTCCCACTTCCCAGGAACAGTTGATGTTCTGTGAGGGTCTCACGTATCCGTAGATGAGGACAGCGTAATCAGATGAGTAGTTAATATTAAAGAAAGTTATAGTCGACTCTAGATACAAGACGTAGCGCGAGGAAGCAAAAGGAAGGTAGCTTCCTCGCGTTCAGGGGAACCCATATACACCATGTGGGTCCCGCGCAGATCATATCTCCATCCATCCTGTATACTTCATGTGTATCTCTGACAGCCGCCCCTAGAAGCGAGATTAGATACTCCAGGAACCACCTTCCCCCGCGTAGCGGCTGTGCATTTGCCTTGAACCTTGTCAGGGCACCGAACGGCAAGTCCCGCTGCGTATAAAGTGAGATAGAGGTTCTCTTTTCATATAAAGCAGGACCCATGCTTCGCCAATGCTTTGATATAGCCGAAAAAGCTCCATCGCAGATATCGCAGCGTACATGTTTAAGCCATCTTCACTTGCCGGTCATGAATCTTAGCTTAGACAACGTCTTTCGGCATATGGGCCGCGTGATGGGTGACCGACCCCTTGCACCGTGAAGCTTGTGTCTGGATGGGAGAAGACGGGAAGCGATGCGGAAACATTGTGAAGAAAGAAGACCGAGTGAATGGAGCAATATGTCTACAGGCACTTCGAGAATTCCCCTCAAGCTATTCGACAACGCACCAACTCGCCATGGGCGGGACGCTCTTGCTTTGCCCTCATTGCAGAAGCCAACGCTGCCGGCCCAGGAAGTGGGCAGAGAGCGTGATCCGTTTTGTTGGAGATGCAAGCCGACCAGGCCGAGTTGATCACCGCTCTACATCCAGAGAGCTGTAACGCCTCCGGCAAGCAACAGAAGTGGCCCTTGAGCCTTTCAATTGAGATTAACGCGGACATCCGGCTGCCGTTGAATCCGTCTACGCTGTGAGCGTTTCTTCGATCGACCAGAAGAGCACAGCTTCTTCCTGCACCACGAACCCGACAATCAACCAACGCAGCTTGTGGTACGTTCTAAAGGTACCAGCGTATTATTACTATACGTGGATGACGCCTCGACTATTGTACTGTGATGATTGAATGCTCCAACTACAACATGAAATTCAAAGACATGATTACCATTGCACTACGGCTTGTGCGTACGCCTAATCAGAGCCGTCCAAGCCTCAAGGGCATGAAACTATCCATTGAAAATTCTTCCTAGCAGAAGTGTGTAAGCTTTTCCGCATCTGTAGCTCTCTGTTTCGTGCAGTCAGTCAGCACATAATACTTCCGGGAGGAAGGCTTGCGAGGGAGTGCGGACCGCTTTTGTAAGGCCTTTCTCATGCTGCTCAGAGACTTCACCCAAGAACGCCTCTGGTGATGGGGCGGCTGATCGCCGAAAGCGTTTTCATTCGAAAGGGTCTCCAAGGACATCTGGGTCGAATCGGGTTCGGCCTGGGCCGGCATTTCTCCAGGGCACGTTGCAGCTTCTGCGTGAGCTATTGGACACGGAGAAGAGACGCTTGGTCAGTCATACTGTACGTCTTGCAGTGGAAGTGAGATGGAAATGTTGAAATGAAATCGATTGAGATTGTGAGAGACGTCTACTTAAGTTACTCCATTAGAAACTACCGTATTTACAATAATTCTGGTGAGGTATTGTACGTACAGCAGTACGTAAAAATGCCACGAACTCGCACAGTCTCGGCGTTGGGCCTATACTATCAACATGCACCTGTCAACACTCGGTTTACCACGCTTCAACTGTCCGTCGCCGCAGTACTTGCGCTAGCGTTGGCCTCAGCCTCATTAAAACTGCTTCCTGTACTTTCTGATTCCAGTTTCTTGATTTGCTTCAACACCGCATCAAGAATTGCGTCGGCCGACCCCCGATCTTGACCGTTCCCGCTGGCTGCCCGAGCCCCTAGCATCTGGTCCACTAATCTTAGGGGGAGGTCGTAAAAGATCTCTGCCAGCCTGGAAACTTGGTCAAGCTCATCGGTGGCTTGCTTCAAAGCTGCTTGAGTGGCTCTGTGGTCTAGCTCCAGTTTTGCGTGAGCTCGCTTTGCTCGAAGTGCTCGGGCGTCAAGTCTGGTGAAGGTACGGAGAAGCTCCTGCTTCTGAGTTAGAGACCATACTTCCCAAGCTGAGGCCTACATACCGAAGTATCCATCCCAAAATACGAAGAATCGGCTTTGGTCTGGGTCTGTTTGCTGTGCGAAGGTTCCATATCGACCGGCGGATACTGAAGCTAGTATGCTTAGACGGGGTATCTGTCGTTGTGTTGTGTCAGATCTGTGTAGCCACGATAATCTTTTTATATTGCTTCATGCCAGCGCGACCATCTGGCTGTCTTGGAAACTCAGCACGTGAGACCATCGGGGTCAGATGTTAAAAGGGATAAACGTTGGCAATCGCGTGGGTGTTAAGGTTACTCAGTCAGCACTCGCTTAACACTAATGCCCGATGTCGTTCTCATTAATGTCCATCACCGTTATTGCGCATTGAGAATATCATCCGAGGGAATTCTCTTTGCGAAGGATCAAGTGAATAGTCAAATGCGGAAGAACACTAGGCAAATTTGAGGATGACTTGCTTCACACTGTAGCATATGTATATAAAACCCATAGTATAGGTCATGAATCAAAATCAAATTTAGATGGTTGAATTATTTTTGCAGTTTTTTACATATGGGTGGCTTTTGCATATGGGTGGCGGACCCTCGGTATGCGAGGGTCTGTAATAAATGGTAATTTATGAAAGGGGCCGGTTAATATGCGTGAGCGACACCTTGATTTACATAGTGCATGCAAGTGCTTCGAGGATTTTTTGCAGGTAGTAAGGGCTCAATACCTTTAGGCCGTGGATTCTTCCATAATGCTGTCAACAGCTTCAGCGGCTTCTGTAACCAGCGCTCCAGTTTCCTCACCCAAAATCCCCTTTTCTGTACTTAAAGCCCGCAACCTATCGCCCCACAATCGCCACCGCTCCCGTGTCAACCCGTCCTCTCTCGGCCATAGTTCCGTCTTGTCATCTAACGCCGCTGCCCAGTGATGCCGCAGCTCCTCGTGGTCTGCCTCCCATAGTGCCCGGCCCCCATCCCGCATCCAGATCGCTGCTACTCGAACATCCAGCGCCCACATCTGCTCCGGCGTTATCCTGTGCGCTTTTGGTTGGCCGGATTGGGGTCCCTGGCTCTCCAGCACATCGCGGCATGCATAGAAGACCCATATAGGATGCACCTCGCTCTTACCCTTGGTCGCTTTGAGCAACGCGGCCGAGAAACCGCAGAAGCGGAGGAAGTACTTGTCACCGCTGTTGATTAAAGTACTGGCAGTGGAGTTGTCTTTCACACTCGATTCACGCACACCGTCCCAATCGCGCCAGGCCTCAAGAATGTCATGCACGTCGCGCCACTGCGCGCCGAAGCGCGGCAGTGTCTGCCACTGTAGTTTTCCATCGACCCCGGTGTAGCTACGGAGTCGTCGCTCCGCATCGGATCTCGAGGGTACGTTGTTAGGCTGCGTCGGTGGCTGCGCGCGGAGCGCGTCGAGGAGGGCTAAGTGAGGGTCGTGTGAAGTTGAAGAGGTGACGACGGCCGTAAAAAAGGCGTCCCAGAGCGTCCAAAGCGCGTGAGCGGGGTCCGGAGAGGCAGTAATAGAGGTGACAAGGTGGACGGCTGTTTCGTCTAGCGCTGGCACTGGCGCTGAGGAAAGGTTGGTGGTGAGAAGGGCTTGAATGGGCGTGGTGAAGGGATTCGGGGGCTGCTGCCCGGGACATCGAGAATGGTTGTCATTTTGCATACAACTCTTTTCTACCAGCGGGAGATTGTGGAAATGATACTGGCTTTGAATTGCGGTCTTGGGCGTCTTTATGCTGTTTTCGCCAAGATGAAGTGCGTAGAGGTAAATGACGTCACATTACTTAGGGCCTCAATCCGACCCCTGTACAATGACTCACCTGCGCGCAGCTGCCTGTTCTATGGACGAATCAGACAGCTCTGCCAGTTGTTGGATACTCAGACCGTCCGGCCCCAGGTGAGGCATATTGCTTTTCTGATTAAAATCTTGTTTTCGCTCACGATGCAATTTTTTGATTGAGCATATCTTCAATCCTTCTTACATCATTGCCTATGGCTTTACAATGAGATGATGCTGTGCTGACCTCCACAACCAATCTCATGGCTGCATCACGCATAGCGGCTACGATCTACATTATAGTACGAAACTCTGCCGAGTTCAGATGTGCGCTGAATGGGACTAGTGAGAAGCTCTGAGAGTTTCTCTGTTAGGTGTCGTGGGACATCTTGCGCTGCATTCGAAAGGTATCGTCTGGTCAAGGAAGTTATCGACCAAGTCGCTGACCACTGCAGTATTGTCCATTCGGAACCAGTCGAGGCATGTCTTTTCTATATTGATAACGCCTGGTGGCTGGTGGTCGAAGTGGTCGGCCGTCGGTTTGCGCCAAAGAGAGGTCTGGCGGATTGGGGTCCTGTCCACCTCTATATCAAGGCGTAGTAAGTTCGAATCCTATAGCCGCCAAATTCTTGTTCCTCGGGGGGTAAGGATGACCACGTCGGAGGAGGGGAGGCTTAGATATCGCCCAGTGTATGGGAGAGTTTAGGGGGGTAGAGTTTAGGGGGGTAATGGAGCATAGTTCTCATTCATGCCTCTCCCTTCGCATACTCTATGCTAAGTGTGGCACTGAATTCCCTAAGGTTTTTGAAACTTTTCCTTAGGGCCCGCGTTACCCCGGTGGAGCGGTACGGAATTGTGATTAGTGCGATCCCACACATAAGGAGAGCACCGCCTGTATCTAAGCCGGAGAAAGTCTGCATAGCGCCTAACATGACAAGAGGGAAGCTCCACCAGACTATAATAGATCACATCATCATCATCATATTGATAACGCCAAGATGGTCATCTGAAAGGGTACTACACAGCTAGATCTGGGAACGACCCTATGAGGGCCTGAGTCTTCTCTTGACTCTCAAACTCATGTAAAAGCTGAGGTCACCACTAGCGATTTATCAGCAAGGCAGTTCCTAGTTACCTTCCAGGGCTAGGTTACATTTCACATTTTCTTGGCGGGGGTATAGTCGACACTTGGACCCTCCTTAGCACATGGAAAATAGTTGGGGTACGCTCCGAGATTCATGCACAGGCTGGTCGTCGTCGTTCATCGTGATGTCAGAGTCCAGTTACATTGAATGGCGTTGTATGTCAAGTTATAATTCATCCGCCAGATGTTCCGTCGAAAGGTATAAATAGGCCTCTTCCGGTCGTTTATTTGCACTTTCTATAAACCAACGCTTTCATCTATCATCTCAAGTCACCCTTCGTCCAGCTACTACATTCCTCGTCTCGGAACTTCCACCCACTATGCAGCTGTCGCTTTCCACTTTCTTGACCTTGGGCCTTGCCCTTGTGCAGACCTCTTCTGCTGCCCCGGCACCCGTCAGTGCTCTGAGCAAGCGAACCGTTGACAATCTTCCCCCAAGTGACCAGTTCATAACTTGCCCGGGATACCGCTATAGCCGCGCCCAAGTTGAAACAGCTATCCAGCGAGGCATCACCAACACACCGACTAATGGGCCCCAACCGGGTATGTATCCTTTATCTCGTCATGTTATCCTATTCACGACTAACCCCGCCCACTCCTATTCCAGGCGGCTACCCCCACGTCTTCGGCAATAACCGCAAGCTAAAGTTCTCCGACGCATGCGCGGGTAAGAAGTTGTATGAGTTCCCCATTCTGCACGGGGACAGTGTCTACGGTGGCGGTGATGCCGGCGCCGACCGGGTTGTGTTTTATCTCTACACTTCCAACCCAGACACGGACCCAACGGAGAATGGTGCGTATTGCGGTGTTATGACCCATGACGGTGCGGTTAGGAATGAGTTTGCGCTGTGCCCGTCGAAAGATTAAACGACGGAGTGACGGTTCCAGCAGACAGTTCAATGCCACGACTGAATGGAGATTTGGAACTCCGCTGGGTAAAGATCTACTCGCTACAGATGGAAGTCGATGAAGTTGGCGGTTATAGTATTTCACAGTAAATGCTATTGGTGGATATTTCGCTCACTAGAATATGAAAGAAATTTTTTTATCTTGGAACCATGAAAATGCTTATTTCGCCACTAAGCTTTAGGCCTACTCGCGGGTGCTACCAAGAAGCCAACTGACCCATGACCTGCGAGGGAACTAGAGACAATCTATCAGTACACGCACTGTCTTCCGAAAACAAAATCAATTAGGCTAGGGTGTTTTGTCGATTCGGAGGATTTCAGTACTGTAACATTCTTTCCTTGTTGCATTTTGATAAAGAAGCCCCCAGTTTTGGGCATTGCACTAGATAGTCGAATACAGATAGTGCACTGGACAAAGTGTGTACTAGACAGTCCTGATGCGGTACAATATGGCTTCTCGATAGTCTCCAAGCAACTCATAGATATTGATATGTCCCTGCGAAAGAGCAGCATCCGGATCTTGATGTGCCGCCGAGGCCCGGGCATTTAGATGATGAATGGGGAATGGGGCTACGATGACGAGGTTCTTGGTGAAGAACGTCGTGATTTATGCTGGTTGCACCCAGGAATAGCATACGGTCAGCGACCACTTCCCGAGCAGTCGAGTGTCTTGCAGTCTGCCCAAGAGGTTTTGATTCGCCGTCAGAAGACTAGTCTCCGAGGAGTGCGGAGCTAGGGCTTGGCATAGAGGAAGGGGGTTTGGGGCGCTTCAAGAAACAAGCGGGGAAGATCTGTCGAACTGAGGGGTGGTATTTTACCACTAAGGACAGGGTTATTCATCAAGTACCCATTCTGTCCCTGTCTCTGTATGGTAAACGGGGTACGCTCGGCATACCAGCGTCGTAACACGCTAGGAACGACTCCTGAGATCTGATAACGCTTCAACAGCAAGATCCAGATAGAACAACATCAATGCATCTCAAGGGGACACCTCAATACTAGCACATACCAGTATCTGTCAATCCGACAAGATCAGTTATCATCGGATCAATAGCGTTCCGCGCGTAACCGACTCGCAAAGTTCACTGACCAACCCCAATGTGCCTGACCCTGAAGCGACGCCGAACAGGTTCGGGGGACGGCATGTGCATCTCCACATGAAAGAAATCTCTTTTTCTTCTGCTTTCTTTGTTCCCTTATAGAAATCCGGCTCGATGGGGCCGCTACAGTGGTGTAACATTAGTATTTGACCTCGAGTACTTCGAGATCCTGACCGCTCCTTGTACCGCCCACCATATTAGGCTACTAGACTTCACGTGTAAAGACACGCTAATATGGCCAACGCATTTACTGTACTTGCTCCGTTATTTCCTTTATTTCTCAGCTTCAGGATGCCTCCTGTATGTGGAAAAAGGGATCAAAAGCATATTCATCTGATAATATGCCCTAACAGGGTGGTTGATTGTATCAAATATGAAAGGGTGGCATACAGCCTACACCCTTATTTGTATTGAACAAGACTAAGGCGCAGGGTACCCTTCCCTTCCTTTCTTCTCAAATGAAGTTTTTTGAAGGTTTTAATGGGGCCCGTCACAACCGCGATCACATAGTCACTGACACCATTGGTGATGGTTGCCATCGAGTGGGAGTAGACCTCGTAAAAAACATTTAGAGGGCCGCCCTCATCCGCCCTCATTTGCATAAAAAATGTCGACCTTTCCTCATTTAGATGCATTATACTGCTGATTCATCACCTTAAATTACTGTTGTCTAACAGTGTTTTGCTTTACAAGTTAACTTTTCTCTTCATTTGTATATGAACATTAAGGAACTTTAAGAAATTCAGTTGTGTTATAAGTAGTGAAAGTAGGTAATGATCATATTCAGGCTTTAAGTCAGTTGATGTCCTACAGTTATTGGTAAGTCGGGTGGTTTGGGATTTTGAACGATCATGTTGCAGACATATATATTTTTACATCATATACGTGCTACATGCTCTATGCCTTAAGAACAAGCATTTCAATTTTCAATTTTTCGACTTAGCCCTTAAATGCGATAGAATAATTGTTGGATATAATGAATAGTGACATGATTTATTTTAGGAAGATTATAAAGAATTATTATATATTTGTTTCGAATATAGGGGACTTCTTTGCTCATTTTCTACTAGGGGGGGGGGTGAATTGAACCCAGCAGCGAGGGCGGATTGGCAATGTGAGTGAGGGCCGCCCTCCAAAAAAAGCGGGCCGCTCGAGAGCCGCCCTCCTATTTCGAGGGCTGGTCGAGGGCGGCCCGCGAGCGGCTCTCATAATCTAACCAATTGGAAGAGGGATCTCGAGGAAAGGTGGGGGTATTTTATGGCACGTTTAATAAACTAAGAAGCCGAGTCTTACGATATTTCACTAATTCAATTAACTTAGCCCTGAAGGACTTCTTTAGTATGTGTCTTCAAGCTCTCTCATCCAATCTTCTTGACATGTTCCCTAAATTCCCAGTTGGTTAACAATGTCACAAATTTCGCAGTTCTCCGATATCTATCCATCATCTATATATGATGGTGATATAGCCGACCCTCTTCTCTCCTTTCCGAATGAGCAATTCCCACCCCCCGACTTTTCTAAAGGCCAGCACACACTCGACTCAGCGTCAAACTCTGGGTTTCTTACCCCAATACCTCCTCCCCTGATTGCGCCTTCACTTCAGCGTGTTGGTCCTGGTCGATCAACAGCTTATATTCTATACGCCGATATGTCGAAAGATGACTTTGTCGACTGGTAGCTGAATACTGATTTTGGAAAGAAAAAGCGACTGAACTGGAATGGCAATCGGAAAGCAACCTGTTGGGAGCGATTCGATCAAGTTGCTGATGCTAAAACCGGTAAACCAGGGGCAATGTGCCGTCAATGCCAAAAAGTCCTTGATCATCCAGCAAATGGGCGGTATGGAACAACCGCCCTTCATCGGCATTTAGCTGGTCCAACTTGTCGCAAATCTACTAGCCAGAAGACTAATATAAAAGGGTTACTTGCAAATGCTGTATGTACTAAGCATCCTATATTTACACTATTCACTAATCAATTCCTAATCAATAGGCACAGAACGCACCAAAAAAGTCAACAGTCTTCACACAGGAAGCATGGGAACAGAAGCTTTTACAACTTCTTGCCCTATCACGTCTCCCCTTCCGGTTTATCGAACATCCAGAATTTCGGGAGCTTATTGCCTTTGCCCGACTTGCCCCTACACAGCCGGAGATTCCTTCTGCGATAACAATTCGGTCTCGGCTACGGGGTTATGTTCAAGAACAGCAGCAGTCTATCCTACAGAAGCTTCCTCCTAATGCAAAGCTTTCACTCGCATTGGATTGCTGGACATCTCCATTTCAACAGGCCTTTATGGCCGTCACTGGCTATTTTCTTGACCAGGATTGGGACTATCGAGAGATCCTTCTTGGATTTGAACCTTTATCTGGATCTCACTCAGGCGTGAATCTAAGTGAGGTGGTTTTAAAGCTCCTTCAGCAGCATAGCATTACAGATCGAGTACTTGCAGTAACTACTGATAATGCATCAAACAACACCACTATGATGTCGAGCATCCAAGAATCATTGCGGTCCCTTGAACTCAATAATGGTTCTACAATTGTTCGGGTTCCTTGTATTGCCCATATTATTCAGCTTAGTCTGAAGGACCTTCTTGGCAAGATAAAGGCAATTCCAAAGAATGAGAGTACGGAAATAGATTGGTCCGATGATCGTGTCCGATCTCTTCGTGCTAGGCAACAGAAGGGAGAGATCATCGATACACTTAATAAGGTATGCCCCTATTATTATACTTTTCTAATATACTAACTCTTCTTATATAGGTCCGAAACCTAGCTATCTATATCAATGCAAGCCCACAACGGCGGGAGTCATTTTACAACCTTCAGAATGAAGAGCCAAAGCTTGTTCCAATCCAGGATGTCCGAACTCGCTGAAATTCCACATTTCTAATGCTCCGACGTGCTAAACGGCTCCAATCAACCTTCGATGAGTTTTGTTCTCAGTATGGTCAAGACCATTTCGCGTTAAGTAAAGAAGAATGGCGACAGATCGAATATCTGCTTTGGATCACCCAGCCTTTCTTCAAATTCACAACTCTCCTTTCAAAGACAAAGGATGTTAGTATTCATCTCATCTTTAGTATCTATAACAAACTCTTCACCCACCTTGAAAAGTCGAAAAGTGCGTTAAGACGGAAGAAGGTTGCCTGGAAGCAGCTTATGCTTGCCTCTCTTGAAGCGGCAGAGAAGAAGCTTTCGTACTATTATGGGATGACTGACACAATTGATAACAATATCTACGCAATCGGTACTATTCTCTCGCCGCAACAGAAGCTCCAGTTCTTTGAAGGGAAGGACTGGGATGATCCAGATAATGACTGGCGTGCAATCTATCGAGCAAGTCTTGAAGACTACTTCCAATCTTATAAGCGACGCCATTCGGATGCGCAATCAACATCAAGAGCCCAATTATCTACTGTGACTATTTCAGAGCTTGAGATGGAATGCGTGGCAGAGGAGTCCCAGTCCCTAGTATCTGGTGAATATGATGAGCTAAAGGAATACCTTGATAGCGGTAAGTGGGTGAAATCTTTCTATCAACTAGCTTATATTAAGTTTAAGTCTAGGAATTGTACGAACTCCTACCTGTGTTTTCTGGAAGGATCATCAGCATCAATTCCCTGCTCTTGCAAACCTTGCACGCGATGTGCTTTCTATACCTGCTACAGGAGCAGGTGTTGAGCGCCTCTTTAATTCCGCCCGTGATGTCTGCCACTACCGGCGAGGTTCTCTTAACCCATCAACAATTCAAGATCTAATGATGTTGATGTGCACATCAAGGTTTGAGATTGAAGAGGGTCGACGAGCGTTGATCAATGAATATCTCTCACATGAAGAGATACAGGCAAACCAGGAGGAGAAGAATACGGATACTTATCTCCTTGAACCTATTAGTGATGATGACGAGGGTGATAATGAGGTCAATGAGGATAATGTTTCAGCGGTTCTTAATACTGGTCAGCCTATGGCTGTTAGGGCCCAATCGAAACGGCGACAGCGCGATTCATCGGAGCTAGAAGAAGGACAGCATGAAGAGGAGGGTGAGCCTAATCTACCAAATACGCAGAGTCGGAGTTCAGGAAGGGTTCGGAAGCGTTCAAGGCTTCTTGATGGATATGAAGTTGAAACTCCATAGAAATGGTGTATATAATATAGATCCTCAAATTGAGTCTAATCTTTTGAACTTTAATAAAGCCGTGCTGCTACTGATTCAGTGACTTTCTGAAATCCTAAGCTGTAACTCAAATACTCAATAATACAGCTCAAATTTGCATATTTTATGCAATTATCGGATTGACCATGTTTGTCATGTTTGTCGGCCCTCGAAATGTTTCGAGGGCGGCCCTCTGAGGGCATGTAAAAGACGTGCCCGACCCGCGGGCGGTTATGAGGTCTACTTTAACCTGTTGTCATGCTTTGTACTGTATCCGGCCGATTGGAGATATCGATGACTCTGTATTTTCATTACCCCTATAACTAGCTATTTATGGGTCCATTCCAGTTACATAAACTATGCCGACGGATCATCTAACTTATAGAGCGGGTTCCATGCAGTATTCGTAAGGTAATTGCGACACCTATAGTCTGCCTCGGAATGCACCCGGGAATAGGGTACAAAAGACACGAAACAGTGCAGTGTATGCGGAGGGAAATGCGGAATATTGTTGGGAGTTCGGCGGAAGGTGGAGGAATATGCCTAGGGATGCGGAGAGGACCGCGCCGAAGATGCGGAGGGAGAGGCGGAGGTATTGGGTGTTTGGTGCGGAGGATGCGGAAGACGGAGGAATACGCCGAGATAAGTGGATAGGGACCGCGCGGAGGGCGCGGAGGATGCGGAGGGAGGTAAGTTGTCCCGCGATTTTGCCTTATAAAATCTTTCCACGCCCCTCGTCTCCTCTACGCTATCTCCATTTACATTCTTTCCATCTGCCATCTCTCTACCCTTCGAAAGCAAATTGTGCGAGACGACTGATTCATAATCATGCGACCGAGGCCTCGTGGAGGCACGCGGGCGTCTTGCAATAATTGCCGCCAAAAGAAACGGAAATGCAATCTTTCATCTCGACTCAAGGATGGAGAAGAAAAATGCTCAAGATGTGCTGCAAAAGAACGCGAATGCTACATTGGAAGCCCGAATTCTGCTTGCCCCTCCAAGCGTCAGCGCTTAGAGCACACCACCTCGAGCAGTTTGCCAGATGAGAGGCTCGCCCCCGACGAAACGAATCTACCAAGCACGCTGCCCCAGCTACCGTTTCACGGCGAAACTCCCACAGCAGAGTCCCAAGAAGACCCTGGCGCTCTCACAGAGCGCCGCAATTATCCTCCATCTTTGTCGTCAGAAGGCACAGCTGCTACCTTTTCACTGGATGATGAGCTCAGTGCTGGGTGTTCGACCGACCTTTCCGAACTCAACTCGCAGGGGTCATCGTTCCTCCATCGTGTCTTCATCGGTGCTCCTCGAGCCCAATCTTCGGACACTGCGCCGCTGGCTGCGCAACGTTCAGATTCCCAAAGCGATGACTCACCAGCTCCTGAAAGGCCGACAACCACTGTGGTGATCCCAAAGGCCCCTCATTTCAATATCAGATCAGTTGCCTTCAATTCAGCGACAGGCGATTTCGAAGTTTATTTGACTGGTTCTGCAGGAGCCTTTTATCGACGTCTCTTGGCGATATGTGAGCTCAGCATACTCGATTTCATAGAGTCGCTGCATGCGTACTTTGATTTTCCGGCACTCTATCGTCCCTTCATTCCAGAGGATGCGTTTTGGCAAGATTTTCGTGCAGGTCGTTGTGGTCCAGTCCTTCTCCTAGCCATTGCCTGTCGTGGTATACCATGCACAGGGGTGAAAAACAAAGAGGAGAAGCAGCGGCACCTCGCCAAAATGTTTAGAGCAGAGTTTATGAAGGCTATGACCTCCAAAGTTCGCACCAGTCCGGTCTGCCTTGATGTTCTAGAGGGGATGGCCCTTATGGTCGATTTCAATTATGGCAACGCACACACACCCGCAGATCACTCCTGGAATTTGTTCATGACACACGATGCCCTCGTCTTGTTGACTTTGCAGTCTCGAAAACGCTGCCCGGGAGCCTTGGATCCTTCGGCATCCTTTGCAAGTGCTGACGAGCGTTTTACACTTCTTTATTGGGACGTGTTTGGCCTAGATGCTTTCGAATGCCTCGATGACAAGAGCATGTCTCTTATTTCAGATGATGCGTTTACTTTGACTGAGGATCTTCTAAATCATGAAGCCGGAAGCTATCTCGATGCCATGCTCAGCTTGTGTATTATTGCGCGTCGGATTGCCGGGAAGCTGTGTAGCGCCACCGCCAGAGCCGCCGGTATCGCATGTGAAGATATTACCGTACTCCACGAGCAGCTTTCCCATTGGCGCTACGACACCCTGCCGGTGGAGTTGCAAAGACCAATAGACAGAGAGAACGAATTTCCTGCAGAGGATCGCACTACCAGAGAATATACTCCTATCCCAGTGGGCAGAAAGGTTCGTCTGCAACGAGCAATACTATGGGCACTTGAGATCCATTGTTATCTGCAAATCGACGACTGTGTTGCCCAGTATGGCTTGAAGAATGGAAATTCAATTCAGGCGGAAATATTCAGTCTCAAGTGTCTGCAGGTTGTCATGGAAGCGGTCAACATGGCCAATACAATTAAGGAGTACCGTCCTGGGGATCAATATTCGGAAAAGCTCTTGGTTGATCTTGCACCATCCATACTGCGAAATGTTTGTGCCGGCTTGTGTTGCTGGGTTTGTTCGCGCGGCATGGAATCTTTGGAGTTACACGAACCACAAGTTCCAGACATTCCTTCATTTTCCCATGAAGGCATACTTCAAACTCTTGGAAAAGACGCTGAAGCCCAGCGGAGGGCAGATTACGTAGAACTTGCGAAGACATTCCGGGATTCCGTAGCCGCGGCTTCGTCGCACAGAGACACAAAGCAGATACTCGAGCACCTCGATGATCAGATCGCCCCTTTACAGGATGTCTGATGCCGAAGCGCATGTTCAGCTGTTATGATATTCGAATGTCTATGAGGAATGGGGTCTCCCTTGAGGCCACGCTGGAGCCCGGAGAGAATGTTACAGTACTATTGTTGTCTTAGACGGGCCATGTAATTATGTATTTTTTACTGGTTGATTTGCGCGACGTAGCTCTGGAGATTTAATTTCATATGGATGCGCTACCGGACCTGCTGATGGCTGAAAGTGGATCACCATCCCATACCATAAGCAAACTATGTGAACATATTTCCGTTTATCTCCTGAATACTAGAGCTGATGTTAAATGAGGCCCATGCAACCGACAGTGAAGTTTCGTTGGGTTTGGGTGAGGGCTAGCGCGCCGGATCTTCTTATATCATGTGTGGCACAACTGAGGTTAACCCACAAAGATATACTTGCAGTCAGGTTTGTGACAAAAGTGCAAGTGCCGCATCAGCACCACGCACAACTGCCTCGCTCTTTGTGAAACATTTGCTGATGGATGCAATTTTCTCTCCCTCTAGCCAGACACAGATGTTGTAAAGCCCATCATCCGTTTGTGTCTGTTGTAGTTCAGAGGTATGAATTGAGTTGTTATTTCCGAGGGATACATGAGCCTATATATACAACAATGAGCCAAGTTGATTAGAAATCAACTTAGTCGTCTATATAGACACTTCGGAGCTAATTCCGACGGTACGGCTTGGTTCCTGATCTGCACCAGCCTCATATCACAACAGTGTCATTTGAAAATCTGATCTCCGGCTGCCAAGGATGCGATCCAGAGCGTTCTTGGGGTGCCGTAGGAGAACCGCCTGCCCCACAAAACGCCCAAGATAAGCTATCAGATTAATTCTTTCCAAAAATTGCTCACATGCATCTATACAGCCTCCGGTATCTATAAAGATTGCTCCGATGGTGCTCTCGATAATATCGGAGTAGAACTTGGGTGGTGCCAATTGAGCGAGCGTGGCCCAGGGATACGAAACATCATTGTTTAGATTCCGCTTGATCTTATCACGGAGTATTCGATACCGCTCGCTGCATGAAGCCTGAGATTTGATGATTTCTGGAGCATCGTGACGCATGAACATCCACAAAGAAGTATTTTTCGACAGAATGCTCGTTTCGAAATCATCCAGTATCGAACTTGGCTTCGAACAGTGTGGCTCGGTCAAGGTGAGCTCCATGCAAAGGAAGGCTAAGAAGTCGGCATTGACCGTGGCAGCTCGAAGCTCCGTCATTTGACCTTCCGCAAGTTTGGGGTGCCGATTGTACAGGTTCTTTGAAACAAGAAAGTCAAGAACGGCATCTCCCAGAAACTCAAGCCGCTGATAAGACCCAGTTGTGTTGTCTCTTTGCCATGATGGGTGTGTGAGTGCTTCCCAAATCAGAGCCCGGTTTTGGAACTTGAAGGCAAGCAACAGGTCAATCTTCTCTTCTAAGTGGATCGGAAAGGTGTGGTCTTCTGTTTGTGTGCATTCTGACTCGGTTGAGATGTTGGAAAGTTCCGGGAGAAATATGCCAAGAAGCTGCTGGGAGAGCGATATTCCACCACATTCGTAGGCAGCTGCGGTGAGCGCTTCGACCACGTCCGCGAAAACCTTCCTAGGAAGTGTTCTATTTTGATATTGATTCAAGATTGGTGAAAATATAGGATGCTTTTGTGTGATAAATTCAGTACAGATAAACCTTTCTAGATGAGCACTTGCGGCTGCGCACGTTAGCCTCTCATTCGAGACGAGTTGGTCCTTAAAGCTTGACAGATAACCTTCGTGCCACAAAGGATATTGAGAAAAGGCATGTACAGCGACCACACATTTAAGGATAGAGTCACCCCAAAATTCCAGCCGCTGGTAATTGCTGGGCCATTGAGAAGAAGGAGCTGTGATTGCGTCTTTGAGATAGCTGGAGCCGATCATAGGCAGATCTTTGAACATCTTGACTTGTATTTCACTTGCCATCAGGTGTTGATGCAGAAGCTGTATGATTGGCGGGATTGCGAGGCTGGCCAGACTCAGCTCCCAAGGCAGGAAATCAAGTGTGCATTCCGTGGCCGCTACACGGATTGTATTGAACGACTCGGAGTCGCGTGGGGTTCTGTGAGATAATGAACCTCGCTCAAGCAGATTTTTCCTCTTTCCAAATCTTCGGCATTCAATAAGAAGCCCCTCAGGATCTGGCCTCCGAATCCATCTCACAAAAACATGGGGAGTAAAATGAAGGCTAGGGCTGCGGATAAAACCTGATGGCGCAAGAACCGGTATTTTATTTCGGCCCCCACGGATAGCGATGGATCCTTGGTTGACACTGAGCCATTCTTCTAAATCTTGCAAAGGAAGGTCTGGGGTAAAAAAGGGCAAAAAGTCTGGATACTGTTCTCGTGCAGAACTTGCGTGCGTCGATTGGAAGAGTAGGGTCGTTATCTCCCGCATGAGGCATCTGGAGAACGGTGAAACTGCAGTTTCGATATTGAAAGGGTGCAAGGTAACAGTGATTGTGGTTTGATCATCCCAATAAAGATCTAGATCTTCCTTCACCGGCAGCTTGACAGGCGTAAAAAGCGCCATTGTAAGTTCCGGTCGGTCTTTCCCGTTCGCGGCGAAATTGATGCGGCACTTGTACAGCATTCTTTCTGTCCAAAGCCCCGGGATGCCTCTCCAAAAGTTGATCAGATTTTCCACTTGGGGGAGCTCTGCCAGAATAGCTGTTTCCTGGATCTCACTAGTCGATGGATTGTTCGAAAATAAAGGAAGAAGATGGTCATCTATGAGATCTTGACCATGCAAGACACGCATAGCCTGAAAGGCGGCATCTTGTCGGGCGGACTGCTTTGTTCCCCACCAATGGTGACCATCTACTATCCGTAGAGAACGGTCGATGCCGCTCGGCAGATAGACCGTTGATTGTGTCAGACCTTCATCATTCTTCTTGTAGGAAAATGTGGGATGGGTTTCGCCAAGTGTTTCGCTTCGCAAGGTTGTGCAAAAATGATGCAGATGAGGTATGGCATTCTCGCTGGTCAGCAGGGCACTGTAAATAAAGTTTTCTTACGTTAGCTTGCACACAAACAATTTCGAGAGATGACAAACAAACCCTGTGTGTAACCGTAGTTGCAGAAAGACCTCGTCCGATTCTGTGTCGTCCACCTCTAACCCCTGATGGCTTCGTTTATGGTCCAAACATATACCCTGCATCTGAAGTTCGAGGTCGCTATATTGCTTTGAAGACGCGGAAATTGTTTGTACATCTTTTGCTTCCATGACAGCAAATTCGGAAAGGCCCTGTCGTGCTCGACCTCGGCGCTGTATGAACGATGTAATATTGTCCGGGGTATCAAATGAAATGACAAGGTGGCATGCTGGACGATCAATACCTTCTTCTAGCACGCTGGTAGCAATAATAAGATTCTTCAGGCCGCTGCGGAACTGTAGAATCACGTCTTCGTTCCTTTCAACAGACAAAGACTCACATCGAACAGAGCTGCTCACACAGGGCGCGCATCGGAACGCACTTTGCGTCAATGGGTGGGCATTAAGCAGCGCCGCTAGGACATAAGCGGTTACTCTTTCTCGAACGAAAATGACACCCGAAAATTCTGCGTGGCCTCTTGCTCTTAAAAATGATAGGAGCCGTTTTACTTTATCAGAAATGCTGCCAGTCGACTGTAGGTGGACATCAACACCTTCCACAATACTGTTCAGTGCAGCTCTCAAAGCTATAAATCTTTGATTACATGACGGAGCGGAGGAAGTGTTTTCGTGTTCAGTAATCTGTTGGGCAACCTGCTGAAGACTCTTTGTCAAGAAGTGTCGTAAAGCCCACGCACCTAGATGATACCAAATAGCACGCGCTTTCGAAGGGATCTTAGAGAGTTCACTAGGGATGCTATAACCTTCGATTTTGCCGTGTTCACGTAAATGGATGACCGTCCCTTCCAGTGTGTCCAGATAGGAAGGCGGGACCACTGTGCCACAGTTACTTTGGATGAAGAGGATCTTAGTAAGATTTCGATAAGGAACGTTCTTCGTCAGTTCTTGATGCTGAACCAACGGGGCTCGACAGGTTGCATTCAGGTTTTGCTCGAGCTCCCTTAAGAATCGTTAGTTGCATTTCTGTTCAGCATGTCACAGCTTTGCGCACGGGATTTTAGCTACATCAACTGAGGCTGTGAGGCCAAGGATGCTGGGAAGGGTTGACTTCTCTGGCCTAGCCGCATGGGCCGCGTGATAGAAATCGCGCATGATGCGGTTTCCTGGATGTGATTTCATACAGTGATGAGCTTGTATCTTGTCAGCTTGATGAGTAAGGTCTTGATCTTTTCATTTCGCACCCTCATCAAACACAATCAGAGCCAGTCGGTGCAGTAGTACAAAGCCGTGTGTGAGTGCATCACAAAGGACGGCATAAGTAGAAAAGACGACTTTTACTCCCTGAAGGGCCGTGTCCCAAATCTTTTGATTGCGCCAACAGTCGACACCGTCATCCCCCGTTAGCATTCTCATGCTAACTGCGGGCATATATTGCGATATATACTGCAACTGTTGGCTACATAAGACTTTGGTCGGTACCAAGAACCACACCATCTAAAGATGACAATGTTAGTTGTGTCTCATGAATAGCATTGGGGGTTTTGCCCGCCTGATGTTCCTGGCAACGTTCCAGTTCCGCCATAATTCGCATGCTAGCTCTACTAAAACGTCATTCTGAGGCAATCTGATAGCAGATTATTTGCTACGCACATATATGTTTTTCCGCTTCCCGTTGGTAGCTATCCGTTCAGCTTTCAAACTCGATTATAACACCACCGTGTTGAGGGATATATCTTACCACAGCTATTATGTTGTTTTTCATGCTCATTTCAAACATTTCAAGTTGGTAGGCGCGGGGCTGAACGTTGCTCATGCTAGTGGTCAGTATTGTAAGAAAAATGAACAAATGACCAAGAAAGTCAAACATAACCGAGATATATGCGTTTTAAACTTGGCTGCTATGTTTGAAACTTATTTCTCTCTTATTTTAATTTGGATATCACCCTGCATAAGTGAAGTAGTGCATGTGATTTATCGAATAAGTCTGTCTGTTGCGGAAGTCTCTTACGCCAATCATATCGTGCGACGTGGACGTGCAACAACATGCAGAATCATGAGTGTCAAATGCCTAGTCCCCGGGCAGGTATCAGGCCAGATATGTTTCATTTTTCCTTCTGTTCGAAATAGCTTGCAAATCATTCTAAACATTGTCATTGTTCTTTACACTGGAGCGGCTCTTGCTTATTCATGTTCATCATCAGCACGGACGAAGAATTCGATGGCTTTATCCGAAAGCTTATTAGTTGTCAAGAATTATTGGTATTAGAAAACAGCCATGCCCTTTGCTGCGCGGGAGCAGACGAACGTGAGCTTGATGGAAATTGAGAGCTAATCCGATTAGGTAAGGGACTCTTGTAGTTATGATTCTGACCGATCTCAGCAGGCTTTTGATGGGCTGTCTCGAGGTGATTACTGTTATACTCTTATAAATCTAATGACTTGATACCGCAACATTTCATGTCGAACTGAGTATACTACCGAACACCTCTGATCAGTCGGCGTAAACCCGGTCCATCCTACTGGTATGGTAACCAAAAAGTTCATTAATCAATTATTTAACTGCCTCTTTGTTGATCCTCTCCGTAGTAGCGTGTAAAAATATCATAGCATTCGAGACACCTTAAAGCTCAGGGTTTGTTTAAACAGTACCATATACCGTGCGAACTTAGCAAAGCGTGCAGGAATTGACGAGCATGTGGTCTAAAATTCTACGCCCGGTAAGTGCTCGCCAAGCGATGTTGCCTTGGCCACAAGCGCCCTTCTTGGAGCTATTTACTCGGAGAAGAAAGCGTTTCAAGTCTGAATTCTGTGAGCAATTGTGCTTTAGAGTAAACACATAGGCCATGTTGGTGGATTACGTCTTTTTATGTGGTCACTGGACCAAGGGGATGAAACGCCATATTTTCCCGCAGGGAGACTGTCAACTCTCTTTGCTTATTCTCTGCATTGGGTTTGTTATTCCCTCATTGCTAATGGGAGAGGTGAATTAGAGCCACGAAGCTCGTCTAGAGTTATTTTTGTGTAATCACAGGTCTGATAGAAGCTAAAAAAAAAGCAGTTCATCTTCATTCTGATGTCGTGGTCCAGATATGTATAAATAGCTAAATCATTTGATAACTCGTTGCTTACTACAATGATATAACGCTTTTTCCACCGTCTTCCGTCAATCGTTTCCGAATCCTGATTACTAGATATCCAGCACCCAATCTACTGAGGTCTGGAGAGCTAGGACTTTCTGCTGCAGTACCCAGTACCGCACCAGGACAGAACAGCAAGGCCTCACCCACCCGAAGGTTTACAATCCGATAGAACAATGATAGCTTGCCTGATACCTCGGGCATGACTGATTCTTCTTCAATGGTGGTCGCTGCTTCCTCACTGAACTGTGTCCCCAAAGCTGCTGCAGCCACGTGCCCTTGCAGTGCGCGTAGCCATGCTGGCGAGGTAAATCTGTGGACAATGGTAACCGAGCATAGGCTGAGGAGGTCGCTTGAAATTGTCGGCTCTTGGGTGGAAATAAGGATGCGCGCCCCAAGGTGGCGTTGCAACCTGACAGTTGAAAGAAGGGTATCTGTAAAGCTCCGCGCTTCAACTGAGTCTTTCATATACTATACACAGTGCGTCAACGGCCATCAGTATGACATTTGATTCGAGAGTGACGAACTTTATGAGCCTCATCGAGTGCAACTATTCGGCCAACCTTTGTGTCCTGCTCCATGAATATTTCAAAGCAAACATTGAACAGAGAACACGCCGTGTCAGGTGAGATGCACGGACAGGAAAGATCAACGATCGTCAATTGTGATGGCTGGTCAAAGAAGTTAATCTCTCGTTGCGATACTAGAATTGACTGTCAGGGTCTAACCTCCGGTGCCCAGCTCGAGCTTGCGGCTTGGGATTTTCCGTTCTTCTTATTTATCCCACTCGCTGGTTTTGCTTGATGGGAAGGCATGAAGCTCTCCAGCGTCTCTAAGCGTTGCTTCAAGGGCTCAAGTTGACTAGGAAGAAGATCAGAACCAAGAACTCGCTTTTTGAACTCTTGGTAATCGAATTTGGATGCGTGCTCTTGCTGCAAAAAGCGCATCTCCCGGAGAATACGCTGGACAGTATGCATGTACAAAGGTACTGACCCCTGATCTTGGCCCACTGCCATAAGATCTAGCATGCGCTTGGTATTCAGATTGGCCTGATCTATTTGCAAAGGCTCTACCTTGATATTGAACCTTGCGTAGGTCCCCTTGGATATAAATCAGAGGTAATGAAACTTTCAAGGCTCAGCTTCACTTACCCGTATAGTCCTAATGTTTGTTGGGGCACACAAAACTCTGACATTAATCTGAGAGTGAGACGCGAGGAATGCAGCCTCACAAGGAGAACCGCCGTTATCGCAGATGAAAGTGTCATAGTGAAATACGACAGCCGTTAGGGGATTCGGAAGTCTACCAGCCTTAGAGGGGATCAAGCCGCCCTCCAGTATGCAAGACAAGGTATGGCTTTTACCCGACCCCTGAGAACCGCAGATGAAGGTGCTCGATGGCGATGAAACATTGAAGAACAGTCGTGGATCTTTTTCAATAAGCTGGTTCTGAGGAGTTGGAAAACCTGGTGCTTGAACTCTCTTCAACCCTCCCAATAGGGCAAATTGGGATGGGATCTGGCCGGATTGATTGAGGACTGGGCCCGTAAAGACAGGGGCTAGCACGACTTCGTCACTGTGGTCATCGGAGTCTTCAAGAAGAGTCAAGTGATATGCTAGATTTGGATCTACATCCATGGTCAGCTTTGGCTTCATTGATTGAAAAGGTACATTGAGGACTGATAGTAACAGACCACTCTGATGTTCTTTGCATTTGGACTTCGACATTTTCGGAATATATGTGCTGGGCTTTCGGACTGCTCTTAGCTACTGGGTCTTTCTGATTTATAACCTACACTCATGTACTTGTTTAACAATACTCGCTATATGCGGAAGATACGGCGGTGTAGAAAGTTTCTCATTACGTGCTTTGGATCACAAGAGATCTAAGAATTCTGACTATGCATCTCTAGGCCAGTTTGCTTGGTATCTCATGCGGCGGGGACAATGGAACAGGCAACTTGGTAGATCCATATAAATCCTAGGATGTCATTCACTACGCTAAGCCACACTCGATATCGTAAGTCAGTAAGGAGGACATCCCTCTCCTGCGTTGGCGGCCTCCCACATTGACGGCCTCCCACATTGACGGCCTCCCACATTGACGGCCTCCCACATTGACGGCCTCCCACATTGACGGCCTCCCACATTGACGGCCTCCCACATTGGTGACCTTAGTAATGTGATTGCCCTTCGTGTGTACTGGAAATAACCTTTCTCAGCACAAGTAGCCTGTGTTGGATCTAGCTTCGTGTTATCTACGCTGAACTCACGTCCATCTCTCGAGCCACCAAACCGCACTACGGCATTCTCTTGCTTGTAATAGTGAAATAGCACTACGTTTGAGATGCCTATAGACGTTTAGCGGATGCAAAACGCACTTTATTGCCTAGTGATAGGCTAACCACTTGGAGTTAGTGTCAGAGCAAGAATGTTTCTGTGCACTAGAGATCATAGATTGTAGTTCTGTTGACAACATCCAACGTCTCTATGCTGATCTTAATTAGCAGTTGATTTCTTGGAATAAGTTTAAAATGAAGCGCAGTTAGTGATAGGAAAGCGGAAAGCGTTCAGTAGGGACAAGGCAAACGGATATCAACCGTGGGCAGCGAGCAAAAAAGTCTCAAATGGCTAAAGCCTAAGTTCTGGCAACAAAATAGGATTGTAAAGTTAAGTTCTAGATGAATGTCTTTTTCAATCTAGTTGTAAAGTTTGGCCAAATCCTACTTGCCTTGCCTGGAAGTTGCTTCCTGTCACACTTTTATGTTTCGCTATATTAGTTTCTGGTTTTTGGCATGAGTGATTAGGTTTCCTCTCTAATGTTTTGTGGAGTGCCTTGTTCAATAAAATAGGACGTATGGGTATTGCTGTACTCTGGCCATTCAATGAAAACCACATCCAACACTGGCCTGGCCACCGTTACCCTACTATTCCATGAAATAAGCCGGCAATACACCTTTAAAATTCCTGCCTCCCCCCGCAACTCGAGCTTAGCCACCAATCTCTCAAACAACCTCAAGCACCCCCAAGCTCCTCACGAACGCCACTAATCTCGTCAATTGTGCAGCAAGCATAGTCAAAAGCACTTGTATTCCTTCCTCCCATGTTAAATGGTACCTTTTTTATCTCTTACCTTGACTGAACTGAAGACTTCAATTCATGATGTGCTAGTATAAAAGTCGGCTGCCCCAATCTTTGTTTTTGATGCTTCTCTGGGTCGTATTTCGTTGAGACACGTATTCATCCTATGAAGAAGTCTTCGTCGCTAGAGAATTAATCAATTGTATTACGATGGATCAGTGAAAGGCGTTTAGAACTAATAGTTTCATTGGTAGAAAAATCATCATTCGCCGCTTCGTTGATGTTCCATTGTCCCTAAGACATTGGCAAGGGAGGTTTGAATTACTGGTCTTGCTGAAGTAGTGACTCTGCTTCTAGCAAGTCATATTTCTATCACTCAAGCGTGCAGCATTTTAGTGAGAGGCTCAGCATTTGCTCCGCAACTTCGTAGGTGTCGTTCTCCTTCCTAGGCCTAGATAAGAATTGTTCGACTATCAAACTCATTTCGTGGCGTCTGAATGCCTGAATATCGCGAGGTCTGAATCCTTCATCCAAAGCTTCTCTTATCAGTTCACACCAAATTGCAGTGTATGATGCTTTCCAATCTTCAATGAAAGCTTTGGCCTGGGCCATCGTTCTAAATCTTTTATGACATGAGCCTGGCTCACCGGTCACTTGATTCTTAGCACCGTTGTTGCCACTTGACTTGATCAGCTCTATGAACGTCTTGCCCGATAGCATTTCAGTAACACCTACTGGTAAAAAGGGTAAATCCCAGGATTTGCTCCGTTCGCCACCGCATAGAATCCATTTCCACCTAGAGGGGTCGTTTCTCCTGCTCCACTCTTGAAGATCTCCTTGGGGTTGCGTGCACCCATGCTTTTCATGTAAGCGCGTGCTTCTTGAAGAGTATAACAGCTTTTACTTTCTGACTGACATCCGGTCATGCGAGGATGCGCATCGCCCCTATCATTTCGGTTAGATCAAGTTCTATTTTCTGATCGAGATATGGAAAACAACCAAGATGAAAATATTGTAGGCTCATTGATACGACCTGTGAATATCGCGTAGAATTCTTTGTTTTTTGGCATCGCTCAGGCTCTTTAGAATGAAACCAGTTTGAAAAATGTCTTCGGTCGCGGGGGGAACAACCCTTTCTTGGCAAAAACGTTTTCTTGGAATATCTAGCCAACCAGAGGTCGCAGGACCTCAAGAATTAGTTTACCGTAGTCGTAACTTCAAGCGCTACCATCTGATACCTGCTTCATAGGGAAGATGGCAGCGGCGATTGCGACTGGTGCGAATGCACAGAATTTGCCCCCTGTCAGGAGAGGAACACCAAAAATCACGGCCCTCGCGGACCCGCCCCGATCCATGGACGAGATCGCGGAAGGGGCCCGCAGGGTGCTTAACCACATCGAAAACAGTGGCACGGAAGACCGATATGTCACTGGATATATTCGCTCCGTCCGCCAGTACGCACTTAACGCCCAACGGGGCGACGGCCAGGGGATGGCCAAGGTGCTCGAGGCGCTGACCAAAATCAACCTCGACACCGAACGTCTGAACCAGCGAATCGACACCATCGAAAAGACAACGAGCACCTTATCGACAACTTTATCCACACCCGCGGCGAACTCTGCTGCAGCGTGGCGTAGCTTCCGAGCCGGAGAATGGCAACGCGACCTAACCAAGGCTGTGGCACCCAACACCCGGAGCAACGGCACGTCGTCTCCAGGTGTGCCGGAAATCGAACTTCGCGAGGATCGGGAGGTCATCGTCAAAGTAGGGCCAAACCGGGAGCAGATCCGAGGATTGACGCCGAAGGATCTGGTTGAACGGGCCGAACGACAAAGGACGACAAATGCCCGACAGAAGAATTCTGGGGTACTGGCTAAGCAGGCCTCATTTGTCGCAGCCCGCAAACTGCCCTCGGGTGACGTGGCGATGATAGCTAACAGTGCTGCAGGGGCAGAGGTCCTTCGCAAGCACCCAGCATGGTTGAGGGCTTTTGGGCCTGGGTCGGTGATCCAGGAACCGTCGTGGGGCGTCGTGGCATACCACATCCCCGTGAAATCGATGAAGCGTACACCGGAGACGATGGCCGACGTCGCAGCGGAACTGCTCAGACAGAACAACTGGGGCGAAGACTCCAAGATCCAGTATCTGGGATGGCTGACGCGTCCGGGTGAAAGGGCGGAGGGTTCGATTCTGATCGAGTTCACTAGTCCAGTTGTGGCTAATCGTGCTATCATCACCGGGGTCGTGTGGGGGAAGCAAATCCATAATGCATCACGATTCTGCCGCGAGGGGCGGATGAAGCTATGCAGAAAATGCCAAAAGCCGGGGCATATCCAGTCACACTGTCCCAACGTTTTCAAATGCGGCCACTGCGCCGACGCACACCCGACCTGGGAGTGTCCGTCGACAAAGGGGCAAGCGATACCTGTGAAGTGCGCCAACTGTGGCGAGGGACACCGTCCTACAAGTCGAGAATGTCCAGTGAAGACTGCGGCGATGAATGAAGCTAAACAAGCGCTGGCCAACTGCCCTGCATATCACCGCATTCCTATGCACTTCCGAGTGGCAGCAAGCACCGGCAAAGAAGCAACCTCGACCAGGGCAGACCCCATGGCGTCGAACGGTCTCGAAGCGTCGATACACGCCTCGGAGGGGCAGCGGGGGGAAGAACCCGCGCAGAACCTCGAAGATGCTGTAATCGACGGGGAGGCTGCAGCAATAGAAGTAGAAACATCACCAGAGGAGAACACTGAGCCTATCCAGCCTATTCAGCTCAAAAGAGGCCCTGGTCGCCCAAAAGGCTCAAGAACGAGGCCAAAGAATCCCAAACCAACAGTGATACCACTAGCATGCCAAGGGTCAACAAGGCGCCGCACAGGCGAGCCGGACGACACCATGGACGAGCAACCAGACGACAATGAATGGCTCAGCATTCAACCCACTCCGGCCGATCTCCCCCACCCTGACACTCAGCAGGATAGCCTGGAACACCAACTTACCCAATTCATCAACGAGGTCACCACTGTCAACGAGACCGGTAACACGTCCGAGCCCGATGACGAGGAGGAACTGGACCCGGAGGGACCCGAATACCGCAAATTGGTGGTTCTGAAATACAGGCAGCGGCAAGCGATACCAATCGGATCGTCTCCGCCGATTTTTGTGACGGATACACCGACAATCGAAGACCCAAATGATGAAATATGGCACGAGGCCAGCGAACGAAGTGATGACGAGCAAACTCACCAATGAAAGTGTTTGAGATTCTTCAATATAACGTACACAAATCGTGGCCAGTGATGGCAATGTTTCTCAGAGACAAAAACGTCCTCGCAGCGGACGTCGTCGCGGTGCAGGAGCCATGGAAGAACGAACTACAACACACAACACATCAACCAGCGACGGCAACATTCCAGCTAATTTACCCACCAAAAGCAGCTGCCGGCGGATCAACCCAAGGCCAGGACGATCAGGTCCAAGCCCCGGATCTCCCCCAACCGGGAGTATGCCTGTTTGTGTCTAAAAGGCTTGACCCGAGCACTTGGTCGTGTCAGCTCGTCTCACAGGACTACCAGTTACTGAAGCTCAGAAAGGCTCATCAGGGCAGAGAGTGGAGAGATCTCTTCATACACAACATCTACAATAGGCCGGGCAACAATACCCTTAGACATCTAAGAAACGAGCTGTCAAAACGTCCCCATGGAGAACACATCATCCTTGGAGATATGAACGCGCATCACCCGAGATGGGGAGGATCAGGGACCAGGGCCGATCAAGAGGCCAAGCAACTCCTAGAGATCGCCAATGAATGGGGACTCGAGTTGACGACCCAACAAGGCAGACCAACCTGGTCTCGAAACGATCAGTCGTCAGTGATTGACCTCACCTTCATCACATCCAACCTTGTCAGCAGGCTTATCAATTGCGAGAGAGCGGATGACATCGAACATGCATCCGACCATTTCCCGATCAGAACTGTGCTGGATATTATTACACCAGTCGCCGTACAGCAGAAGAGAAGAAACTGGAGCGCAACTGATGATCAGAAACTTATCCAGAAGATCGAAGGAGGTCTACAGACAGGAGGCTTATACCAGGCAGATCCGCAAAAGATAGAAGCCACATGCCAGGAGCTGATGGGAGTGATACAGTCAGCAATCGAGGATTCAACCCCATGGGCAAAACCATCCGCATGGTCGAACCCCGACTTTGGCGACGAGTGTAAAGTTGCGGTCAAAGAAGTTCGTCGCCTCCGTCGCAGACATACGAAAACCAAAGACCCCTACGACTGGATGTGCTACTCGGAAGCACGCAACAAGAAAACGCGACTCGTCAAGAAAACCTTGTCAAGAGCGCACCGGCACCGAGTCCAGCAGGTCGTTGAAGATGGCCCACAGGGTATGTGGCGATTGGCTAAATGGGCAAGGAACCGAGACGGGGCCTACGAGAAGGGTATCACCCCTTCGCTGAAAATGCAAGATCCCCAAATACCTGGAACTCTCGCGGAAACAGTGGAACGAAAAGCAGAGGCATTCCGGATTGCCTTCTTCCCCGAACCGCCGCCAGCCGATCTATCCGACACAGACTCATTCCAGTACCCACAGCAGATCGAATTTCCAGCAGTCACCGCTCAGGAGATACAGGAGGCGGTGCGAGGAGCGAAAGCAGGGAAAGCACCCGGAGAAGACGGTATACCAAACTCTCTCTGGCACAAGCTTATCGAGATACCGGTGGTTCTAGAAACAGTGGTCCAGTTATTCAACGCATGCATAAAAACGGGCTACAACCCGTCACATTTCCAGCGCTCAATCACGGTGGTGCTCCGGAAGCAAGGCAAAAGCGACTACCAGCTCGCAAAATCTTTCAGACCCGTCGCGTTGCTGAACACGCTCGGGAAGTTTTTGGAGGCAGTTGTCGCGCGACGGATCAGCTACGCAGCAGAAACCAATGGCTTGCTCCCACGTAGCCATCTAGGCGGACGAAAGGGCATATCCACCGATCATGCTATCCACATTATCATCGACCGAATCAAAACCGCATGGGGAAAGGGCAAGCCAGTGGTATCCCTGCTGATGCTGGACGTGTCCGGAGCGTACGACAACGTCTCCCATGAACGTCTACTACACAACCTCAAAAAACGTCGCTTGGGACATTTCGTTCCCTGGGTGAGGGCCTTCTTGACCAATAGAAGCACAAGAATCCGTATGCCCGAGGGCACATCCGGCCGAATCCCGACGCCAACAGGCATCCCTCAAGGATCACCGATCTCACCCATTCTATATCTCATCTACAACGCAGACCTCGTTGAGAACTGCGCTAACGGTGTGAATAGCAACGGGTGGGTCGACGATGTTTGCTTCATGACAAAGGGAGACAGCGAACGCGAAACCATCAAGAAACTCAGAGCGGCATGCCGCAAAGCCGACCAATGGGCCGAGAAGCATGCATCAGTTTTTGACCCGAAGAAGTATGCACTCGTGCATTTTGTAAACACCAGGGAAGTCGACCCACAATACACATCGCTGTCTCTACGAGGGCACACCGTGAAAGCGACGAGGACAGCTGAGCGGTACCTAGGCTATTGGCTGGATCCGGGTCTAGAATTCCACCATCACCGCGAGAAAGCGGTGACCAAGGCCGGCGTCTCTCTCCACGCACTACGAAGCTTGGCGGGTTCAACGTGGGGAGCCTCACTCTATGCAATGCGGAAGATCTACCAAGCGGTGATCATCCCGCAGATGCTCTTTGGGGTTTCCGCGTGGTATCAACCTACGCTCATCAGTAATTACAAAGCACGCACAATCAGTCAGCCTTTCGCGGCAATACAAAAACAGGCAGCATGCCTGATCAGTGGGGCTTTCAAAAGTACGGCAGCCAAAGCACTGAATTCCGAGCTTCACCTACCGCCTATCTCTGTTCACATGAACCGACTGGTGAAAGAAACGGCCCTTCGACTACGAACAGGACCAGAGTTCGCTGTCCCACCAACGATGTTACGTCGCCGACCGGCAGATGAGAGAGACTGGGCTGGATGGACACCAATGGAGGCGCAAGCTTGGAAGGCGGGCGGATGTCTTACGGCTCCCCCGAATACTTTGACAAGAGGATGGGAGAGTCGAAAGGCATTCGTCCTGGCACCATGGCAAGCGCCACCAGAGGTGATCATCGAGGACAGAGAAGCTGCGGTTAACAATCACAACCAAATCCTGACGAGAGACCCAAGAGAAAGACCCTTGATTCTGTACACTGACGGGAGCGGAATTGATGGAAAGATCGGAGCGGCAGCGGTCGTGGGCCTTGAGGATCAACATGTTCACAGCCAGATGGGAGACGATATTACGTCCACCGTATATGCGGCAGAACTTCGAGCCATTGAGATGGCTCTTGAAATGGTTCTGGAAAGCACAGAGCCATGGGCTAAGCAGGCGAAGAACGGGATAGTCATCTTTGTAGACAGCCAAGCAGCGCTGAAGGCGCTGAGGCGACCGGGGATGCCGTCAGGACAGGTCTATCTAGCAGGATGCCTCGGCCTGATCCAGCGGCTTGCTGGCAGATGCGTCCGAGTTGAGCTCAGATGGATTCCTGCGCACCAAGGGGTCATTGGCAATGAGATTGTAGACCAACACGCAAAACAAGCAGCCCAAGAACCGGACGGCCTACAGAACCCTCACGATCGAGGTATATGCCTCGCAGCCGCAGCGAAACGGCGAATCCGCAGAGAAGCGAAGCTGGAGTGGGGCAGGACGTGGGCCAAGGAAACGACCAGTCGACCGACAAAACGCTTGATTGAAGCACCAACCAAGAAGACGCTAGAATACTGGTCGGGCCTGCGAAAAGCAACGGGCTCGATTCTGATGCAGCTTCGAACTGGGCGAATTGGCCTAGGGGCTTACCTGAATCGTATCAACCGACGCGAAACAGCGCGGTGTGACAGCGATCTTGGCAGCCAAACAGTAACACACGTCCTGCTGGAATGCCCCTCGCACCAGGACGAGCGAGACTGGATGAGAAGCGCTCTTTCCGACAAGGGAATTACTCTTAGTCGAGACGAACTCCTGACACGACCGGAGGCTCGCACGGCTGTGGCCGAATTCATGGCCAAGACCGGCCTCCTAGGCCAATTTCAGACAGTCGACCCTACGGCTCTGGGCGAGGAAGGGGACGACCAAGGAGCGGAGATAATGATCCCTTAGACAGTGTGACGGAAGAAGAAGTATTAGTATCAACGTTAATCTAGGCTAGTTCGAACATACCGCGTCACTAAGTAGTTGATGGATACTACCAGTACCCTTCTTCGGTAGTCGCTGTCGGCACCTTGGTCCATCAAGATGTTTCTGCATCGTTGACGTTCCAGTATGGTTCGTAGCTGGATGCGCAAGAACTGTACGGCAGTGATTGCATATAACCCCTGGCTTTCCATCTTTGGCATTTGCAACTTGCTGAAACCCTTCCCAGCACTTTGCACGACGGCTTCTAGGGCTTATATCCCAGTTAATCCGCTTCGATTTTCCGTAGTTAGTTTGAAGCCACCACTGAACGAATTCTGTAGACATCGCTGGTGTACAGATGATGAACTCGTTAATACGGTCGGGCTTGATTCGCGGAAGGGTATCTAGGGCCTGAGATGCCGCACGAATTTGAACTCGATTATTCGGAAGTTCAAGGGCTGAATCAAACTGGATCTCGGATTGGAAGTGACTCTGGCTTTCGCGTTGGGAGAGGGAATCGTCAGGGAGGAGGGATTGGAGCGCGTCTAGTGGTACCCCGTCTGTAGTTTGGAAGCTAGACGATGGATAGACTTCGGAGAGCTGAGACATAATGGATTTAGTAAACCAGAAGATAGTATATCAACTGAGGATGAAGATGATAGAGAACTTACTAATTTGTTTATACGAAAAGATGTTCAATGTTCTTGGGGTATCTGTTTGACCCTGTTGTATATGCTAGAATTGATGTATCGTTCTTTGTATCTCTTCGTATCCACCTATCGAGATCTTATTCGCTAGTATAGTAGATAACCCGAGAATTAACCCTCCCCGCACCTCAATACACCTCAAAGAGACCCTCAATTACCCCTGAACGCACCTCAATGCACCTCAATGCACCTCAATGCACCTCAATGCACCTCAATGCACCTCAATGCACCTCAATGCACCTCAATGCACCTCAATGCACCTCAATGCACCTCAATGCACCTCAAAGAGACCCTCAGTTTAAGAAAACATGTCGAACTGAGGGGTGATATTTTACCACTAAGGACAGAGTTATTCATCAAGTACCCATTCTCTCTTTGTCTCTGTATGGTAAACGGGGTACGTTCGGCATACCAGCGTCGTAACACGCTAGGAACGACTCCTGAGATCTGATAATGCTTCAACAGCAAGACCCAGATAGAACAACATCAATGCATCTCAATGGGACACCTCAATACTAGCACATACCAGTATCTGTCAATCCGACAAAACATTAAACAGGTATGGAGACCGTTTTTGGGCCCAAAAAACGAAGTCATCATATCACGTGACCATGTGACATTCACCAGAATGTCTAAGTCCAACAATCAGCATATTTAAACCGAATTTACGACCTAATCATATCATTTGACTTGAATTCTTGATAGCAATTTGATAGAAGAAGACTTAGCGGTTTCAATGGTATAAGAATGAGGGGATTTAAACTCTATATCTATAGCTTTCTTAAAAAATAGTAGTTCTAATCATGAAGATAAATATACTTTACAGTCTCTGCGATATATATATCCACAACTTTACATGCTGTTTTGCCGGTGACCTTCATTGACCACCTACCGCATCAATATTATTGAATATTACTTGAAATTCATATATGACCATGCCTGCTGTTTACTTTTGTATGATTATTACTTCATAATTCAACATGTTGATAGAGTATTCGATGAAATTTCGACTGGTTGACGGAACAGCTGTAAAAAACAGAGATGAATCATCCATTTTATCCAGCCAAAAGAGGAAAAGCGTCGAAAAATTATGCAAATGCGGGTTCATGCGGGTCGATGAGGGTTACCCTCCAGCGAACCTTCCGACCCTCAGGGTCGGTTGAGGTGCGAAAGTCTGCACCTGCACCTCCTGAGGTGCGGTGCAGGTTCTGAAATTTCGCACCGCGGGGAGGTGCAAAGCCAGGTCTAAAGTATGGCGGGTGGCATACTAGCTATTAAATTGAATTGAATTCCGAGGTTTCTGCCAGGCAGTATAAAAAAGTGGGTCCTAGGCCGAAGTACCGGAGGTCAAATACTAATGTTACACCACTGTAGCTGTGGTTATTGTAATTCAAAGTCGAACGTTCTGTACTGGTGACTCCCAGGTCGCGATCAGAGAGATGCAGATCTTTGTATCTTCTCACAAATTCAGCGATACGGTACGGCAAAAAATCAATATTGCTGGTTGGCGAGATATTGCGATCCCAGCCACACGCTATTTCCTCTGTGCGAGCGGTTTCTTCCCATCAAGTTGGACAAGACTAAGATGAGCCCTAGGTATGGTGATCCGCCCCACTACACCGCAAGTGTGGTTACCATTTCTAAAAATTATTTGAGGTAATGTTCATGCACAATGATAATCCCGATAGATATGAACCTGGCCGAGGATCTAGATAGAGAGATACCTTGCATGGCTGTATGGCCTTGACTTGCTATTATGAAACAAGCGCTTGAACCTAGCGGGGTTTTCCTGAAACCCAAGCATTTCAGCCTTGATTTCAGCCTTGATCTCATCCTTGATCTCATCCTTGATCTCATCCTTGATATCATCCTTGAGGCGTAGCGCATCATCCTCAAATACCTTCCAAGAATCATTGGCGACATCTTGTATTTCGAATCTACCATCCTCGATCTTTTCATCGACCTGTGCAAGATATTCGGTTTGTATGGTTTCGAATTCGTCAGAGATTTGATTACGGACAATCTCTTCGAAATTTGAGTCGCCTAGGTATTCAGGTATCGCGTTGCGCAAACGGTGAAGGATCTCGTCATGAAGATGCCCGGACATATTGACACCAAAGTCGTCAAACATCTTACAGACATGTCGTTCAAGCCCGGCTGGCAGTTTTTGATCCGTATTTTGTCGTAAAGCTAGCAGGTCACTGTGATTCGTTTGTCTAAGTGCTTCGATGATCGTCTCGTCAGTGGCGTCACGAAGTGCTTCTATGAGACGCGCGAGATTCCCATCATTGCTGCGACGAGGCGAAGCACGCTCAAAGTCGGTTTGGCGAATTGACGCGAGTGACGGTGAGAGGACACTCGGTGTATTTATTTCGGTGGGAGAGCCTGACCAAAGATCAGGAAACTCCAATGGGTGAAGCAGTCTTTTTCGGGTTCCATCGACAGATGAAGATGAGCCTGGATAAGATCAACAAGTTATCATTAGAAGACAAAGAACAAGAAGATACCTCTGCGCCGTTTCCCACCCTGGTCGGACACAGGCACCTCACATTGGGGATATGGGGGCAGATCCAGCTGCTCCGTCTGCGTGGGCATGGACGCCGCATAATCCGGGGGTCGAAAGTTGGGAAAGTTGCACAGATTACGAAACACATTCAAGCCTTCCTTTACCATATGATGGCTCTTGAAATCTTTTTGGCCAAGTTTTGGTAGAAGACTGCAAAGGCTTTTCAGGTCACTAAGCTCTTCACCCTGGAACTGCCGTTTGGCAATATGTAGATGCAGGTGTTTGGCTTCACAGATATCCGCAAATGCGTGGAGGTCCGAGTCTTGTGGATTGGCGAGGCATGAAAAGTCTATCCCGGCTGGACGTAGAATGTCTCCAGTGCTGCCGAGTTTCAGGCTCATCGTTGTGATGTTCGAAGCATCCCAGGAGGGAATATATGCAGGGTGCTCCTTGATTAAATCGAACGGGATCAGGCTATCGTTGCTTTGTGGAAATAGCTTACATGTCTCGATCGAATTCAGGGGGAAGTTCAATATCACCTGTGATTTGTTGCTCTGGTTAATAAGATCTGCTTCAATTAAAAGAGAAATGGACCCTTCTTGGTCGGTTTCATGATGGAAAACGCGAAGAAGTGCAATACAAAAAACACTCAAGTCAGGTGCATGAACGAGAACTTTTTTGTTGAAGCGCCTGGGCTTGTTTGGTGATGTGGTAGTCATTGTCGTTGGTAGTAATTCCGTTGTTGAATCGAGAAACGCTCTTGCCTGACCTTCGGAACATCGTTGGAGAGCCCTCGACCCACGGGAAATATCAGCTGAGTAAAGGGGTGAAAGCTCTTGCTGCCTGGTCACGAGCACAAGCCCGATCCTAAGTCGACGAGTAAAATCGTTGAATTTAGACCGTAATGGCAAGACTGGCGGCGAGGACAAAGAGCGGACACCGTCTTTACAGGACGATTTTAGAGGGTGATGGAGGGTGATGGAGGGTGATGGCGAGAAAGAGCGAAGGGAACGGGGAAGGGAGGCGGAAATGGGGAGGAAAGGGGAAGGCTGAGACGCAGGATTGAACCACGACACGTGACCGGCATTCTCCGGAAATATATATTCCCGCTTTCGAAATAACTAGTGTAACTCTCCATGTGCCAATCGGTACCTAACTTTAAGAGCAGAAACATAATCTGGACGAGCCAAGGTGGTTCCAGCTAAATATCTGGTCAATCAGGAGCACCAAACGATACGCCTCGTGGTTTCTGGATGGATTTCGCTGTCGCAGCTCGTCGTCGAAAGTTGATGATTTCGAGTCTCGCGCCAAGAGCGTGACGGTTTCCTAATCGAGATAGCGTAACGTGACGATTGTTTATTTGGGACTAGCGCTTGGCCATAAAAGGAGATTAAGATTGGGCTCGGCCAATCATACGGATTACATCTTTGAATCCCTGTCAAAATTGGTACGCGTTAGACCTCGCACCCGCCCGCGGGTCGGGCTGGTCTTTTGCCCGCCCTCACTATACGGCCCTCCAAACATTTTGAGGGCCGACAAACAAGACAAACATAGAAAGTCCTATGATTGCATAATTTATGCTGTTTCGACGGGAATTTATTTATTTATTTATTTATTCCTCAGGCTTTTCACGACCTTAGGTCGTATGTAGCCCCCTAGCTAGTGTGCACTGCTCCGTAGGGTATGTACATTTGATAGCGTCACCAATTCAGATCTTCCTCACGCTTCATTAGCCAACCGTCCCGTCTCCATTGCAAACGCGATAACGGTTTTGACAATCTTGATATCAGGTTTCCATGTTCTTCCACTCGGTTCACTCGCATCCTCTACAGTCCCAGGTTTACCTCCTAGCATCTGCGACAGACTACCGAAGTTCGGACCTGCGGCTTCAATCAGCGCGCGACGTTGTTCATTCCACCGTGTGCATTGAAGCAAGAAATGCGGGACTGTTTCACGCTCAATGCCACATTCGCACAAATCACTTTCGGCTTTGCCGATTCGGTGAAGATGTCCATTCAGCCGGGCATGTCCCGTGCGGAGTTGAGCTAGTATCGATGCTTTCTCCCGATCCAGACCATCATACAGCATCTTGGTGTGGGGACCTGGGAGCGCCGAATCCAGCTGGCGTGTAAACTGGCCAGTAGTCCACAGATGAAAGTTGTCCGTCTGGTGCTGTTTAGCATTCACCCGAGCCCATCGCAACGCCGACGCTCGGAGCTGGACTTGCGCCCAGGGCGGGGGGTTAACTTCGCAGTTCTCTTCTGTTGCTTCGCGTGCAAGGGTGTGTGCTCGTGTAGTATTCTCGCGGTCTTCATCAGTTGGTGGCTGTAGGCTGACCTTAGCCCCCATCTCCAACAGCTGGCCGACTGCGTCGGTGATCCTAATGATAAGAGCCTGTCCGCCTTGAAGATGCGGCTTCGCGAGCGAAAGCAGGACCGCAGGGTTGCTCACGACGATCATAACCTGGATTTTGTACGGTGACATCTGGATACGAGGGAGCATTGTCCTGACATACAAGACAGCCTCCAGCACCATCCCCAGCTGTGCGTAATGAGCATTGAGCGAGTCATCGTTGCCGACCGTCCGGTTTGACGAGACGATGTCGACTTGGTTAACGCGAACAACGAGCCCTGTTCCGACCAGACCATTGCGGACGCTGACACTGGTGAACAACCAGAGACGGGCATGGCTGGCCTCGTGCAACTCGTGCATGTTGGATCCGACGGTGGCAATCGACTCCCCGAGAGACCGTTGCCACGGATCTAGAGGGAAGGTTCGAATGACCTCCATGTCAGACAAGCATTGTGGTCCGTACTTCGCCAGTATTTTGAACGGCGACGGGTAACTCCCATCCTGCATTGTAGCCGCCGCTCGACAGGACCAGAAGGGATGGTCCTTTGGTAAGGTGTGGCAGACGATCCAATGCTTCAAGATGCGCGCTCGAAGGCGTACGACAGTCGGTTCAATCCCCGCTTCTGCTTCGGCGATGGCGAGGGCAGTGTTCCGGAACACGCCCACGATCGCCTGAGACGCGACCCGCTGGATGGCTTCGAACGGCCGTACGATTCCCGCCGCAACAGTAGCATCCTGTCGTATAGGGCACCACACCGATGCTGCGTAATCAATCTTCGACGCAACTGTGGAGCTGAAGAGCTGGCGAGCTACCGAAGGAGGCAAACCGCGCAGTCGTCTCAGTGCAAGCACGGCTTTCATTCCTTTATTCGCAGCCTTTCCGATTTGTGATTTGAATCGTAACCCCTGATCGAGTATCACGCCGAGAATTTTGACTTCAGGCACCGGGGCGACAGTCGCTCCATTCACTTGTAGCGGGACCGCGGGAAGTTGGCACTGCCGCGGGTTCCTCGTGAAGTGGATGAACGTTGTCTTCTCTGTCTCGAAAGCCGTGCCAGACTGCGCCGCCCATTCTAACGCTCGTGGGATGACTTTCTGCTGCAGTACGGCTGTACTCGTCTCAGCAGACGAGCCCGCCGTCCATCGTGTATAGTCGTAGACGAAAGCCATTGCTCCCTTTCGTCTGGTGATGGGGACATCCACCAGATTCGCATTCAGGAATAGAAAGAGAATAGGAGAGAGCGGCGAACCTTGCGGGAGGCCCGCGTGCTCGATGGCCATTTCTTCGGACTGGTACATATTTACGATGATCAACGCTCGTCGCGAGGAGCAGAAGCTGTCCACCCATCGGATTAGGACCTCTGGGATTCGTCGTTCTCGTAGCCTCCGCAGCAAGACCCCCCGGTCCACACCGTTGTATGCACCCTTGACATCAAAGCTACGAGACTAAGGACTTTGCCCTCGCGCCATGCATCGTGTATCTTTTCTATCAGGATGTTGAGCGCTTGTTCGCATGATCGCCTCCGGCGAGCCCCAAAATGATTCGGGGGCAGTAGCTGGTGTTTTTCGACGAGTGCTGAGATTCGGTTGGCGACGACTGCTTCTAGTACCTTTCCAAGCGTCGCTAACAGCGAGATAGGGCGGTATGATTTCGGCAACGATGGGTCACGTCCACCCTTGGGTATCACCACGATCTTAGCAACCTTCCAAGCGCTGGGGAAGTAGCCGAGTCGGAGTGACGCTTGAAGGAGTTCGACGACCCATTGTTTGACGGCAGGCCACATCTGTTGCCACACCACCACCGGCAGCCCGTCTGGTCCGGGGGCTTTCCACGACGCCATCCTCATCAGAGCCATTTCGATCTCGTGTTCAGTAATCATTTCCATCGGGAGGGCGTCCGGCAGCGACCTGTCTCGCGGCGGCTCATCCTGAATATTGGGCAGCGGAGGGAAGAAGGTTTCAAGGAGTATATGGGCCTTTCCCTGGTCATCATTGATCGTCTGATCACCTGAGCGCAGTGTGGGGACTATCCCCATGGATTGGTCTCCCGGCTGGAGGTATCGAGCCGCTTTCCAGATGTTGTCGGTGTTGTCGAGGAACCCTCTCCAATGCCGTCGCTTGGTATCACGGATTGCTCGGTGGTACTGTCTCCGTAGGTATAATGCCGTATCTTCCAGCGCAGCAAAGTCGGCTCCATATCGCCGGGCTTGCGTGCACCGATTTCGGGCCGATGTGTATGTGTCTCGCAATGCCGTTAACTTCGGAGTCCACCAGCGTTTGCCGTATGAGGATGGCCGCGCAACCGGGACTAGCTTGCGAATTGCTGAGCTGATCCTGCCAGTCAAGCGCCCTGCAGTCGCGTCCAGTTCCGAGCGGTCTGTAATATCTATGATCTCCGTCTCTAGGTCTCTCAACTCCCTGTTGATGTCGGCCCATGGAGCTTCACGGAATGAAAAGCGGGTTGTCGGGGGAAGCGTTGGTTGCGCTTCGGACTGGAAGTTTGTTTCAATTGCTCGGTGGTCTGATCCATGCTCAACGGGGTGGATGCGACACCGTGTGACCCGCCTGCTCAGATCTGTCGACGCAAGGACAAGGTCGATGGTCGACTGATATGGGCCTTCTTCTCGGGTGAAGATCCCTCGTGGCAGTAAGCTTGTTAGGCCCCAATCAGCCATGAGGAGCACAATTGGTTCCGCTTCACCCTGACGGTTCCGTGTTGCCACTTGATTTCCTCCCCAAAGCTGATCGTGGCGGTTGAAGTCTCCCACAATAAGGATATCAATATTGTCCCCATACTCGCACTGGACCCGTTGATGGGCCTCCCGGATTGCATCCAGCCCTTTAGTTAGTGCCCTAGTTCCTTCGCATCCTCTTCCTGGTGGGATATACACGGATATTGCTAGAGTTGGCGAGGGTGTAAGTAGCAGTACGGCAGCAATGTCAGCTGACGCAATGTCGATCTGTCTATGTGGGGAGGTCTTTTTGTTCACCCAGATCATACTACGGTGCGGCCTCAGCCCTCCGGATGGCGGGTGCCGCTGTGAGGGCCAGAGTGGTGTCCAATTAGCATGTGTATGGGAGCATACTGTGTCGTTCATCAGAAAAAGATATGGTTCCGAGATGATAAGCAGATCGCAGGATTGCAACGATCGGTCGTTCAGGAGACTCAGTTGGGTCTCTGGGCCCTTTCTCAGGTTGGCCTGCAGCACGCGCAAAACTCTACTGGCTACCATTGTGTAGAGAGTCTGTCCGTCTGGCTGTCATCTCCTGCTCCCGCTGGCGGATAACTTTCCACGCTTCGTCCCATTTCGGGCAGTTCCGGTCATTGACGGCGTGATTGCCCTGACAGGCAGCGCATTTGGTAGAATCGGATGTGCACTGCTCGACGCGATGGTGGCCTGCGCACTTGCCGCAAGCCTCGGTGTTTGGGCACCGGTCTTCCTTATGATTATACTGTTGACATTTGCGGCAACGCAGCGGTCGCTGTCGCTCATAGAACCTGTCCGAGAACGCTGCTTCTCCGCGGACGTGGACGATGCGACGACTGAGCAGGGCCTGTGCATCCGCCTGTGCAGCAAGGTAAATGGCCATGGATCCATAACGTTTCTTTCCACTTAGCCAGATGATTTTTTCTGATCTCCGTGACTTTGTTCTCCTCTTGGAGGGTGCTCAGGAAGTCCTCTCGCTGCGTCCCCGATGTCTCAAAGACACTTTCTCTCTTCACATCATTCACTTTGATAGGGAACCATTGCTCCCCTTGTAGTTTAGCCCCAGGCATGGCGTTCAGCCAGTGTGTAGCTCTTCGGAGGTTCGCAACACTTTCCTCCGAGCCGACAAAGACTTTGATCGTGGTTTTCGAGGTAGTTTTAACCCCCACAACGTCAACGCTCGCAGTAGTTGTCTCACCTTGAAGTGCTGTACGGATTTTCTCCCGTGTCTGCGCGGGGTCGTCTACCAGTGTCTTGGCCCCTTCTCCGGCGGAGCGTAGGTCCAATATTACAGCAGGGAGGCCGAGTCCCACACGCGCAGCCCGGGTGTTAGATGAAGCTAACGATGATTGCGAAACGATGGATGCCCAGCTTCTCCCTGGGCTGCTAACCTGAGTGCTCGGTGGTGAAGAGGAAACGTTCACCGACAGAAACTGGACGAGCTCTTTTAGACTAGCAATTTCCTTCTGCAGTCCATGGACCTCCTTTCGTGATTCTTCCAGTTCCTTGCGGTACAATGCGTTCTCGGTGGTGATCGCCGTCAGTGTCTTTGCGTATGCTTCTGACATGCGATCAACACGAATCATCAGTTCGTTGTTTGCCCGCAACAGCATTTGAAACTCGGTAGGCGGCTGCTCCGACCCTTTATCTGGTCCATTAGAAGCCTCCACTCGTCTTCTGCCTGCATCGTTCTCGTCTTCGCCCGCCACGGTCACTGGCACCTGGCGAACTAGGCCTGACCTCGTGGTGGGTAGAGCGAGTGCTGTATCGGGAGCGGGAGGGCCAGACGCGTCGTCGGACGCGTTCCCTCCGCGCTCGCTGCGCTTCCCCGGCATTTTGCCTCGCGGAAGAAGCTGGGTGAGGTTGATTAATAGATTTGGGAATACTTACCTTCCTTTTTTTTTTTCTCTGGTCGGGGGTCCTTTCGAAATGGGTTTCGTCTCGTTTAGGCATTCGTTCCGTCCGATGGTGAATTACGTAACCGTTTGTTATTCTGCTGAGTCATCGCGTTATGCAGAGAATTTATGCTGTTTTGGGCGGCTTTGGACACTTTTGGACACTTTGGGTAGTCCACGGACGGACACCTAGCCTTCAGTCCAAAGTAGGTCCAACCAAAATGTCCCTATGGACGGGTTTTGGGGAGGTCTAGCTGCTTTTCTTTACCACCTGTAACTTCGGACGGTAAGCTTCGTTACCCCTTCCCGTCCCTGGTTTTGTTGATGATTTGTTGAATGACCGAGAGTACTGACACTTTCAAAGCCAAGCGATAGTTACATTTCGACCTACCCGCCCTTGTGTTTGCGGTGACGGCAGCGGCAACTCATGCCAGACAGGTGTTTTCCCAGATGCTCATTGAATGAATGGAAACCGATCCCCATGGCGAGCATGGCATCCGCAATATCTTTGAGCGTTCAAATAATTCGGGATTCCAGATAGGTGTGAATTAGGGCGAGGTCACTGTGCACTTCCTCATGCCTATCGAAGAGATAAAAGAGACAAATACTAGGCCTGTAAGTCAACAGAAAAGCCCAGTCAATGATTCCGCTGGACCACTGGTATTATTGATTACATGGCCTCGAGCTGATGAGACCTTTTGGGTCTTGCCTTGGTCAATTCAGAAGCCGTTTTCATCGAAGTTATAAATATTTTTTGGTGCAATCTTGTACGAAATCATCGTAGCTTGTAGGCGATCGTACCATGAAACAAGAACACCAGGTTCAACAGGTGCATAGCGAGCCTTCTCTATCGATTCTTGATTCAGATGCTTGAATCGTGGTGGTAAGCGACCGATAAATTCATATCCCCAGTTTCTTCCCCGGTGTACGGGATGGATCATAGCGCTGCCTAATTTGCTGAGCACAGGACAGAATATGGAAGACAGACAGCGGAGAGTAAGCAGCACCAAGTTTATCAATCCATAGTATTACTGCCTTCTCTTGGTCGGATTAAGTGCTTTATTGGGCCCATCACGCTTATTTCTTGATTTGTTTCCATCATTACGGCGTTTCAGGGTGTTGCGATTAACGCCGTATTTCCGGGCGAGGGCTGTGACGTTCGGCTTCAAAGTTGAATGGTATGCAGATATAGCATTACCAATTCTTTCTTCCAAATTTGGATCCATAATATTGGAAATCAAGGTTGTTACAGAATTTTGAAGTTGGTGGGATGAAAAAGATGTCCATTAGACCCGGGAACCCGTACTACGCGAAGGTGTACAGGTTCGACGGCCCATTTACATCAATTCCTCATCCTGTCACGCATACTTAAGGAACACACACTAATTGTATCTTACCACGGTACAACTACCCCTATGGGCTAGAAATCGGAACACCAGTCATGAGCGAGGCAATAACCTTAGGGCCCAAAACGTCTTCAAAGTTGACCCAAGACATGAACTGCTCAGACCTGCCACCGTCATCTTTGGCTATCTCCTGAATTGGAGTTTTGTTCTTGCAAAAAATTTTAAGTTCCTTGCAAGCCACATCACCGTTTTTCTGCAGATACGCCTGCATGATATCGCCACAGCTTACAACAATTCGACTGGTTATCTGACGACCATCGTTCTTGGGCATCATTCCCATGCCCTTTGCATTCTGTGCAGAACCTCGTGCAACATGATGAACCAGTATCACAATATTCGAAATAAAAGACTCATCAGGCATGTAATCGGGAGTGAAATACTGCACGAACTTATGGTGCTCCTTCGCCTTGATCTCTCTGAGCAACTCCAAAGAGCGCTTATGCATGCCGAAGTAATTAAACAAAATCACAGGCTCTTCTTCGAATAATCTGCTCTTAACGAGGGCGAGGAGTTGAATCGTGCCGATGTGGTGAGTGTCGGCCCACTTTCGTTGGAGCAGGTTCTGAGGATTCGTAGGCTGAATCTTCTTGCTGGTGGCTTCGAGGCTGGACTCCTGTGATAGCGTGTCCAAAACCTTATCGATGTTTTTGATTCCTTCTTCTTCTTTCTGAAGGCCAATGACATACTGGCCACAGAACAGGTTCGCAACAGTAGTGGTTGGCTCAAGGATTCTGGAATTCTTTCCGTTGGGACGTTGAAAGTCGCTCCTGTTGCGCGAATCGCGAGCAAACTTGGTAGCCGACGATATGCCAGTCGCAAGCTCAAGCCTATTCAGCGACTCGCTAGCATTATTTGGTCGGCTACCGATGAAAATATGAGATTCGCCATGTATTTTTATGAACGCTTCCATGTCAGGCCAGCTCAAATGCGCGTACGTCGGTGTTTGCTTGACAAGATTGTACAAAAATGCTAATTGTTGGACATCGTACCATTGTGTCACAAGCTGTTGGCCGACGGATTGCATCCTCATGTTGATATGGAACATATTCACACCACAAAGGATAGCATGCTGGGAGAATAACGCATGTTTTTCGGGAACATGACCTTGGGGAAGAACATTAACTTTCACCACGTAGATGGGATCCTCAATTATGCAAGACTCCACCGTTGAGTGCAAATCCTTAATCTCTTCGTCTCCTTCCTTTGGCCAGAACTTTGGCTGGGGGTGTGATTTAGAGAGATTCAAATATTCCGCGATTGTTCTCTGAATTCGCAGCCCAGACATGCGAAGGTCTTGGAATGCACCCAGATGGCTGTGGCGCATGAGATGATGAACATCAAGCAGAATCTGAGATGCAAAGCAGAGCCATGGAGTAACCGTTTTGGTTTTACAAAACTCCACCAGTCCCCTGGTAAGCACATCTGAGGCAGGCATTTGGATGTTATAACCGATGATGCAGAATTCTGGCAGCAGCTGAAGCAAAATGATTTTGTCTTCATTAAATTTCTGGCCCACGGGCATCTTTTCTCTGTTTGCCCTGGGGTCATAATTACCGAAGTACCCTTTTTTGAAAACAGGCAGGTCGATCTGATGCAGAACATCTGCGAATGAGTTCAGGAGAACCAGGGTTGGGAAGTAGCACCATTCAGCTACATCTGCCATGTCTCTGTTGTATGGCAGGCCGATATCAACGGATGGAGTCGGCATGATGCCTCGGCTCATGCAGGAAGCGTTGAAAACCACTCGCTGGAGGCTATCCGAAGGGGTGCCATAACTGTCATAGTCGTCCATTACCTCCTGTACAAGATCACGCGCAAGCTGCAAGGCACCATCGGTCACAACAGCAGCATTCATGAGATCAATCTTCTTATCGCGATACTCTGACCAAGTCTGAGAAATGAATGCCCGCATATTATGCAGATCCCGGAACAAGCAGAGTGTCTTGAATAACGTATATGCCAATACTGCGTCCGCTGCGTCTTTCTCTTCCTCTTCATTTTCGACAAGCTCCACCTGGACAATTTGCTGGGATTCGGGAGACGCGTATTGGCTCAGCTCCGATTCTTGAGGTTCCTCGACCGTGAGGACAGCGAATCTGTTAAGAAACATGTCAAGTTCGGCGTCATCTCCATCGTAGTCAGCTTCCGGAGGTGGTTTCCGAGCATCTTGATTGGCAGATTCGCTAACCTTCCACTTCAGGGTTTCGCAAACCTTCTCTAGCGCGGAGATAAAATGTTCGTGGCGCTTATTATCCTCGGAATCACCCTGACCCAAGAACCAAGATGTGACCTGTCGCCTCAGTTTGATGGCTCGTTTGGCAATGACAAGAATTTGCCTCGGCACAACAAGGGTCGACTTGGCAACGACTTCAGCGAGCATTTGAAGTTCCTTGATGGTGGCATTGTACTGAATAGGCTCAGTGGAAGCATTTGCCCCATCATTCTTGCTCTTGGCTTTGGACTTTCCCTTTCCCTTCCCCTTTTTCAATGAAGAGGGGATTGAAGCGAGGCCGTCCGGTCGGTGACCACATTTGGTAGCTGCCTCGAGTAACCAGGTTGCAAAGCTGTTTGTATCATCCTTGTAGCGTGTGTAGCTGCTTTGCAGGTATTTGGGCAACATGACGATCGTTCGGAGTTGGGTGTTGAGAATGGAGGCATTTGCAGCGGATGAAACTGGCTACTGGAGGTTGGGGTGCGGATACTTGGGCACCAACTTTTGCTACCCGGGCACCAAAAATCTTAACGTATTTCCCGGTCGGGCTGCGCACCCGGCCGAGCTGCGCACCCCACCAAAAACGCGTCAATTAATTAGACCTTCCTTCTTTAACCACCTACTATGCCACCAATTCGCACGCAATCCTCTCGAAATTCAATTGGACAAGAGGGTAGGATCTTATTAGCTATTCAGGCTATTCAGAATCACGAAATCTCCTCTATACGCGAAGCAGCGCGGCGTTTCAATGTACCCGAATCAACCCTTCGTACGCGTTAGGCTGCGGCAACATCCTCAATATCCACGGATATCCACATATCCTCTCCGCAGATTGCGGATATAGTATGTCACCTAATATCCGCAATCCTCAATTTTGTGGATATGGTATGCAACCCAATATCCTCTGGATATTTGAGGATATCCAATGGATATAAAACAGGCCAAACATGCCAAGTCTCATGACCTTTTTGAGCGTGCATTATTTATGCGGATTCTATTGTATTTTTCAAGTACTCATAGTGTAATCATTATTGAAGATTTTAATTTGGTAAACAAAATTGTAGCATATTCATGTTACGCAGACTATCTGAGATCAAACTGAAATCCATCAGGTAATCTTGGTTGCTTCCGAATCCGCCCCGACCGTCCTTGTATGCCCTCATCTATTAGCATTTCTGGAAGGCCATCGTCATCGTCATCGGAAGCCTCGGATAATCGTTTCCTTGATCGTTTAAGCTGTAGTTGCTTACTTCGATTATCAGTCTCCCCGTCTTCTGAGTTCTCATCGTAGCTTTCTATCCGTTGTGTATCCTCAATGCCTAGCTCTTGTTCCTCCTCTTCATTATCACTAATAGGCTCGACAGTTTCAAGCTGGGGTATTGGTTTCCGAGCTTGATCTAACAATACAGCTTCTCCGGCGGAAAGATGCTCCTTTATAACCTCAAACTCCTTCTGCTCAACTTCAAATTTAGTGGCGAGCTGATGAAGCATCAATCCTCGGATCGTACTTGGTTTCAATTGGCCACGACGATAGTGGCAGATATCGCGAGCGCAATTGAATAATCGCTCAACGCCTGCACCACTAGCTGGGATAGAAAGAATATCCCGTGCCATTCTTGCAAGAATAGGAAACTCGTTCTCATGCTCTTTCCAGAATGCTCGGGGCTTTTGTCTCTCAATCCCGCGGGCAAGATACCTCGCAATCTCATCATCTTCAGGCTTTGAGAGCTTATCCTGTGGCTGGTTCTGAGAAGCGCAAGCGGTATCAAGATCATAATAGTCGTCATCTCGGGCCTCTCCAGTGGCATCTTGCACGACCATAGTATCTGAATCATGATGAAGCATATCTTTATATCGATGAAACTCTCGCTTAAGGACTCCATGGTAGTGTTTGACGTAGTCAATTTCACCTTGCCAGTCTGTTGATGCAAAATATCGAAGCTTTTTTGATGGGCAAAGGATCGTTGCAAGTGCATATATTTCACCGTACGATTCATGATCAGTAGCAGTGTAATACTTTGATAGCTTCTTCTTTGCAGTCTGAAGAGCCTGGAGCATACTCTTCTTCCAGATAACCCCTTTATTCTTCAATTTTCTCTCAGCTTCATCAAGGTGAGAGAAAAGCTTGTTATAAATACTATAGATGTTATGTGTAGTAACATCCCTAGTCTTTGATAGCATAGTAGTGAAGTCAAAGAAAGGCTTGGTAAGAAGAAGAAGATATTCAATCTGTCGCCACTCTTCTTGATCAAGTTTGAAGTGGAGATATTGATGATGTGTACAATACTGATCATAAAATGGTTGTAGCCTTTTAGCACGGTTAAGCATCATAAAGGTTGAGTTCCATCGGGTTTGGACATCTTGGATAGGGATCAAACGAGGCTCCTTAGTTTGCAGGGCCATAAATGCCTCCCGGCGTTGTGGGCTTGCATTAATAAACACAGCAAGACCTCGGATCTTAGACTTTTTATTAGTATGAATTAAAAGACTAAGGATGAGAAGTAATTCACCTTTTTTAGAGTATCCGCAATTTGTCTAGTTGAGCTAGATTGTTTAGTCTGAAATGAATGGGTTCGTTCATCAGACCACTCCAGCTCAATCTCTTTATTCGGTGGCGTCACTTTCAGCTTCCCAAGAAGCTCATTCAAGCTTAACTGGATCACATGCGCAATACATGGAACTCGGAAGATCAACGTATCCGATCGGCTTTGTGACTGAATTGTCTCTTGGATATTCATCATCAGGGTGTTATTATTAGTTGCATTATCTGTGGTCACGGATAATACGCGGTCGGTGATTTCATGATCAGTCAGAAGCTGAATCACGGTCTTACTTAGATTCTCACCCGTATGTGATCCGTGAAGATGCTCAAATCCAAGAAGAACTTCACAGTAATTCCAATCTTGATCAAGGAAATAACCTGTGACAGCCATAAATGCTTGCTGGAATGGCGACGTCCAGCAATCAAGGGCTATTGAAAGGCGACTCCTATCTGGAAGCCTTCTAAGAATCTCTTTTTGGCTGCTTTTGACTGTGGAGCCGAGATAACGCCGCATACTTCGCGCAGATGGGATATTGACCTTGCTCGGGGCTTGTTGGATAACCTCTACTAGATCCTTGAATTGGGTATGCTCAATGATTCGGAAAGGTAGGTGAGCGGTAGAGATAAAGTCTAGTATCGCTTTTGCTAGACGCTCCTGGGAGAAGGATGGGTTTTGTGGGAAAGTCGGCTTTAGGATAGTATATAAAGATAAGTAAGAGAGATATTGAGAGTCCAGGTTATAGATGAAAAACATACCATTTGTTTGAGCATCTGATCAATCTTCTGGACAGGCTTCCGAGTACAGGAGCCTGCCTTGATATGTGCATTCATTGGCGATGAACCAGCACGGCGGAATCTTGGATGAACAAGGGTACAGAGACATGTTGTACACATAACTTTTGGCTTGCCAGTCTTTTCATGTGCAACTTGATTGAAGTTATCCCATATATTAGACGTCTTTTTTCCATCCCAACGGATAGAGTCTTGTATATCTGGCTTTGATCCAAACTCTGTGTTTAGCCACCAAGTTACAAAGCTCTTCCGGGATTCATCCATCTCCCGACTAGGCTTAGAGGAATAGAGGACCCAGTACTGCTGAAGAGGGGGGCCAACACGAGGAAGCGAGAGAGGTGCAGTTAGAGATGAAACTTGCGACACAGATGTCAATACAGTCTGGCTGCTAATAAGAGCGGATATGTCATCGGAATGAAGTATGTCGGGATTCAGACCTAGATCTGAATCGGCGTAGAAGGAGTACTGGGACTGAGATGCCTGTGAGTAAGACATATTGTACTTGATCACGGGTTACCTAGGAATAGGCATTAAGAGAAAAAGAGAGAGAGAAACGTACATGTAAGACTAGCTGGGAGTATCAGGGGTATAGCAAACAAAGTCACGACTCACGGGCGCGTTTTCCACATATCTTGAACTTTCAATGGCGATGATTGGCTGTTACTAATCACTAGTGCGGATATTTGAGGACAATTGAGGATATCCGTGGATATCCGTGGATATCTGTGCGGATATCCGCTATATATCCTCAATTATCCTCAGGCATTGATTTCAGGGAAAATAAATCAGAAGTCTATAATATCAGAGCTTCCGACCAAGATTTCTTCATAATGTTATACAAATTACACTTTAAGAAGTTAATACACTTTTAAAGGTAGATCAAACCATTTTTTTCATATCGAGCTTATTAGATTCAACAGATAAACAGCGATTTCAATCGTATCTACTGAGTTCAGCTAAAATATTCTCTACTACTATATAGAGTAAATATATATTTCTACCGCACTCTAAGTTTGGCCACTGCTAGACTATGCGCGAAGCTAACAATACTGTCGATATCAAAAGTCACCGCTGTCGGGCGTTCTAGCTAGTGGTCGGCTGCAAGGCAGAGGTAGACTAGACGAGTGTTAGGCGTGACTAAACTAATCCCGGTATAGATCTCGCGTTTTCGGGTTACGCTAGTCTTTCCTACTAGGTTTTCCTTGCGTCTAGCTATTGTTGCGGCACTAAGAATATCGGGGTATCCTCTATCTGCCTAGATCTAGTCTAGATACTCTCCTAGACCGAGATACTCCGTATATTATATCTTATATTCACTCTCCTGCTACGTATAGCACTAGCGGCAGTAGCTATAGTGTTATTAGAGCTAGTTAGTAAGAAGCTAGGCTAATTAAGAGATAGCCGTATTAGTTATTACGTCTTCGGTTTAATTAGGAGGTAGAACTATAAACGGCCTAGTCGCTTAAACCGGAATTTCAGTTACCCCTAGTATAAGACTGGCTTAGGTAGTCTCTTCTTATACACTCTCTAGAGAGATTGCTTAAGTAGGACTATTGGCTATATCACTTATAGATTCTAGTAGTACCCTATTATCTATCAGCGGAATATTAGGTATCGATAAGTCCTATAGTAGAAGGTCTAGGCTAAGAGCTAGTAGAAGTTGCTTAACCTCGGTCGCGATAGAAAGTTCCCCTAGAGGAAAATAGCTAAACGATAGTTTATTGATATCAGTGGATAGGGGTATTGTGGCGGAATAGTGCTAGTCGAATTGCTAGTCACGATATATAGCGCGGGTAAACTATCGCCAGTTCCGCTGTTGCGTAGTATTTAATATTTGTTTTGCCTAAGTAGACGTATATATTCGCGGTCGTCCTCGTTTTCGTGTTAGAGCGTCTAATAGTGGTGCTATAATAAGCTAGTAGGGGTATTCTCGATACGAACTTCTACGGCGAGAAAGGCCTCTATTTTTTCAATGATACGAATAGGGGCCCCGAGAAAATCCAGTTAGCATAGCAATCGAACGTAAAATCGAATCTATCAGATAAAAGTAAGTTGTGTTCCGAAAGAGGTTTAGTTTTGACCACGAAATTCGAAAAGGGTTTAGTTTTGACCACGAAATTCAAATAGGTTTAGTGTATGCTTATATCAGCGCATTGGCCTCAAATATGATCAGATTCAAACGACCATAACTCTATGAATATTCAAGTTATCAAAATAAACGTTGAACATTCGGCATGCCACGGTAATTCTCTATAAGCAAAATATATATTTAAGCTCTTTTAATGCATGGTTGCGGTAAGTCGTGGTCATGATTTCGTATATGGTTCAAACATTCTATCTGTCTTGATCACCACATAGTAATGAAATGAGGCACAGGTAAAACGACTGACTATCTGTGCACAATGAACCTACAACCTGACCACACAACACGCGCCAACAAAGTCCCAAGAATGTATCAAACGCCAGAATCATACTGACTTACATCATCCGCATGCACATATTTGTCCCAAGCCTTACAAGTCGAATTCAGCGATGCCATATCGTATCCAATTTCCGATTCACGTTCGAGAAGCTGCACCGCGAAGCCTTCGGAGGTGTGCCAAGCAATGTGGCAATGCATGAGCCAAACCTTCAAATCTTAAAGTCAGCAGTGTAAAGAAGCTTATATGCCAGGGAACAACTTACCCCGGGGTTGTTCGTCTTCAAAGCAATAACAATATACCCACTTGCCGGTAGCATAACAACATCACGACGCGGGGCATTGACCAAGGTCAAACTGTCAACCATGCTGCTATCAAAATTACCATAACCAGCCTGCAGAAGCCAGAAGTCGTGTCCATGAAGATGCATGGGATGGTCTTGAGCGAAGGGACTATGAATGACGAAGTAAACCCACTTGTGAGCGGCGGGTAGTTCAATCAAGCGCTGACGTGATAGCCAAGTATCATTGCCCTGAGCCACTTGAAGCAGAGTCGGATACTCCCACTGCGTATGCAAAGAGGTACCGTTCATGAGCCAAAGCATGGCGTTATCGGTGACCTGCACTTCCACATTCTCCCCCGTCTTGTACGTGTATGTTTCGGAGGCGTCGACTTTCAAATAAGGAACGAGGTTTGAGGGATTTTCGTCGGCGCAGGAGTCGGTATAACTATAGGCAGATGTAGTGGGGTCCGCAGTGGATGAGTTGTCATAGCGAATGATACCCTTCACCTTATCGGTGGCGTCGGTCTCCGAGCATGCAGACTGTGGAATAGCGCGCATCCAAAAGTTGCCTGATTGAAGTTGCTTTCCACTTACGATCACATCATAGCGCTGACCCATTCCCATACTCAATTGTGTTGCGTTGAAAGGATGGATTGGAACGAAATCGTTGGCGATCACCTCCATGGTATGATTGTCGATCATAAACCGGAAGTGCTGGTCTGCAGCGGCATTGACCAGGCGAAGTCTGTACCGTTTACCGGCTTCGAAGACTGTCTTGAATCGCGATCCTTCGTCGTTCCAGGTGTTTGTACCGTTTATTAGCCCATTGGGGGCGGTTGGCGGGCCGCCCGTAGCGGCTTGGAGAACCAGTCGGTCGGCTGTGGTCTGGGGTTTCGATCAGCTTGATTCCCTTCAGAAGACTTTGGTCTCATTGACACTCACATGATACCAGTCATTTAAGAAAATATGGCCAAGATCGACATCGTAGTTAGCGGTGGCAGGTCCATTGATCTGGATTCTAGACGGGAAAAGCTGATCAGTACTCCTTTCTGGGTTCTCCTCGCTTTCGTCAAATTCAAGACTCACCCCCCGAAGACACCATTCCAGGCCTGGACATAGAAGTGGGAGTGATACCAGCCAGTACCATATTCGGTCGCACGCCATTTATAAGTGTAAGAGTCACCGGGGGCCACAGGGCACTGGGTGATACTCGCAACACCATCCATGTGGCTTGTCCAGTTCTGGCGAATGCCATGGAAGTGGAGACTCGTTCCGTTGGCCTGGAGAGAGTTTGTCACATGGACGACTAGGAGCCCAACATTAGCACCACTTCTTGATTCCGGTCAACCATCTTCTCAATCCACGTACCAACTTCGTCACCCCAGTCTGCAATGATGGTTGGGCCGGGCAGGGACCCATTGATGAGCTGTACGGGAATCTCGACACCATCGGGGGCAGCGGTTGTGTTCTCGATATTGAACCAATATTCGCGAGTCACACCGGTGTTGGGGACCTTCTCATAATAGTTCGTGGTGATATCGAATCCATTACCCCAGTATTTGCGATTGTTGGGGCTGTTTAACAAACCTGTTTCGCGTGTATGTTTTGAGGGCACCGAGACACTGAACGCGGTGGAAAGTGAAATGAGCGACGAGACGAAAAGGAATAAAAAACGCATTTTGGCCTGATCGGCCGGGTGGTGATATCAGATGCGAGGAAAACCAATATGCAAACAAGGAGATCAAACGAATGAATGGATTGAAGGGAAGAGAGAGGTAAGTTTCCAGGATCGCGCTGGCCCAATTTTGTCTTATAAACGATTTGAGCAAACACAAGAGTCTCAAGGTCCGAGCTAGAACTCTCTTTTTAGCTAACTGCTGCTAGACCCCACTAGAGATCCGACAGCTATTTTCTAAGTCCCCATCCAAGGGATCCTCGTCGAAAATTCCCGTCTCGCTCATCCACGGTCGAAATGGAATTTTGAATCCATTTGCGTGGCCAGATCACAGCCTCCATTTCTGGCTCGCTTCCCGACTTCCTTGTCAATAATTGGTTGAAGCGGACCTACGCAATGCATCAATTATATCCATGGATTTTTCAACTTCGAATGCTACGAACATGAAAGCCGCAAAAGCCGTTTGACAGCGCCATCCTAAGCACCTACATGAGTACCCTCTTAAATCGGTATATCCAAAACATTGGTATTCTTGAAAAGGGAAAAGGATCTACAAATCGCATTACCCATACATTGTTATTCAGCGGACAACGTCCTCCGACCGATTAAGTTCGCTCGACGGGGTTCTAAAATCGATCATGGATACCCCTTTTCGATAATCATCGGGATCTCTCTACTACTATCTCACGACAAGCTCGGGTTATGTCCGATCTGCAATCCGGATTTCCGCTAAAAAGGGTATTCGGCCATGACGGTGCTTGTCATCTCTGTAAGGCTGACTCTAATTTAGCCTTTTCTAGGTCCTGATCCAATGTGGAAACAGATAGCGTAAACATAAATGCACGAAAACTGGAATATTGCGCCACGGCTGACGAAAGACTCGTACGAAAGCTTGCTTAAAAAGGACGCGATCCATGATATACCGTTCCAGGTGGTTCCCAAGGCTTGTTGGTCCTGCATGGTGGGGCGGCAGATCCCCCGCGAGCCACTCTTCATGCGGCTGTTAAAACATTATCCCGTCCCAACCACGTCACCAACAGGCTTTAAGCATTTCATCGGCGGGGACCACGTACGACTTATAAATAGAGTACAGAGCTTATTGTAGCTCCGATAGATAGCGGGTCGCGTGCCAAGTTGGCGGAACCATGCCGTCCTACATCCGGTGAGTCTAGGCTGCTATATATGAGGGCGACAATTTTGCTCGGCGGTGACTCGGAGAAACTAGGAAATTGCCAGTGGTCCGCGGCGCCAGTTCACACAGAATCAGGAGTCTATTCATTTGCTATTGTTTACCACTTGTCCCCTGACCCTTTTTGATTTCAAGGTTCCGTCGTTCGAAAGGTTTCTCCAAGTCAATCTCACGAGATTTCTGAAGTTTCGTTCTCATCCGACACATCATATCTTCAAAGTTACCTAGGCCGTACACTTCTATTCGCACGAAGAAAAGTCCCTACTTTGAAACTTGAAGCATGCGTTTCTTCTCCCTTTCTTTGGCATTTCTCATGCCAATTGCGTTTGCTTCGAGCATTCCTCATCTACACGCCAAGCGAGGTGCCGAAACAAACGCGACACTCTATGCGTACGGAACAAATGCATCTTCCTGGCCCGTTGCATATGGACAGAGCGATGGTATGACGATCCTACCCTAGGGCAGAAACTCCCAGAATGAATTATAAGACCAAATTTGTTTAATCTGCGTTCCTTTCAGGCCTTCTCTACATCACACAAGATCCCACCGCAACTGCAGGTCTCGTCCCTCTAACCTGGGACCTGGCATCGATCACCGGGGAATGCTGGATCGCCAACGCAACATTCGTCAATGGGACAAAAGCCGGGTCTATGTACATCATGGAGCAGAAGGACTATGCTGTCGGTATTCTGCCACAGACTCGGGTAGCTTACTTGAACGGCACTGTGTCCGGCTTCGCGCTGTTTGCAACACAGCTCGTGTATAACAATAACACACTGCTTGAGGCGCAGTTCTGGGCTTCGGCGACCAACACCAGTGGTGTTTATGGCTTGGTGTGGACTCTCGATGACAGTACGCCAAATGGGGAGTTTCCTGTTGTTGTCAAGGCTTCGGAAGATTCTTGAGGGACGATATGACTGCCGCATCTCTCCTTTAATAATAATTGGGCGGTGGTGATTCTAGGAAGGTGCTCAAGAAGCAAATAATTTGTATGACCTCCAAGTTCATCGAGGTTTCCCTGTCCTCTTGGTAGCGATAGTGAAACCGATAGGTATTCAATTGCAAGTCATCCAGACGAGGCAGAGCTTTAGCAAACGTTGAGACGGATATCATTCTGACCTATTTCTCCTACTACATGGCCAGCATCGGTTAGTATAGGGGCCATTGAGAACTAGTCTTTTGGAAACATAATTCAAGTTCCAAGGTTGGCAGGTCCGAATGCAGTCTTGCACCATAGAAATATACTAGTATGTTTTCCACATCACTTTCCTCATTCTTCTACAACTTGAACCTTCAGGTTGGAAGTAATGTCAGCATGATGTTCAATTTCATGAAATGAGCCCGTAATTGGGACGCTGATTCATTTTTCTTTCCTTTCTTCACTGCGTGGCGTCATTTTGGTGTCTGGGATCGTAACTGGATTGGACAAAAGGAACCTGTGAGCCCTGGAGGTTTTTCATTGTTTCCGTAACTACTTTCCCGCCGTTCTAGCGTATATTTTATTATATCCTAAATGTTGAGCAAGAAAGATGGCGGACCAGAGCTCTTGATCCTATACTTGGCAGCCCCATGGGACCTAATGGGTCTCCCATATGGTCCCATGGGAGTTGGCGAGATCTAGGCCTCTGCATGGTGCGGTCTTGGTCCTCAGGTCGAGGACCGCGGACCGGACCGCACGGTCTTGCGGTCTCAAATTTGGAGGTTAAGACCACACCATAGTGAACCGCAATTGCATAATTCTGCCAAGACCTTCCCTTTTCAGCTGCATAAATTGATCATTCATCCCTTTTGATTACTGTTATTAAACACTGTTTTGGTCCCTACTTCAACATTTGCGGTATTTCAGTATCAACTACTATGAAAACAGATGAAATATACTCGTATGTAGAAAATTTAATATTCAAGATGTTTAGCCCTGCTAACACAAGTATATGCTTTTTGTTCTCATAAGGAGGTGTAATAGTATTTGTTGCTGGCTAGGTATATGAGGTAAGAAACATATATATCCATGGCAGTACCTCATCCCATCTTCACCCTAGACTTCTTCACTAGATATACATAACCCCTTGTGTATAGCTAGAATAGGTATTAAGGGTATCATTAGAGTGCTTAGATACTGTAGATCACATTTTATCTCGAGATTCTACATTCTGCTACCAATTAGACCTGGCTACGACCCTCCGCATGGGTCCCTACCCCGGACCCTCGAACCTCCCCTCTTGAGGGGAGGTTCCAGCCTTCCGACCCTCAACCTACCCTGAGGGTCGTTGAGGTTCACTATGCGGACCCTCGGCGACCCTCAACGACCCGCATTTGCATAAATTTTCCACGCCTTACCTCTTTTGGTTGGATAAAATTGATGATTCATCTCTGTTTTTTACAGCGGTTCCGTTAATTTGTAGATATTTCACTGAATACACCATCAATATAATAAATTATAAACAAATATTCATGTAAAAGTAAACCGTAGGCATGGTCACCTACAAATTACAAGTAATATTCGATGATATCGATATGGTGAGTGGTCAGTGCCGGTTGTCGACAAAACAGCGTGTAAAGTTGTAGATATATATATTGTAGGTACTGTAACCCATGTGTACCTTCATTTGTAGAACCACTATTTTTTAAGAAAACTATAAGGACGTAGTTCAAATCCCCTCATTTTTACATCATTTGAACTGTTATATCTTCTTCTATTACTTTGTCTTTCAGAATTTAGAACAAATTATCTAGGTATGTCGTAACTCCGGTTCAACGGTTGCAATTATTAGACTTGGCCGTTCCGATTAAGACTATTTTCTTAACTTGAGGGTCCTCTTTGAGGGTCTCTTTGAGGGTCTCTTTGAGGGTCTCTTTGAGGGTCGCTGCGGGTAAGTGAGGGTCTATTGGAGGTTCGTTGAGGTTCATTTATTAGGTAATCCACTATGCTATCCAATCAGATCTAGCTATGTGGATACAAAAGACGATAGATCAATTCTGGCATATAGAACAGGGACGAACGGATGCCCCAAGAATATCGCGCATTTTTTCGTACAAAATAATTAGTAAGTTCCTCGTTATTTTCTCCTCAGTCATAGTACTGTCTTCTGGTTACTAAATCTATTATGTCTCAGCTCTCCGACGTCTACGCATCATCCAGCTTCGACGGGGTGCAATTAGACGCGCTACAATACCTTGTTCCTAACGATTCCCTATCCCAACGTGAAAGCCAGAGCCAACTACTATCCGAAAGCCAGTTTGGATCAGTTCTAGACCTTCCAGACCTTCCAACCCATCGATCGCGCGTGGCACCTCGGGCCCTAAACACTCTTACGCGAATCAAACCAGACCGTATTAACGAGTACATCATCTTCACAACTACAATGTCCGCAGAATTTATTCAGTGGTGGCTTGAAACCGACTTTGGTAAGAAGAAGCGGATCAACTGGGATATGAACCGTCGTGCAGAGTGCTGGAAAGGGTTTGAACAGGTTGCAAATGCCAAAGATGGGAAGCCAGGCGTTATATGCAAACGGTGCCGTACAATTCTTGAGCATCCAAGTACCAACCATACTGGAATCTCATCGATGCAGAAACATCTCGATGGGCTAAGGTGCCGACAGCGAATACCGAAGAGGGGTAATATCCAGCAACTACTTAGTGACGCGGTATGTTTAAACTAGCCTACATTTAATGTCAATACTAATACTGAATTCATTATCATTTAGGCCGAGAGAAGACCGGCGCCTACCTTTACCCAGCAAATATGGGAGCAGAAGATTCTGAACCTGATCACTGTATCGCATTTACCCTTCCTTTTCGTCGAGCATCAAGAATTCCATGACCTCCTTTCCTACGCACGGCTAGCACCCATACCACCAAGCGTTCCATCAAGAAAGGTGATTCGCGACCGCCTTCGGGGTTTCGTTATAGAACAACAACAGGAGACACTACAACAGCTTCCATCTAGTGCAAAAATGTCGATTGCGCTTGACTGTTGGACTTCTCCATTCCAGCAAGCATTCATGGCTATCACAGGATACTTCCTAGACCAGGAATGGGACTATCACGAGGTTCTCCTTGGGTTCGAGCCAATTTCTGGATCTCATACCGGAGTGAACCTCGGTAGGATTGTTCTCCAGATCCTAGAGAAGCACCAGATCGCTGACCGTATACTGGCGGTGACAACTGATAATGCGTCTAATAATAAGACACTTATCGCAGCGGTGAATGATTCGACTAAGACGCTACAATCTGAGACAGATTCTACGATTGTCCAAGTGCCTTGCCTTGCACATGTTATTCAATTAAGTCTAATTGATTTACTTGGTAAAATCAAGGCCTCACCGAAGAATGACAGTGCCGAGACAGAATGGTCTGAAGATCGTGTACGTTCACTTCGTGCGCGCCAGCGGAAACATGAGATCGCCGATACTCTAAATAAGGTCAGCTTAAAGCTTCTATTTACGAAGCATGATCCAATAACGCTAATCATCCTTATAGGTCCGCGGTCTTGCAGTTTATATCAACGGAAGCCCTCAACGCAAAGAAGCCTTCTTGAATCTTCAATCTAATAACGCTGGTATAAGGCTTCTCCCAATCCAGGATGTCCGTACACGATGGAATTCGACATTCCTGATGCTCCGGCGGGCGACAAGGCTTCATAACACATTCGACAAGTACTGCAAGGACTTTACCCAAACCCATTTTGCATTGAGTATCGAGGGGTGGCGACAGATTGACTATCTACTTTGCATTCTCCAGCCCTTTTTTACGCTTACTGCGCTAGTTTGTCGTACTAAAGACTCAAGTATCCACCTTGTCTTTAGGATTTATAACAAGCTTTTTGATCATCTTGAAAGATCAATACGTCAGCTTCGTCGAAAGAAAGTTCACTGGAAACAGCTGATGCTTTCCTCCCTTGAGGCTGCGAAGGAGAAACTGAAGAAATACTACGGCGAGACCGATAATATCGAAGGTAATCTCTATGCAATTGGGATGATCCTAGCGCCGTCGAGTAAGATGGAGTTCTTTTCAACAAGTGATTGGGACCTAGATCCTGAGATAGGAAAGGACTATAGAAAAGTATACCGCGAGAGTCTTCAGTCTCTCTTCGAAAGATATAGCCAACGTGTACCATCAGATATGATACAGCCTAATAGCCAGTTATTAATAACTGAATCGGAGCTAGAGAGGGCCCTTGACGGCGATTCTTCACCACGATCAATTGCTCCGCAGTACGACGAGCTCACCAAATATCTCCAGAGTGGTAAGTAAGCCTGCCTATTTTATGAATCATATAACTAACCTCACCTGATTAGATACTATTAAAGGATCCGTTCGGATCTTTTGGAAAGATCATCAGAGAGAATTCCCTGTTCTTGCAAGCATTACCCGTGATATTATGTCAATTCCAGCGACTGGTGCCGGAGTTGAGCGTCTATTTAACTCTGCCCGGGATGTATGCCACTACCGCCGGGGGTCGTTGAATCCAGAGACTATTCGTGATATCATGTTGTATATGTGTACAACAAGATTTGATATCAAGGAGGAGCAGCGGCTGATTCTCCAAGAGTATCTTTTAGACCATGAGATAGCAGCTTCGGCAGAAGCACTTGATGTCCAGACACATACCTTCGAGGCTATCAGTGATGACGAGGAGGAGGATGTTGAGTTGCGTCTTGACACACCGGCTGCTATATCAATTATGCAAACAACCCCGAACGCACCGCCACTATCAGCAGTCGCCGCTGGAAAGCGGTCTGCGGTCACTTCTAGTGGTGAGGAAGATTCTGATGCCGATGGATTTGCGAACCCGGAGGAGAACCTATCATTATCCTTCCCTGATACGCAGCATCGTGTATCAGGTAGGATACGGAAGAAGTCGAGACTACTGGATGGGTATATAGTTTGACTCTTGACTTAGAACCATGACTAGACACTGTGCTATAGATGTAATGTAAACCATTCAAAATTTAAACCTCTATTCGAGGATGAACCTATGGTATGCACTAAGGGGTGGATATGTACTGTAGTATCCTTCTGTAAGGCCATACAGTGATGGATTTTTAGTTTACAATTACAATGAAATACAGCCTGTTTTTACATAATTTATGCAATTGACGTCCAGTCACGTTTTTTACCTTTTTGTCATGTTTGACGACCCTCAGGGTCCCCGCGGGTAACCCTCATGAGGGTCGGCCTCGGCACGACCCTCCCCGCGGGTCCAGGTCTCGGACCCTAACCCTCCGCATGGGGAGGTGAGGGTCAGGGTCGTGGAGGGTACCCGCGGGTCCTAGCCAGGTCTAGATATCTATCTGCAATTTATACGGGCGAACGTAAAAAACACAGGCCCAACGAACAGTTCACAGTCTCCATTATTTCAGCTTTGAAAGATACATATGCCAAGTAAACACGATGTCAGACCACTAATCCGAAAAAAAGTTTTCCTCGCTTACTTCTGTAGGCAACGATTCGTCGGCGCCTGTCGTGGCGCCAATCAGAGGGCGAATGACAAATTCAGGAAATGAAAAGTTGCCCAAAGATAAATGCGGCGCTGGCCCTACCCTTCCTTACCTTAGCGCATTCTATTAGACTTGTCGGATTTTCTGAAATCGTCTAGCTTTTAGAGCTTCACGCTTCCGTGATGTCAGTAACTAAGCCCGAAATGGTAGCAAAAAGTAATGTATGCGGCAGTATGCCTTTCAACAGGCCTCACTTAGAATGGGCACTGTGTCCATCATTTTAATAAAAAAATACCGTCCAAATCCGAATTGAGAGACCGGCAGCAATCCTTGTTTTCCGGCGATATACGATAGTCGTCACGCCAATACCGGCTCGAGAATTCTGGCTCGTGTTTTAGGCAGTCTTTTGAACTTTGACGATCCGCGGGACTAGTGAGCGGGAGGAAGGGGGATTCGTGTTCGCTTCCGGAAGAATACTTTTGCCGGGAGCCGGGATCAGCTGACATCAGCCAAGAGAACCCGTCGATCGGGCTTGTCATGTTACAGTTGTCAGGGCCTCGGTCTTTTCTTTTCTACATATCGATGGCTGACACCAGCTTACCTGATTACAAAACTCTCTATCTGCAGGCGGAAGAGAGACGAAAGCAGGAGGCAGAAGGGAGGCGGCAGGCAGAAGAGCGCGAGAAGCGGGAAGCAGAAGGGAGGCGACAGGCAGAAGAGCGCGAGAGGCAGGCAGAAGAGCGCACCCGACAGACCACTTTCACAGAGCTCATTCAGCACTGCCATGTCCTTCTCTCCCGATCACTGAGAGTCGATTCACCATCTCGCTCAACAACTGGAAAAATACCTCTTCCCAAGGGAAAATACTGCCCAACTCGATTGGAACATTGGACCGACTGTCCAAAACAGCTCTCAGAGGTCTACGAGTCCGTCTGTCAATATCTTCACCCGGAGCGGGGACCGGAGCCTCGTCTGTTTTCGTCTGTGGCTGAAATAGAAGGGCTTGGCCGTCGATTTGCTCGCAGCCCACTGAGCAGCGAGCAAGAGCTTGAGGCCTATGAGCGATTTGGCGTTGAAGAACATGTTCACGATATTATAGCCGAGCTTTGCAAACTGCCAGCTGCTTGTGAGGAGTTCCGGCTCGGAGATGGAATCCAGTTTAGCAATCATAAGAATTCCCTGAACGAAAATGAACCCACGGAGGTTGAAGCAAACGAGCTACCCAGCACAAGTCAACCACGGCCTGACCAGTTCTGCATCAACCGTGTCGACGGTAACTCGACCACCATTCTGACGACTGTCGAGTACAAGCCACCTCACAAGCTGCCTACTGCAACTATGCGCATAGGACTTCGGCCAATGGACCTCTGGAAGGATGTGGTCCGAGCCAATAAAACATCAACCGACCAGGAAAAAAAGGTGAGGCACAACGCAGAGCGGCTCGTCTGCTCCGCCATTGTGCAGGAATACCATGTTATGATCCAAGAAGGACTCGAATATTCATATCTGACCAATGGGCTTACCCGCGTTCTCCTCCGTGTTCCGCCCGACCAGCCTAGCACGCTCTACTACTTTCTCTGTGACCCTCACAGCGAAATGACCCCAGAAAGCGATATTGCTTCCCGGCTATGGAAATCCTCTGTTGCGAGGGTACTGTGCCTTTGTTTGATGGCGTTCCGTTCACCTACCAGAGGGCAAGAATGGAGAAACCGAGCGCACCCAGATCTTCATACATGGCAAACAAGCTTTGACCACACACGCTCACAAATCCCAGGAAAGGAGCTACAGCAGATTCCCCACTCCGATAGCACCAACCCCGAATTTCCGAGTCCAGAGACTGGCTCATCCTATGCACTACCATCGTCATCTCCGTTACCAGCTCCCTCAGAGGGCCGTCGAGTGCCTACACGATCTCAAGCGAGCTGTGCACCTTCGGAGGTTCGACCGCGGTCGCAGTCACCTGGCTCGTCCGGCTCCGACACAAATCAAGCAACTGGCCATAAGCGCAGGATCAGTCAGGTCACGCCTTCACCGTCCGCTCGGCGATCAGGCCGCCAGCAAAGGGCAGGGCACGACCAAGACGATCATTCACAGCGCCGCGCCGCGCAATTCTGCACGCAACGGTGCTTACTTGGCTTGCAGACCAGGAAAGATCTGGATGAGTTGTGTCCAAACGTGGATCATCATCGCCGGGGCCAGACCGATCCGACTCAGCATCCGATATCGGCCGAGGACTTGATTTTTTCGTTGAAGAACCAGCTGGACGAGAACATAGATCGCTGCATACCCTTCGGCGGTTGCGGCTCATACGGCGCTCCGTTCAAACTGACCTGCATGAAATATGGCTACACAGTTATCGGGAAAGGCACCACTTCAGGGTTGTGGAAAGAAGTTTCCCGCGAAGCGGAGGTGTATCGAGTGCTGCGCAAGGTCCAAGGATCCGCTGTGCCTGTCTTCTTGGGTGCCATGGATCTGGCCAAAATCTATTTTCTTCATGGCGCTGGACAAATCCGCCACATGCTTGTAATGGGCTGGGGGGGGAAAGCACGGCGACGATGGAGCTGACGCAATGGCTTCGCCGCGAGATCCACAAGTCGAACAAAGAAATCAAAGCTCTCGGGATAATACATGACGACCTGAGGCGAGAGAATGTCCTCTGGAGTGAGGAGCTTGGGCGAGCTTTGATTATCGACTTTCACCGCTCTACATTGAAATGTCGCCCGACTCTTCAGCGACCGGGGACAGCAAAACGACGACTATGTCGAACAGAGGCAGGCGATGTAAAAAGTCTTCGTGTGTCATGAGAAGGAATTTCTCTTTCGGCCTGTTAAATATTTGAACATTCTCTTGCTACCTAGATTTCAGTTGTCGTCCATTTATTCAGAAGCGAAGTGCGCTCCTTCTATCTATGTTTTGACACCACCGAATTCTTGTGCAAGCTGGGTTTTAATGGGAAGCTGTTTTTCGACGACGCCATTTTGAAGCATCTAGAACGCTCATTTGATGCCACACTTATCGAAGACCGTCTGCCAAGATGAGAAATGATGTGCTGGCTATTACTGAACACGTCTAATAGAATCAGATGATTGATTATTTCAAGATCTGTAGAACGATCTTAGGAGTCTGCAATTGAGCTCTGGTGTAATACGACCGAGTTTGCCCAGAATACCATGCTATTGTGATATGAGGCCGGTCCAGATAAGGCACCAAGCCGCATCATGGGAATGAGTTCCGAAGTTGGTTTCCAATCAGCTTGTCAAATTGCTGTATATATAGGCTCAGGTATCCCTCGTAATTAACAAGCCAATTAGTACCCCCAGATAACAACAAAAAAAAAGCTGCCTATGCTCAAAAATACACTCAACTAGATCATACCTTTACCTATCAAGATTTAGCATCACGTTATTCAGCTGGGCCACGTCGAAAATGCGCCTAAGGAATGAATATTTAACACGGATTGTTTATAACATTGAAAAATCTTTCGATGCTTCGAGCCGGATTGTGAGAAGTATGTTATATGACATAGAGGGCGAAGAATTTCCGCGACGCCGTTTTTGGTAGTTTTGCACGCTTTGCAGCAAGCCACAGAATTGATATCCACTGTTGCCACCAGGAGCAATTGCAAGATCTCGTGCTGTCGGTATTCTATAGCCACCGTAATAGGTCGTTGGTTGTTCCAATCTGGATCGTTGACACATGCAGGAAACCGCTCCATCAGGTGTCGGATGACGCAACTCTTGCCCTGTATGATGGCCAAGGTGAGCCTACTTGGGGCCCGGCGAGAGCACGAGGCGAGCACACGGTCGTGCTGCATCAGGCAATCACCCACCTCAAGACTGTCTTTTTCAGTCGTGGATATCGGGGGTGTGCAGCATAGGCAGTACTCGAAAATCGGAGGGAGGTCATGGTTGTACATGTCCATGCTGAAGTGTCGAGCTGTTATGTTTTTGACGGACATGATGCTTTGAGCAAGATGCTGGACAATTGTAGAGATGGCTGTAGATGGAGACAGCGTCTAGAACAGAAATGAGGAGACTGGTAATGGATAGGATGATAGTATAGTCCCTCTTTATACCTAGATAATTCTATTTGTATACGCCAGTTTTCACGAATGTCCTTAGCATTCTCGATCGTCAGGATCTCATTGGCGAAGATGAAGTGACGCGCATTGCTATGACCATTATCTACCTCATGTCCCAAGCCCAAAATGGAGCCGAGAATGAGAAGGAACAGGAAATGATGTCGATCAAAGAATAGCTGTCGAAGACTTGCAAAGTGATGTGTCGAACTGAGGGGTGGTATTTTACCACTAAGAACAGGGATATTCATCAAGTACCCATTCTGTCTCTGTCTCTGTATGGTAAACGGGGTACGCTCGGCATACCAGCGTCGTAACACGCTAGGAACGACTCCTGAGATCTGTTAACGCTTCAACAGCAAGATCCAGATAGAACAACATCAATGCATCTCAATGGGACACCTCAATACTAGCACATACCAGTATCTGTCAATCCGACACCATACGATAATAGTATCATACAGGGTCATACCTGTTTCATGTAACTGTCAGATTACAGGTGTTCCAAGTGTTGTGGCTTATCTGTCTCAAAGCGGTGGCTGTGCAGTCTGGACAAAGCCCCTGTAATTACCTTACATCGGTAAATAACGAACAGTTGTATCGAATACGGGCCAAGAACATACCTACTAAGCTGATGACCGAAGTGGCCCGGCTATTTATCAATCGAGTCTGAAGGCGTAATTGCACTTTCTGCGAATTTTATTTTCTAAGATTTAATGTGTTTCAGAGATAATCCAATTATATGGGAGTAGGTTGTTGGGCCTTGTCCATATATCCACCGTAAGGGGATACAAGATGAAGTCCAACTGGTTTTCTATGAGCTCGTTCATTCCTATAGATCGTGCAAAATTAGTTTCGATGATGCGGCTTGGGTCCTAGTCTGCAAGAGCCTCAAGCCACAACATTCTTAACCCGTCATATGTAATCCAAAAGCACCGGCCTGGCAAACATAGATAATATACTAAGATAAACAAAACCTGTAGTCCAGATCTGCAATATGAAGCTGGAACGCCGAGGGCATAAGATAGAATACGGTCTTCTGGTTGTCAAGTCCGAACAGGTTGAAATTGCCACAGAATTTCGGTGTCAATTTATGTTGGTCATTATCAGGTGCGCTTCATGGCAGCGAAAGCGGAGACCCAATGGAGCGCATTGTCGTGAAGAGATTGAGGATCACTTTGTACGCACAAGAATTGAGCGTAGAAAGCTATTCAGTCGATGTTGGCAAGGGAGGACTCGCGTCTTCGCTCCAATAGATTAGCTCTTCCTGTTCTCTCAAATATCATGACTCGACTGAAAGCTTTCAAGTCCTACTACCAGAATAAGCATGGCAAGTAAGGTCCAGAGGCAAAAGGATGTCTATAAGTCAGAGTAGAATGATACAGACTGAAGACTGGCAAGCGAGGCTGATTATCGTAGCATGGCCGATAGTCAGATTAGACACGTGCTCATTAGTGATGGAATGGGCGAGGGCTCATTTCCATGCGTATTCGTGGCATCTTCAAATTTTCTCTTTCAGGTGTAATATTCCACCTGGGGCCTTCTGAGTTTCCGAAGTAGTACTATTGTGCCATACGAATCTCATGTAAATAAGTATCAGTTAGGTCAGTTTTGCGAAACGTTCAGTTATCTCACTGCCATCGGTCTATGTCGATGTCTAGCAAGATTGAGAAGGATGGGAATCATGGATCAAGCTCACTAGAGCGGGAGGGGCTATAGCTCAATCTGGGGAAGAACGCCATACCCGATATACTATTTGCGTCGGGGTAATTGACAAAACGAGCATGCGTAAGTAAAATGGGTTTTAGTACGTGTAATCAGACCGAGGAATCAAGCCAAGATCTGTTCTCTCTCAGATCTCAGTAGATTCCATGCTCCTAAATTCAGTCAGCCACAGGCACCCTGCAAATTCACACCCTCCCCTGGTACAAGAGTGAAAGTCACGTACATCTTCCCATTTTGCTCTTGACCTTATATAACAAACTTAGAGCTCGGGAATATGCAGGAAACGGCATTGCAACTCTCGTCGGACGTGAAATATTGGATATCGATCAGGTAGTCGGCTTTATTTGCGGCACCAGACAATCTGCATAATAGTTAGGCTTATACTTTGGCTGAGGGTTGGAAGAGACAGACCTGGATTACTGAAGTTGCTAAATTTATGAGCAGATTTCATGAGGCCTTGAGGAGGGATCGGTGTTTCTTTATATACATTGGCTCTCAGCATTAGCGGTACCAGTTCTCGCGAATGGGTACCAGCACTTGAGCTCCTAGGATCTATTTCTGTCACTCCGATCACATTGGTGGCACGAAAGGCCTGAGAGCTCCTAGGAAGTCCTATCAGAATTTACAGGACGAGGTATTTCTGATTGCTAGTTAGGGTATCTTAGCAAATGAGGGGCCACAATTTACGTCACGGGCGGCTAGATAATCCAATAGTCATGATCAATGAGTTTAGACTATTTTCGTAGACGTCGGATCGTCAGAGCTGAAGTCGTATTCCTAGGAGCAAGCGCAGGCAGCAAGAGCGATAATTCGTTGTTATTCAAGCGCAAAATAATTAAAAAAAGGAAAAGAAAAAGAAATCAAAATCAAAACTACATTGGGTTTGCAAACTATCCAGTTGGGCTTTTTTGAGATATGCTAGATATTGTAGAATCAAAAATCGAGGGTTGGATATTTTCCGCGACTGTTGTGACGGCATAGATCGAGACTCGGCGAGTTGAATAGTGGAATAGCCGCAGAATGGTAAAACCAACGAAAGTGGTCCTACGACAGGTTTCGCCTCCCAGCTGGAGGTGGAACAACCAGGATCGACCACCAAATTGATGACGCCAGCCTTTCGTTGAGGGGACAACGGTCAAGAGTTGTGGTGACCAACTACATTTGGATGGGGTTAGCGTGGTGCATTTTATTGAGGTGAGCTGCTGACTTAGCTGCTGCCGCGCTATGCTCAGGTCACGCTCAGTGAGCGGGATCGGGTTGCTCACTGAGCGTGACACGTGGCTTACATAACGATCAGGTGATACTCAGGGCGTGCTCAGTTCTACTCAGTGAGCAAAAAGCGGCATGGGGTGAGCACTAAAACGGAAAGGGAAAGCCAAGACTTGCCAGATATTATCCTGTCTATATGCTTATTTTGCCCTCTGAAACGGCGCCGCGTTCTACTTCCTGGCTAGGAAGCGAGCCTTGACTCGTGTTAATCGACCAAGTGGTGGTTGGTCGTGCAAGGTTGCGTTGCAACGCTCCCCGAGCTCGTGCTGATCCTAAGCTCCTTTCCACCCATGCAGCTATTGGCATTCGCTACTCATACGCTCCGCTCATCCACCATCGTAAGCCCATGACGAAGAATGTCTCATTCCCCGAATCTTTTTCGTGAGGGCTTGGAACTTTTGGTCGCATTGTATCCAGCGCTACTTTTCAGATGATGCGTTCTCAGTTGATTGGCCGTCAATGTCTGCGCCAAGGATTTCCCGTGCACGATCTTGTCGCAATCGCACTGTTTTGGCAAGACGGAACCAAGGGACCGAGGCTTCTGGACCCTCGCAGGCTCCGGAGCGGGTTGGCATTGTCGTCTGCACAGTGATCTCTTACCCGACTGGATACTGATGCGTACGCCAAGCAGCCCTTTCGACAAGCTCGATGCGTGGTGGACATTGAAAGAAGTTGTCATTCTTGGGGCTATATACTACGCCTTCTATATAGAGAATACTCACTAAAACATCAAGAGAGCTGCTGATAGAAGAGTTGTTCAAGATAGTACCTTGGATCACGCTGATACCCAATTGCTCATTGAACTAACACGTCACAGTATTCGCAGACGAGCTCGTATAACCCAAGCCGACGAAAGTGGCATAGTTCCAGTAATCAGCCTGAGTACCCTCTCCAGAAACAGTCGCATTGCCAAAGAACTTGGCAGTCCAGTACGAACTGCCTCGTGTGTACTTCTTCCACGCAGCGATGCCAGTCTGCAAATTCTTCTTCCGGCTCGAGAAAGTGTTGTCGATCTCGGCTTGAATGGACCATTCTCCAATGAAAACGGGGAACTTTCCATCTCCCGCCGCGGCCACCGCGTCCTGGCAAATGAAGTGAGTGAGATTTGCTGAGCTGGCACCACGGCCCGCGAAATAATAGTTATGGACATCGAACACCAGATTTTTGCCGGCAGCGAAGTTTGGTGACCAATATCTTTCACCCTTGAAGCTGCCCTGGAACATGACTGGGATTCGTGAATCGGCGGCTTCGACTTTTGCAATGACTTGATCGATGTATTCCTGGACCCATTTTGCACCGTCATCGGTAAGGCAGTAAGGGGTACCAAAGACTGTAATGTCCGGTACATCCACGGGTTCGTTGATTGGGGCAATCGTGAAGGACTCGGGAAATTGCGAGTTTGTCACGAAGCTAATCACCGAATCAATGACTTGGAAAGAATAATCGAGGGCTGTCGCATTGTTGAACCAGCCGTAGTGCCCTTCTGCTTCTCCAAATGCCATCCCGTTAACACCTCCAGGAAGAGAATGAATATCAATGATGATATGCATTCCATACTTGCTAATAGCGTACTTCGAGATGTTCTCGAGGAACGAGACTTGATTGCCACTGTAAAGCTGAGACCCAGGGACATTGGTCCAGGCAGCGTATGAGGTTGGGATACGAAGGGTATTGATACCCGCCGCAGCGAAAGAATCAATGTCGGCAGGAGTGATCCACGTAGCATACCGACGCTCAAGAACTGGTCCGCACTGGGAGCCTAGATTGGCGCAGAGGCCCCATTCATCCGGAGCTCCACCGGAATAAGTCGCCCACCAGGCGGTGTCAATGGTAGACTCCTGGACAAGCCAGCCTCCCAGATTGATGCCAGTGGCATGGAATGACTTCCAATCGAGGTAGCTCGAAACGGCCGCTGCATGAGCAGTTGATACAATGATCAGGGCGGAAAATAGTTTGAATGTCAACATCTTTCTTGTCCAATAGAGAATGTACTCGGTCAGATCACTCAGAATCGGTTGATGATCTGTAGATATCATTTTATGGGGCTGAACCCAGTTTTATATACCACAATGGATCGCTCTTCGTCATGTTCATAGCCCGAACTCGGATTCTGCATCCCGCACTTGACTAGGTGGTTTCAGTATTATCATTATGGTCGATTGTGAAGACGCTTGGCGAATTAGTGCGGCCCTGATCTTAGGCTTAATGTCAGGTTTCCCATGGGGACTCCGCGGCGTGCTTGCTTGCATTCTCGGCATTGATCTCCACATTCCGTCCCCCTGTGCTGCAGCCGAGCTCCAATGATCAGCAGGTAGCTGAAGCGGCATTATTCTGGTGGCGCAAGTCTTCGGTTCTTCATCACCCCGAACAAGGCCGAGCTTGCGATCGGGCTAATGATGCTGGAGATGACAGTGTATGGCATAGAAAGAGACGGTCTGAGTCGCGTGCTAGCTTCGTGAGTGAGGTTCATACCACCTTGCTGCCTATAAGAAGATATACGAAACATCACTCACATATCATCTTCGTAGGGTGTTCATTTCACTCGTTGGTCACTTTGTTGACAGTAATCGACTTATTCGAATATCAAGGTACCTGCCTTGGGGTAGTTCTTCATTTGGCAGAATCCCGACTTGGCAGCCAAGATTCACGTCCCCCCCCCCCCCCCCGGAATGGGATTGCACCACATAGTCCCCGCATAAATCGTCGCGGGGGTTGTTGACATGAGG